>NW_026261574.1:200000-508808 GCF_900747795.2 Erpetoichthys calabaricus | reverse complement strand
TGCTAACCATTACACCATGGGACCGTCTTAAGCACTTTTCTACAGTAAATACGGTAATGGCACAGCACTGTAACGTGTTTATTTACATTTTAGGTGCTAGTTTCACATACTAAAAACTGTTCAGTGCTTTTTTTAATAATGTAAATATACTTGTAATACTTCTGTGCCCTCGGAATCTTTACCCGATGCATACGCTGCATTTTTGCGTCTCATATTTGGGACGACCTTCACACATTTAAGAGTTTTTATTTACCTCTGGTGAGAATTTCCGCAGTTCCTACCTGTGACATCTCACCTTCCCTCATAGTTGAGCTCACTTGAAGTTTTCTGAGTGTCTTAGGAGACTCTTTGGATGGCAGTACCTGTTCATTTCATATGTTGCCCAAAAAGCAATTATAGATGTTCTAAAAAAATCGTAAAAAATAAGAATCAAACGAAACATATTGTAGCATACCTGTGTCTGGATATAAGAGGGACTAACTGTTTGAGAGGCCAAGTCCAAAATGATGGGATTCCTGGAGAAGCGGACTTGAAATCCTCGCTAGTGAGCGGAAATTGAGAGGGGCGTGTCACCGCTGCTGAAGCCCATCCCCCTGGCTGCGTGGCTCTAATGTGTACCCGAGTATTAGGTCGGCTCACGGAGGGGAGGAACAGGGAGACAGACAAGTTACCTGTGACCCCGGGTACGCGAGAATTTAGCCCTACCTCTGTAATACACCTTTTACTGTCAGATGCGTCCGATTGAAAACCGCATGGGGGGTGGCGTGATGATTTCGCGCTGTCCACGGCCGTTTCCGAGAGCTGAACAGGGGAAACAAGGCTCAAAGATCAGGGGCTATAGGTCTAGCTTCTGTGAACATGCTGGGGGACGTCTCTCGAAGATTAGGGGCAACACGCTTGAGATCGGAGGCTAAAGCCCTGGAACACCCCTGCCTAACGACGCCACTGGGCAGGCGGTGTTTATGTGTGGGCAAATGGGATAAGCAGCTGGCAGCGCCCATCGGAGTGTAAAGCGGCAAATTCCATTGCATTCCAATCCCGTTACAACATTAAACGTGTCGAATTTCTCTAGATAAAACGCGACAACAAAAATTATTTCTTTGGGGCCCATTTTTTATACAGTAGAGCATCGAGATAGAAAGACTATAAGACCCATAACGAATGGGAGTTAAGCCAAATAATGGGCGCATTTTTTCCACAACAAATGATGTACAATAGTCTTCTTGCAGAAATAAACTACGCTGTAAAAGCCATGTAAACCGCTCCGTAAAAATAACAGTCACTTCTCTAGACGGGCTATTGCACTCTCACAGTGTTACAGATCGTGTGGTGTCCCTTTCCACGTCTCTCCGTTATCATTTACATCGCCGTGTTTATACTGTCCTGACAATCTCCACCAGCGTTCTCGAGCCTTCTCGGACTTGAAAGGTGTAACGAGAAATGTCCTGGGGTTACAGGAACGTAGAACTCAGGACACCTGTGAATACCCTGCTATCGATCGCCTCTCCATCCCCGTCTCTAGGTGACAATGCTGGTTACTACAGTGTGTATGTTTTGTACATTGGATAAGGCCGTTTTATTTTACTTCGTTGTCTCACTAGAAGGTACTACTTAGAAAGGAACTATCTATCTAATGTGAAATTCTCCCCTGGGAAACCCTTACTGAGTGCAGATAGACGTGCGGGTATACAATGACCAGGGTGAGGTCCCGTCTTGTACCCAGCAGCATAGACTCGTCTAGAAAACGATTGACAATATGCTCCATTGCAAGGAGCTTTAAAAGGAAAACATTATTTCAGTATGTTATTGGCACAACAACTTTGCAAAATAAGCAATGTTGCATAACAGGAAGATAAAATTGATGCTTTGAGCAGAATAATAAAAGGTTAGAAATAAATTTTTAGCAGAGAATGGTTTCGATCCATCGACCTCTGGGCCCAGCACGCTTCCGCTGCGCCACTCTGCTCGATATTTCTAGCAACTTGTAAATTAAATAAATAAATAATCAACATGTCGCTAGAGGGCGATGTTTATCAAATCCAGTTTATTTTTATTTAAATGAAATAAAAGTAAACCAAATTATCACTTAACGGTGCCATAAAATGATTTAAATAGATCTCAAATGTTCAAAACTATAACTACTGTAAATCACAAAAGACACCAGAGTATAAAAATAACAAGGCAAAAGAAAAGCAATACATTTATTATTCAATTGAAATATTGTGTATCATACAATAGTTAAAATCTTTTTTTTTTTTAAGTCATAATTGTTGCCTGGGTGGCGCAGCTTCCCAGGTCCTCCCTGCGTGGAGTTTGCATGTTCTCCCCGTGTCTGCGTGGGTTTCCTCCCACAGTCCAAAGACATGTGAGTTAGGTGCATTGGCGATTCTAAATTGTCCCTAGTGTGTGTGTGTGTGTGTGTGTGTGTGTGTGTGTGTGTGTGTGTGTGTGCGCCCTTGTTTCCTGCCTTGTGCCCAGTGTTGGCTGGGATTGGCTCCAGCAGACCCCCGTCACCCTGTAGTTAGAATATAGCGGGTTGGATAATGGATGGATGGATAATTGTTGCCGAACATAGTCGGTGGCTATGTGCATTGTGCTTTACCCAATTACATCCATTCGTCCTTCCATCTTTCAAACCTGCTTATCCAGTCATCTGGAAAATACATTTTGTTTGGAAAAGTACAATTGTGAAGTTTTAGAATTTATACTTAGGAAACAAAATTTGACGGTGGCTCTATGGGGCAAAACACAAACACAAAATCAACAACAAACCAAATGAAAAAACAAAATTAAAAAAACACAATGAAATTAATTAATATATGAAAACATGAAGTCAACAATAAACAGTGAGGGCATAAACTTAGCAAATAGTGAGAGCATGAAATTAACAAAAAGTGAGAGCGTGAAATGAACAAAAACGACAGCATGAAATCAACATTAAGAGACCGCAACATGAAATCAACAAAAACTGAAAACGGAAGTGAACTTCACAACGGAAACAGCATTTTGAAAACGGAAATGTCCACACCGGAAATGAGATTTTCAGAACGAAATCTGTGCATGCTTAGTTGGAACAGAAATCTGTACAAAGGACTAATCTTCAACTGATCACATTTAAAGGTGAAATACAGAATATGCTGTATTTTTAAACGTATATATTATACTGTATACATGCAGTGTGGCGACTGCAAGGGTCTGTAAACGTTTATCTCCTGAGCATTCAACGTGTTAAGTGCGGGAAAGTCCGCTTCAGTGAAGGGTGTTCGTGGTTGGTTGTAATAACTGCCCAGATTTCATACAAAACGACGAACATAATACTGGTTGTTCTTGTTAAATATATACCTTTCACAACTACAGTTTTTGTGACTTCCTGGTAATTAAAAAACGAAAACGTTTCTTTGGGAAACTGAGCAAATCGTTTAACATCTTCACAAACTTTTAAAATAAAAATGTCAAACTTGAACTAGATAACTGCGGCTACTCCCTGTCGTGTCGGCTTCTTCTTACTCCTCGAGAAGTGTTATTAATAGGATATTTTCTTATCATAAAGTTTCGAGTGCGGAAACGCGCATGGATTTCTTTCTCTTTATTTGGTTGTGGGTCCCATTTTGTGGGTCGAGTGTGCAAACACGGGGGGTATGGACGATGCAGTAGGTGGCTTTGGGTCCCCTATGAGGTCAGAGCACGAAGTGTCCGTTGTCATCCATCAACTGAAACAGAGAAGTCCTGCTATTGGGTTTACCATTCATTTTACTGTTTTGTTACAAATGCTTTACTTCTTCCTGTAACAAACATTCTCATTCTCCAAAGGCAGACAATGTTTTGTCCCTACTGTGGCAGTCAGCTGGGCACGGGCGCAGCACCAGCATTTTGTTCCACCTGTGGGCGATCACTTGCCTTTCTGCCGTCAGGTGACCAATCGTCCGCGGCGCTGGGAGGACCACTAACAGGTAATACTGTATGTCTCTTGCGTTTAGGTATATGTAAATTTTTTCTTGCTGTTTTCTCTTACCCTGCAATTAGCATGACATGATCATACAAAATATGGTAAGTGACAAACTGACGCATAAGCCGTAAATGTAATTTATTTTTATTTTAGTCAGTGGGAATTAACACACACTTTTGGTCACCGATTGGATTACGCAGTACTTCTACGCAGGATATAAATATGAGGTCATTCTAGATTTTTTGAAAATTTATCATGGAATAAGTATGTGTTTAAGAAGTTTGAAAATGCGCCTGAAAGAACTGGGATTATCAAAACGTAGGAATTACTCCAATATAAGTCAAGTGCGTTTGGCCATGGAGATCGAGATACAAGGGCCGAGTCAGCTTCTTGGATATAGAATGATGCATCAAGTGTTACTGCAGAAATATAAACTGCGCGTGAGGTGACGTGATGTCATGAATTTGTTGTCTGAAATGAATCCGTCTGCAACTTCAGCTAGGAGGACAAGGAGATTTGTTCGAAGAGTGTAACACTCACTGGGTCCAAACTACATTTGGCATGTAGATGGATATGATAAATTAAAGCCTTATGGCATAGCGGTAAGCGGGTGCATCGATGGCTTTTCAAGAAAGATTTTATGGCTTTCATGCGGACCAACGAATAATAACCCAGCAGTAATTGCAACAAATTATGTGTTTTGTGTAGCAAAATTTGGGATTGTACCAATGAGACTGAGGACGGATTGTGGAACAGAAAACACCTTGATAGCAGCAATGCAGTGCACGTTGCGCTCTCAAGGACACGACCACTTCGCAGGTGCAGCTAGCCATGTTTATGGCACTTCTGTAATGAATCAGAGAATAGAATCCTGGTGGGCACATTTCAGAAAGCAACGGTAAGAATATTTATGTATATATTTTGGTATAGTAAGTGTAGTCGTAACTTACTTAATCAATAACTGCAAAATGTTTATAAATAATGTTAAAAAACAGCTTGCCCCTACATCAGATACTTACTTTATTTTAACCCTTTAACCGCCAACTCCCTAAATATTCCCCACGCCAGGCGAAATCTGAACAATTTTCGTTTTTTTACTTTTTTACATTTTTTTTACATTTTTTACATTTATTCAAGCAGTATTGACCACTAAATGTTGTGCAAGTTGCCAGTGTATACACGAAATCTATAAATGTAACCTGAATTCTCAGCTAAGCAAAACATCTTGATACCAAACCATGCCCTTTTCAATGGTAGATACTGTCGAAACTGTAAGCGGCCCTTCCACGACAATAAACTTTCATCAACTGCAACTGACGGTCCTGGCATGTAGGGCAACTGAAATGCTTCAAATAAATGATCAATCAAAGGACGTAGCTTGAACAAGCGGTCGCGGTTTGGATCTTTCTTATCTGGCTCGTTTCTGTTGTCATTCAAATGAAAGAATTTCAGCAGCAAAGAGAATCGGTTACGTGTCATGACAGCTGCAAAAATAGGCGTTGCATACATAGGATCTGTAGACCAGTACATCTCAATATCTGGTTTTCTGATTATTCCCATCAACATCAAAATCCCAATGAATTTTTTCATTTCGTTTTCATCAGTGTCAAACCAAGCACGAACACGGGAATGTGGAGGTAAATTGGGATTTTTCTCAATAAACTGTGCTGCATACAGATTTGTCTGATGAACAAAATGTCTGATCAAATCAGGTGACACAAACAGCTCATAAAACTGCTCAGCAGTGTAATTGTTTACATCAACAATAAAGCCACACGTTCCCTCAAATGAATGCAGAAAAGGTAGTTCACCACGGGCAGCAGCCCAGCTGAGATGCTGGGGATACACCCACTCAGCGCCGTCATCCGATGCGTCTTCATTCACAGTATCATGCAGCGCACGTTGCTGCTCATCACTGTCGCTAAAATCTTCTTCAGAACTGCTACAATCATGATCAGAACTGTCCAAAATCGCCTGCAAAGCCTCACTTGAAGTCAGTTTACGTTTCGCCATATTCACAGCTGTTACATAGCTTTTCCAGTCCATAACCTTTTGAGTGATATATTTTACTGATTGCCCTTCACTGAAAGTTTAATTACACCAGTAAACAAAACCATTTATAGAACGCAATTTAAAAAATGCATCCAAAGCTATATTTAAGTAGCTCTTGCATTTTATTTCATTCAGGTCACAGTTCTGGATGGAAGTCCTGGTGGATCTGAAAGATTCTGGCAATTTCAATGGTAGCCATCAGCATAAATGTTTGCTGCGCTTTGCTTTTCTTGAATTGATGCAAAAGGATTTGAATGAATTTAAAGACCTCTGGAACCAACATAGAATTAGACCCTCGAGGATGTCAGTTTGTCCTTCTGGAATTCCCAATGAGATTTTTAGCCTACCACATAGGTATGAATAAATGGCTTTATGTAAAGCAACAGTTTTGATTCCATTTAGAATAATTAGAAAATATAAAAAAATATCTTGCCAGGACTAAGTTTTCTTTGTTTTTAATCATCAGTAAAAGTAAAGAGCTAAGTCTGTAAGGGTAGAGATACAGATTTTAAAATTGTATGATTCATTTTCAGAATGTTCTCAAGTTTCGACTACACAGTACTCAATTAATTATATAGACTTCTGAATATATTAGTTTTTTTTTTCTTTTAAACATATTACTTATTTGTTTAGATTCCAATCAAGAAACTTTGGATACGTTGTTTCAGAAGAGAAGCTTCATCAACTGGCAACACAATGCAAGGGAATTTGCAATTGTGGAGATGAAACCATACAGGAATATTTAGATCTCATAAAGCAGCAGTACAATTTACAAACTCCACACACATGGAAATCTGCTGTAGAATTATTTTTGAGGCTAAAAGAAATTTGTAATATCTGAATATTTTGTAGTGTGTATCAATGTGGTTTGTTTTTTCTTGTGTATGTCACAAAGTAAAGTACTATTACTTCTCACTTATTTTAGCTAATATAGTAACACTTTATATTTAAATAAATATATTTTGGGTATTCTCTTTCCAGAGTGCATTTTTTTGATCTTGCATAATTTAAATTAGTTATTCTTCAGCACCATCAAGCATGTACCAGAAACCACCTCAGGACTTGCGAATTGAAACACTAATTGAATTGATTTGAATTAACCTTCACAACCATGAAATGTAGTTACTATGAATTTGTCTGTGTTCCAGCTACAAATATAACAGTAAAAAGACATCAGTGATAAACATTATTTAATCTTTCAACAGTAGATGCACCAATAGTGACAATATAGTTACAATATACAATAAACACATGATTAAAACTAATATAACTTGCAGAATTTCATTTTCACTTTTTTCTCTATAGGTCTTTATTAAGTAAAGTAAAAGCTGGTGGAAAGCAGTAGAAGGCTGGGGGGCAACAACAGGCATATCACCGGTTTTGACTAATCGGGAAAGAATGCAAATATAACAATGGTTTATAGTTTAAAATGACGTGACGTGTTTGTATCGTTCTGCTTTTAGGTATACTATCCTCCCTGCTACCCAAAAGATTGAATATTTTCTCATGGCTCCTTGTGGCCTTCTGCAGTCTGGCATATAGAATGACATAATCATCACACCTTACAAGTTTTACAGTCAAGCCAGTAGAGGTGCAGTCATTGTTGTACAAAAGCAAATGGCTGGAGAGAGAAAGTGTCCCTGAGGCAATCCCGTGTTTCTGAGCAGGGACTCTTTTACATGTCTACCCTGCTCCACAGCCTAGAATCTGCTCGGCAGAAAGTCAGAGATCAGAGGCTGTACAATTGTCCAAGTTTGCATTGGATACTGTACATTGTTTTGGAGAGGTTCAGCTACAATGGTGTTAAATGATGTAATAAAATCCTTAAACAGGATTGTGAACTATAAGTACCTTGGCAGTTTGAACAGTGTAAGATGTACTGAAATATTGTGTTTTCTTTTCCTTACTGATGTACAATTAAAGGTTGACAGTAGTTAAACAATTAAATGTTTTTGCTTCTTGAACTTTATTAAGTGTCAGGAAAGGTTAAACAGGGTAGACTGTTTCTGTTCAAAAGTCGATTACCAAAATAATTATAATTGAACTGGAAATTGAAGTCAACCATCATAATATTTTTATTTGAAAATGAACATTAAGTTTACAAGTTTTTGTTTAATAACAACAAGAGCACTTCAATGGTACATCTCATTGAAGCAACATTAACAAGGTTCAAGTCAAACCATTTCAAAAGTATGGTTTAAAACATTACATAATATGAAATATAAAAAAAGCTATTAGAAGTATTACATTGTAAAATTTCTATTTACACAAAATATGTATAAACACAAAGCTTAGCAACTTCCTTTCTTTGAAAAATTAACATTATTAATAACATAATTGCAAACAAAATGTAACTGTGAACAACTGACCAAAATGAAATTACGTGAAAAATGATTGATGGAGGGGCGGCACGGTGGCGCAGTGGGTAGCGCTGCTGCCTCGCAGTTGGGAGACCTGGGTTCGATTCCCGGGTCCTCCTTGCGTGGAGTTTGCATGTTCTCCCTCTGTGTCTGCGTGGGTTTCCTCCGGGCGCTCCGGTTTCCTCCCACAGTCCAAAGACATGCAGGTTAGGTGGATTGGCGATTCTAAATTGTCCCTGGTGTGTGCTTGGTGTGTTTGTGTGTGTCCTGCGGTGGGTTGGCACCCTGCCTAGGATTGTGCCCTGTGTTGGCTGGGATTGGCTCCAGCAGACCCCCGTGACCCTGTGTTCAGATTCAGCGGGTTGGAAAATGGATGGATGGATGGATGATTGATGGAAGATCCTGGTAATTCGGTAATAAAGAAAAAATGTGCATGTTTGCAAAATGAACTGAAGCAACTTTAAATGTAAAATCAGCCAAAAACTTTCAAAAAATAATAACTGACATAGCTAATAATATAATGTTTGTGGAAAATGTAATGAAAGGGGTGGTAAAAATATATGATGATTAATTATATCAGAATTTAGTTTTGCCCAAATCCAGGTGAGTTTAGAATACCAAAATTCATATGATACTTGAATTTATCATATGTTTTATGTACGGGGATGCTTAAAGAATTGGTGCATGTTTGAGCAATGGGATATGGCGACTCACTATGCAAGAAATTAACTGTTGGCTTTGGATGGAAGCCGATTGGTGGGATTGAGGAAACACCGGTTGAGAACATGAGGATATCTTCCAAAGATGGTTCAGCAAATGATGTTTTACCTAAGAAAATATAAGAACATGTTAATATCAATTGTTTCACATACTAAGTAACTCATTCACATTGCCCTCTTTTTCATTAAGTCCAAACTTATTTAACATATTAGCACCACATCATTGAACAAAGTACTGGCCCACACTAATTGTTACATATTGATCACCCACACTATTTAACACATTAAGATGATATCTCTAAACAGCAGGCAGATAATTCATACAACAAAACAATTCATAGAACATGTTTGTGCCTCTTAAATATGTAATCATTTTATCAGAATGTGTTATTAAAGTTTAAAACTTTGTGATGTATGAAACCCGGAATGAATCTGTAGTACTGTTGTCATTTGATGTTATTACTTCAAGCAGTTTCAACCAGTATTATACATTTTGTGCATAGCATAATGCATGATGTGCATCACATTTAATTTTGTTACTAAATACACAAAGATGAATTGTACAAATAATCATAACTATTTTTATATGCATATGTTTTGACCAAACTGTTTTTCTTTTCTCTTTCCTTAATATCTGGATTAATATCTTCAGATTCAGTAACACCATACTGTGCAACCCCAATGTCAGCAGCTTTGTTGCGTTGTATAATTTATTCTTGCTGGTCCCATTCCTGATCACGTGGCATAGCAGCCCAAACGTATGTTTAGGTGTCATATTGTACTGTATATAAAGCATTGTAAACAAAAACAATCTTACAATAACATCTAATCAATCCAAAACACACAATTAAAGTAATCTTTAAACATTAATAATAAATTGGAACCACCCTAATAGATCAACACCCTTATTTCTTTGTTGGTTAAGAGATGTGACAACTTTAGTTTAATGCTGGTGAAATAAACAACTAATTTCCATCCATCCATCCTCTTCTGCTTATCTGAGGTTGGGTCGCGGGGGCAGCAGCTTGAGCAGAGATGCCCAGACTTCCCTCTCCCCGGCCACTTCTTCTAGCTCTTCCAGGAGAATCCCGAGGCGTTCCCAGGCCAGTCGAGAGACATAGTCCCTCCAGCGTGTCCTGGGTCTTCCCCGGGGCCTCCTCCCGGTTAGACGTGCCCGGAACACCTCACCAGGGAGGCGTCCAGGAGGCATCCTGATCAGATGCCCGAGCCACCTCATCGGACTCCTCTCGATGCGGAGGAGCAGCGGCTCTACTCTGAGCCCCTCCCGGATGACTGAGCTTCTCACCCTATCTTTAAGGGAAAGCCCAGACACCCTGCGGAGAAAACTCATTTCAGCCGCTTGTATTCGCGATCTCGTTCTTTCGGTCACTACCCATAGTTCATGACCATAGGTGAGGGTAGGAACATAGATCGACTGGTAAATTGAGAGCTTCGCCTTGCGGCTCAGCTCCTTTTTCACCACGACAGACCGATGCAACGCCCGCATTACTGTGGATGCCGCACCGATCCGCCTGTCAATCTCACGCTCCATTCTTCCCTCACTCGTGAACAAAACCCCGAGATACTTGAACTCCTCCACTTGGGGCAGGATCTCGCTACCAACCCCGAGAGGGCACTCCACCCTTTTCCGGCTGAGGACCATGGTCTCGGATTTGGAGGTGCTGATTCTCATCCCAGCCGCTTCACACTCGGCTGCGAACCAATCCAGAGAGAGCTGAAGATCACGGCCTGATGAAGCAAACAGGACAACATCATCTGCAAAAAGCAGTGACCCAATCCTGAGCCCACTAAACCGGACTCCCTCAACACCCTGGCTGCGCCTAGAAATTCTGTCCATAAAAGTTATGAACAGAATCGGTGACAAAGGGCAGCCCTGGCGGAGTCCAACTCTCACTGGAAACGGGTTCGACTTACTGCCGGCAATGCGGACCAAGCTCTGGCACCAATTGTACAGGGACCGAACAGCCCTTATCAGGAACAACTAATTTAACAGGCATAAATTCATTAATTAATACAGTAAATGCATAAATTACTAGCCAGCTAAAAAGGCCTATGAAGTTAAAAAAGCAGAAATTGCTTTATTGGTTTATCTTAGTTGTGTGTTTATCAGAAATCAATTATGTGAACGCTGATTTGTATTCTAAACTTGTGGGCACACAAAATACAAACTCTCATCCTGTGGACAGAAGCTTGTGTGTCTCCTGCTGCGCTTACATTCAGTGTCGTTTTTTTCATAAATTGTGTAAGGTGAAACTCTACATGTACTATATACACAATTTTACATATTTCATGAAGTATACTAAACAAATATTTTCTCCAATACTTGAATTCAGACCTTCAATATCTAACAAGTAGTCTGCCCAGTATGCAGCTCTCCTCACTTCCTCTTGTCTTCTGTTGCTACCAGGCTGGCTAAACTCAGCTTTAAAAATATTCTCCATATTTTCAGAAATTATTTTTTTCTCAGAAAAACAGAAGTATTTCATGAATCCTGATGGATTTTGTTTCATTGCTTCAAGAACATTTAGTGTGGCTAGTCCTTCTTTGAACCTGCAAATAACATTTACAAATAAGATTAGGTTATTATTTTTATATACAGCACTTATTTCATACTCTGAATATTACAAGGTGAGTGTCATTAGAAAACAATGAATAAAATGCTTTTACCGAGAGAATGAGTTGACAATATAGACCAGGAAATGTAAAACCACCTTTAATGCCCAAGGAAGGACATATTCCAGAGAGGATATTTCATTACTGTGATGTACATCACGTTAAGAAAGGTGGTCAGTGTCTGTCAGCCTTACTGCATATAGTGTTATGACTATATAAAATGTTATGGATAGCGTAGCAGCTTAGGGAATGCAGAGGCCCTGACGACATGATACGTTTGCCATATGTAACCTGGACAAGCAGGGTGATACCAGAAGACCAAAGATATAGTTCACATAAAAAAATATTTATTAAATTCTGAACACAATGCAAGATAAATCATCAACCCATTCCTCCCTAATATGAATGGGATTAGACAGGTTTGAGAATGTTATGCATGTCACATTGTGAACTCGGTGAAGCATAAAAAAGTTGCCCAAAAACAAGGACCACATACTAATATGACCATCAACACACACCTGTATGTTGTGAAAATTGTTGTGATGTCAACTTCTGAGGATATGTTTCAATAAGATCTGCAGCACTGTTTGCTAGAACCGCAGGAGTACAGACGCTAACATTTCTTGGTTTTGGTGCATTTCTCACAGAAATTATAATGTGTCACATTTGCCATTTGCTGATTTGTACATTTCTGAGGAGCACTCACAATGAGATATTGTTTCCAAAATCTTTGACATGTCAACAGAAGTAATTACTATGAACATTCAGATCTACAATGTAAATACACTGCTGCAATGTGAACAACAACAAGTCTTTCTAGCACACACACACGGATGACAAAACAAGCATTTGGACTTCCCTCTAGCTTTGCTATGTTTGCTGCTAAAACAGGGTTTACTATTTTTTTTCTTTACATTTCCTGTTTTCAGAAATAATACATTATAGTGCAAATTAATATGTTTGTAGTACTGATTTTTATTTCTTCAAACGAATGCCAGCACTATACAAATGACTAAGAAATAGTCACCATTTAAGGGTGACATGTTGGGGCAGTGGAAGAGCTGGTACACTCGTAGTAAGGAGACCTAGGTTTGTGTCCTGGGTCCTCCCTGGATGGAGTTCGCATGCTCTCCTCATCTCTGAGTGGGATTCCTCTGGGTGGTGCTCTGGTTTCTTCCCACTGTCCAAAGACAAATAGGTTAGGTAACTGGTGACACTAAATTGGCTCTAGTGTGTGTTTGATGTGGTTGGTGTATGTGTGTGTGAGATTGCCCAGCAATGGATTGGCGCCCTGTCAACAGTTTGTTCCTGCTTATTGTCCTATTCTAGCTGGGATAGGCTTAAGTCCTTCCGTAACCCTCGTCTGAATTAACCAGGTTAGAGAATGACATGATATATTCACCATTACTCTATATTCTTTACTGCTGCTAGTTTATATATGACTAAAGTGATATGGTATATTGGATGTGCCACATTCCTCAGCAATACATTAAAATTTGGATTAGCTATTAGTTACTACTTAATTTCACTTTCATTACATTTATTCTGATGAAAACCATGGTGGCAACATGCTCAGCTGGACAAATGTCATTGAATCTTCAATATCTTTTGCCAACTCCTCCTGGGGAATTCTGAGACACTTCCATGCTGGTCAAGAGCCATAATCCCTCTAGTGTGTCATTTGTTCACTTCTAGTTTAATGTAAATGCTACTTCCTCATCTTGGTAACTTTTAGTATTTATAAATAAAGCATTTATTACAACATACCTTTGTATACAAGCAGCATTTCTGGTGAAAAAATACCACTTCAGATAATCTTCCACAATTTTGTCTTTATCAGAAAGCTCCCTGATAACATGGCAAAGACATCCCGCTATCATAAGCATTGTAGCATACACCTCCAATGTACTCCGAAGACATTCCACTGAGGACGATGACTTGATCTAATACATTTCAAAGTTATAATAAAATGTAACATTAGTAGCACTCAGTCACAAACAAAATAATGCATTTTTAAAATATGAAAAGAATATTGATTCAAAAGTTTGCAAACAAATGTATAGCATTTGTCCAAAAAGGAACCCAAGGGGTGTTAAACCAACTTTTTAAATTAATTTAACACTCAGATTTACAGAAGCATATTTTGTTTGTTTAGTTGTTTATGTTTTTACACATATTATGTATGGTTCTTTATATACATTATCTGTACACAAATGTTTTTTTTTTAAATCTAAATACTTTGTAGAAGCTGGAGGCATTATAAAAGTAATTTAGTAATAGCCACTACCAAAGGACATCAAATATTTGATATGTCCATGGTTCTGATACATTTAAAACAGTACAATACTGTTACAATATCTATCTTCAATTACACTGATGACGACAGGGATGCAAAGGAGATCCTATTTATTCCATGGATTACCCCACAGCATTAACTACCTTGCGGTCAAGGAGACGCACATCTAAGTATGGTAGCCTAATGGAACACATCAGTTACATATACACGGAGCATTTCAAATTAAAAAGGGTCTCATGTATTACATAACACTTTGATTTATTGTATTAAAATCAAAATACATTACAAATAATATGTACTTATATATTTGCATGAAACATGTATAGACACTGACAGAACAAAACAAACAATGTTAGCACAGTAAAATAAATATCTGTTTAGTTTTCTCACAAACAATCCTAATTAATGAAGTATACCATTTTCAAAAAACACTAAAACATTCTGTGGAAAAAGCATTACTGTGTAATATTACTGCATTACTGTGCATTTAAGTCTTTAAAACTTAAATGCATATAAAGTCATGTCATACCTTTTGTAGCATCATCTGTATTTCTGGATCACAAACATCTGTTGTATCAGGGGAAAAGATACCTTCACATAAAATATAGTGGAACAAGTTTTTCGAAATGAACTGTGGCCCAGGACCACCATGAACCATGGAGACAGCGATCATTCGCCCAATGATGAAATATTCATCATCAACAAATGCTAAAACAAAAACAAACTGCCAAACCAGTCACCACATCCATTCAACTATCCATTGCTGAAATTAACTTATTTCAGCCATAGTTAATGCACATTATATAATGGCTACACTGCGCAAATGACAAGAAATCATACACGTACAAGATGTCAGTCCACTACAGAATGTGACAGCTCATAATACTCACCAGCACTGTCACAGGTCAAGTATTTTTCAGTTTCCCTTCCTTCAAATAGTGTTCTGTTTTTAAGATGTTGCATTAGGAGTTCTAAAAATCCTCGTTTGGGTCCTTCTGTGTCAATGCCACTCTCCATGTAGCCAATATTATCACTGAATTTCACTAAAATGGTGTGTGCTGGATCAAAGGACGAACGCTTAAAACCACGTAGAGCTCCATCCCAAATGTCAGCTCTGTTTATATTGAACTGTGAGACTTTTTCAGACTTAATCTGCGTGGCTAAATTTTCCAGGATGTCTTCCACACTAACTATTTTGTCATTAAAACTGTATGTAAAAATAAAAACAGGAGAAAGAAAATTTACTTTTTACAAATGACCAGTATAAGTCAACTACTGAGGAACAATTATGTCAAAAAAGCAATAGTCACACTATCTGTAGGGTATACAGGTGCTGGTCATAAAATTAGAATATCATGACAAAGTTGATTTATTTCAGTAATTCCATTCAAAAAGTGAAACTTGTATATTAGATTCATTCATTGCACACAGACTGATGTTTAATCAAATGTTTATTTCTTTTAATGTTGATGATTATAACTGACAACTAATGAAAGTCCCAAATTCAGTATCTCGGAAAAATAGAATATTGTGAAAAGGTTCAATATTGAAGACACCTGGTGCCACACTCTAATCAGCTAATTAACTCAAAACACCTGCAAAAGCCTTTAAATGGTCTCTCAGTCGAGTTCTGTAGGCTACACAATCATGGGGAAGACTGCTGACTTGACAGTTGTACAAAAGACGACCATTGACACCTCGCACAAGGAGGGCAAGACACAAAAGGTCATTGCTAAAGAGGCTGGCTGTTCACAGAGCTCTGTGTCCAAGCACATTAATAGAGAGGCGAAGGGAAGGACAAAATGTGGTAGAAAAAAGTGTACAAGCAATAGGGATAACCGCACCCTGGAGAGGATTCTGAAACAAAACCCATTCAAAAATGTGGGAGAGATTCACAAAGAGTGGACTGCAGCTGGAGTCAGTGCTTCAAGAACCGCCACACACAGACGTATGCAAGACATGGGCTTCAGCTGTCGCATTCCTTGTGTCAAGCCACTCTTGAACAAGAGACAGCGCCAGAAGCGTCTCGCCTGGGCTAAAGACAAAAAGGACTGGACTGCTGCTTTCTGATGAAAATAAATTTTGCATTTCCTTTGGAAATCAAGGTCCCAGAGTCTGGAGGAAGAGAGGAGAGGCACAGAATCCACGTTGCGTGAGGTCCAGTGTAAAGTTTCCACAGTCAGTGATGGTTTGGGGTGCCATGTCATCTGCTGGTGTTGGTCCATTGTGTTTTCTGAGGTCCAAGGTCAACGCAGCCGTCTACCAGGAAGTTTTAGAGCACTTCATGCTTCCTGCTGCTGACGAATTTTATGGAGATGCAGATTTCATTTTCCAACAGAACCTGGCATCTGCACACAGTGCCAATGCTACCAGCACCTGGTTTAAGGACCATGGTGTCCCGGTTCTTGGTTGGCCAGCAAACTCGCCTGACCTTAACCCCATAGAAAATCTATGGGGTATTGTGAAGAGGAAGATGCAGTACGCCAGACCCAACAATTCAGAAGAGCTGAAGGCCACTATCAGAGCAACATGGGCTCTCCTAACACCTGAGCAGCGCCACAGACTGATCGACTCCATGCCACGCCGCATTGCTGCAGTAATCCAGGCCAAAGGAGCCCCAACTAAATATTGAGTGCTGTACATGCTCATACTTGTCATGTTCATACCTTTCAATTGGCCAACATTTCTAAAAATCCTTTTTTTGCATTGGTCTTAATTGATATTCTAATTTTCCGAGATACTGAATTTGGGACTTTCATTAGTTGTCAGTTATAATCATCAACATTTAAAGAAATAAACATTTGATTAAACATCAGTCTGTGTGTAATGAATGAATCTAATATACAAGTTTCACTTTTTGAATGGAATTACTGAAATAAATCAACTTTGTCATGATATTCTAATTTTATGACCAGCACCTGTATAACAAGATTTTACTCATTGCTGACATAAAACACACATTAATTCAAAAGATAACCATGAGTTGTTCTAAAGAACACATGATATAAATAAAACATATATTAAATCATTATTAAATAACAATAATTACCATATTACCTACATTTATTCAGACTGGAAGAGAAAGTGTTACCACAGAAACTTACCAATCAACATTGTGAGCAAATTCATCTTCTGATGAGCTACTAGTGTACTTTCAACTAGAATTGGAACATAAACCTCTGTATATGTTCTTGGAAAAAATAAGAAAGTGATTACATATTGAGCTATAAGGATCAATAGTAAAAAGTGATGAATTTCAAAGTTTTGCCTATAGACAAGCAGGACCCTCCCCCCCCATGAAATCTGTTTACTATGTTGTTCTTCCTATCTTATTGTATTTTTATATTGTAAGAAATTTTAAATAAATTACATTTGTTATTACTTTGCCCATAAGTAACAATCTGGCTAATGACACTATTACATTAACTAATAAAATTCAAAAAAGGACATAGCAGCACTAGAAAAAGTCCAGAGAAGAGCGACTTGGCTGATTCAGGGCTACAGGGGGTGAGTTATGAGGAAAGATTAAAAGAGCTGAGCCTTTACAGTTTAAACAAAAGAAGATGAAGAGGAGACCTGACTGAAGTGTTTAAAATGATGAAGGGAATTAGTCCAGTGGATCGAGACGGTGACTTTAAAATGAGTTCATCAAGAACACGGGGACACACTTGGAAACTTGTTAAGGATAAATTTCACACAAACATTAGGAAGTTTTTCTTTACAAAGAGAATCACAGACACTTGAAATAAGTGACCAAGTAGTGTGCTAAACAGTTGGACTTTATAGAGACTTTCAAAACTCGACTTGATGTGTTTTTAGAAGAGTTAAGTGGATAGGACTTTGCGAGCTTTGTTGAGCTGAATGGCCTGTTCTCATCTAGAATCAATATGAATACATGATTATTTACATATATATTACATTTGTAAGAATATCCTCTTATTTGAATGTTACATTTGAAGATGATTTGTGTCCTAAGGCATGCATTAAAGACATTACTAATTGTGAATTGCTTGGTTTGCAAATGTACTTTAAGTGGTATTCATGCTAAATAATGCAAAGAAAAAAAAAGTTTTAATTTGTGTCTATTAATACATGGAAAATTGATAACAACTGAGATACTATAAAACACTTTGTTCAGCAACATATTCAATGGAAATTATATAGGTAGCATTTTTGATAATACCTGTAGCAATGTGCACCCGTACTAACACTAGTGCAGCTTGTGGAAACGTCCTTTGATGATGTGCTTGCCATATTTTGCTTTTCGTTTGATACAGGATTAATCAAAGACATCTATTAAAACAGAAACTGAAAATCAAACAGTTTAAAGTAACAAACACAGCAGGCACAGAGTTACAGTAATTTACTTATACTGTATTTGAATTGAACTAAATTCTCATTTGTGTACAACACTTTTAACTAAGTGCAGACACTGAGCTCTGTGTCAAGTTTTCAGGTAAAATGCAATTACAATTTTTCTAATAATAAAATGAGTACATAAAAACACAAAAGTGGTTTGGAACTTATTAACATAAACAGAGCTCAGCACTATCTGTTCCTTGATTAATTCTTGAACTATGGCCAGTTAACAACAGAGGAGATGAAAACAACTATTCAGTCAGTGAGAATTTGTAGCAACCAGCATTTTAAACTGCAAACATGGTTTTAAACTACTGTTATATTTTTTTGTATTAACTGAAATTGTTACTAATGCAGTTACTCCTAGCGGAGAATGTCTTTATAACTTTTGGTCTAATTATGCTGTTTATAATCTGAGTATTAATTCATTTAGATTTTGCTAGAGTAGCTAATTTAAAAATTCTCCATAGCAGGAATTTTAGGCAACAGCTACAGAATAGTTACAAGTGGGATAGACAACTGTCTGTGATGATAAGAAGGCTGTGTCCTGGGTTGAACTCTGATCAGTCAGCCAGGTAGTTTTGCTGTCATATTTTGAGATAAATTAAAAGATCCTCTCTAGTCAGGATGAAAACCATCTTTCTTGAAAACTCCAGGCCTTTCTCAAAGATTATCCAAATTAATCACAAAGACTCTTCTTTTATTTGAACACCAGGGGCCTCATGTATAAACGGTGCGTACGCACAGAAATATTGCATACGAACGTTTCCGCGCTCAAATCGCGATGTATAAAACCTAAACTTGGCGTAAAGCCACGCACATTTCCACGGTAACTCATACCTTGGCGTACGCAATTTCTCCGCTCGGTTTTGCAGACTGGCGGCACCCAGCGTCAAAGCAGTGCTACTGTTCCTGTGTGGTTACCCTTTCTTAGATCCACATCCACGGCGGCGGCTTTATCAAATACACTGAAATTAACTGCATATCGTTCATAAATATAATGCATCTGATTGTAATTAACCTGTAACAATATAATGGTCCACAGAATGGTCAAACTACTGTTCCTGTGTGCTCATCCTTTCTTTCTTAGCTCCACATTCCTGACGCGGCTTTATAAATACACTGAAATTAACTGCATATTGTTTATTAGTGTAATGCATCTGATTGTAATTAACCTGCTGCAATATAATGGTTCAGGGAATAGCCATAGTATTCCAAATACCAGAACTGCTTTAGCGTTGTTACGCTCACTGCATCTTGTTCTTTTTGCTGTTCCCGTTAAGGGTTGCCACTGCGGATCATCTTTTTCCATATTACTCTCACTGCACCACTCAGAGTATTTATATCACTGTATCTGAGTTTGGAATCAGAGCAGCAGATGATCGGAAAGAGAATTATCAGTATACAGTTTCAAGTACACACTACCTCAACCACGGCAAAAAGCGTCAAAGCCTTTCCTGTATGGACCTCGCATTTCAGAAACAGTTTCATCCCAAGAACTATAAACGCACTCAATCAGTCCATCAAGTGCTCCTTGTAGAACTGTTTGTACTTATAAGTACAATCACCTCACTGTAAACTTGCACTACAGTTATAATATTGCACAACCTGCGCTACTTTATAAAGCGCGTATGACGACGATATCATTTTTAAGATGAAATGCAGCAAAATATGTTGCTTATAGTATACAGATAAAAGTTTAACTTCATTTAAATAATCTGTATTGTTAATAATTAAACATGTGAGGACACGGTGCCGCAGCGCTAGCTAGTTCATGGATAGCTCCTGCCTTGCGCTGTATTCTTGCTGGTGCTGACGCGACACTGGAAGGATAGACGGATAGAATAATTAAACATGTACTACAAAGATATTTCAATGTTCCTTAAAAGTTTTGAAGAATCGGCGTTCTAAGCTTACAAATGGCTTAACGTCTATTACAGAGCTGATTGTGTGGCGATTGGAGAAAGAAAAGTATGGCCAGGAATTGGAGGTTAGTACGTTTGAAAGAGACAGTACTTCTGTAATAAATTATTTCATCGAAGGTCGCACATGGCGCAGCAAGCCTCTTGTGTGAGATATGAACAATCACTGCGCCACCGTGTTTCCATGTTTAATAACATGCTTTCATTCCTATCATCATGAAAATGATATCACGTATAAATCTCAGTATTTTAATTATTTAGAGAGCTGTAATATCTTGAATGTAATGGATTCTGTGTCCTGTCGGGAGAAAGAGAAAGAACAGAAGCATGTAGTGATTCACACACATAGAGCACATAGAAGATCAAATACAGAACAAAGCATTTAACATGCTACTTGAGAAACTAGTAAAATAAACGATTTTAAGATGAAGTTTATGATGTTCTACTTTAATGGCAAAATAAACTACGTGATTAAAGTGGAAATTTCGAGATTAAAGTTGACATTTCGTGCTTTTTTCCCCACTGTGTGCCTTTTTTTCTCTGTACCCTAATAAGCTTTTATATGACACTCAGACGGTGGACTACGAGTTGCCTTTTCACGGCGACTTTGATATGTGATTTCTTTTTTATTTCGGGCACTGTGCGACTTTGTGAATTTGATCTTTCGAGTTTTTCCGACACTCTGTCACTCGATCAACTTTCTTTTGTTGATTATACCACTGTTTAAACCAACAAATAGTACGTTTTTCCTTTGCCTCCACTTGGTATTCGCTGAAATTCTTATATTTTCCCCTGTGCTTTTCCCATTGTCTTTTCACAGAAGGCTGTTTATATTGATTTGCATATTGAAAGAGGCGTAATTCTGGGAGGAGTTGGGGCGGGACAGAAGGCGCGTGCACGTGCGTTACTTTTCACGCTGATCGGGATTTATGTAGCGGAAGAACGTGAAAGTATGCGTAAGTACAGATTCCTGCATCTGGATTTTTCTGTGCGTACGCACAATCCTGCTTTTGTGCTTACGCCATGTTATAGTGTGAGTTCTACGCACGGCGTTATACATGAGGCCCCAGATCTCTAGCCAGCAATGAATGAAATACAATCTAATCCCAATCTAGTCCATCCCCTCTAATCCTGGTGTGGACAGACACAATTAAATTCCAACCTTTTTTTATCTTTAGTGCAAAAGGTTATTAAATTCCTCTTTATTACAACAAGATTGCTGCAAAAATATATTATTAGTGTCACCATGAAGCAGTAAGGTAGATAGTATATGTATCAGTAAAGTATATCAAAGTATTAGTATAAAGTAATCAAAGATAAGAAAAAAATATTAAACTGTAAACACAAGATAAACATGAATAAATATTCCAGATTTACCACATCTTTACTCCTTGCGGTTAGATTTTCATTTTTTTCCTGGGACAAAAAGCTGGAAGATAAAAGTGAATTACAAAAAAAAACAGCAACTGAGTTTCTACACAATACACTTGCTAGTTAGCGGTTTATACAGAACATTTGGGTGAAACATTATGACAACTGTTTTACTTTAAGTGCTACTTACACTACATTTCACTATGAAAGGTTTAGCTGTGGTGATTATAAATGAATAAACCTATTAATTAATTAATTGTGTACCACGGTATCATTGAGAAACTCCTCTTCTATTTTATGTTTTGGATGAATAGTCACTTCTTCAGGATCACTACTGTCATTTTCTGCAAAAATATTAGTTAAATAATTAAAAGTTAACCACCAACTAAAAATGCAGAATTGTATCCTAAACAGTTGAGTATATATACTCAATAATAATGTACAAGATGCTCAAATTCATCATGCATATATTTTCAAATAAATCACTAAAAACCACTATATTTTCTTTTTGATAGTCATTTAAGTAATAAACATACTTGCAAATTTTTTACATTTTTAAACAGGTTGTTACAAGGTTTGCATAAGTAGGAATTGATCAACCCATCAAACTGTATAAGTTATTTTTACTACTATTTACAGAACAATTAACTTTTAAAAATTAACTGTGATTTGTAATTAAATATACACAAATACTTAAATATTAATTGATTCTGAACCTACCTAATTTATTGTATTCAGCCTCTGGGCAGATGAAGAATGTTATTCTGTTAAATTGTTTGCCAGTTTCATTTTTGTAGTCTTGCAGTATAAAATTATTTGCAGATCCTGGTATTTTATTAACAAGACTGCCATCAGCATACAAACGCACATATGGGCCTGGTGGTAAATCATTGTTGAATGTGCAGAGTTTGGTCTCAGCGACATGCAAAAGTTCATTTTTGGAACTTCTTGAAGAAATTCGAAGTGGTAATGTCCTGCCTCTTTCTTTTTTTAACATTCCTCCACACTCCCTCATAATTCCTACATTAATCTACGTACAGAAAAAAGAAATAATGAAACAACATGATAAAATAAATAAAAAGAAAGTAGTTTTGCATAAACTGGATTAGAACTGCGAAATTACAATCAGAATTAAAAAAACACATTTATGTTCATTTATACATTCATTCATATGTTTCATAAAAAATACATGAGTAAGACGCACGTAAATAACGGTGCCTTTAAATGGTAATTGAACAGATTTTTAAAAAATATATTTCATGCGTGTAATATTTAAAATATTCAGACGTACCTGTACACAACTTACTGCATCCTTCTGAGACTTTCTTTTAGTGGTAAAATTAACGGATCTTTCTTTGTTTTTTATTTCTTTGAAATGAAAAAACTCCGTCAGTGTTGAAGAATTTTCAGGATGCGGACGTCCTAAACATTTTCAAAAGGGTTATTCGCTTTAGCACGCACAAAGTACTGTAGCGAAAAAAATACATATACTTAAACGCAAGAGACATGTTACCTGTTGGTGGTCCTCCCAGCGCCGCGGACGATTGGTCACCTGACGGCAGAAAGGCAAGTGATCGCCCACAGGTGGAACAAAATGCGGGCGCCGCGCCTGTGCCCAGCTGACTGCCACAGTAGGGACAAAACATTGTCTGCCTTTGGAGAATGAGAATGTTTGTTACAGGAAGAAGTAAAGCATTTGTAACAAAACAGTAAAATGAATGGTAAACCCAATAGCAGGACTTCTCTGTTTCAGCTGATGGATGACAACGGACACTTCGTGCTCTGACCTCATAGGGGACCCAAAGCCACCTACCGCATCGTCCATACCCCCCGTGTTTGCACACTCGACCCACAAAATGGGACCCACAACCAAATAAAGAGAAAGAAATCCATGCGCGTTTTTGCACTCGAAACTTTGTAAGAAAATATCCTATTAATAACACTTTGCGAGGAGTAAGAAGAAGCCGACACGACAGGGAGTAGCCGCAGTTATCTAGTTCAAGTTTGACATTTTTATTTTAAAAGTTTGTGAAGAAATTAAACTTTTTGGTCAGTTTCCCAAAGAAACGTTTTCATTTTTTAATTACCAGGAAGTCACAAAAACTGTAGTTGTGAAGGGCATATATTTAACAAGAACAACCAGTATTATGTTCATCGTTTTGTATGAAATCTGGGCAGTTATTACAACCAACCACGAACGCCCTTCACTGAAGCGGACTTTCCCGCACTTAACACGTTGAATGCTCAGGAGATAAACGTTTACAGACCCTTGCAGTCGCCACACTGCATGTATACAGTATAATATATACATTTAAAAATACAGCATATTCTGTATTTCACCTTTAAATGTGATCAGTTGAAGATTAGTCCGTTGCACAGATTTCTCTTCCAACTAAGCATGCACAGATTTCGTTCTGAAAATCTCATTTCCGGTGTGGACATTTCCGTTTTCAAAATGCTGTTTCCGTTGTGAAGTTCACTTCCGTTTTTGTTGATTTCATGCTGTCGTTATTGTTCATTTCACGCCTCTTTCTTTTTGTTAATTTCACGCTCTCACTATTTGCTAAGTTTATGCCCTCAGTTTTTATTGTTAACTTCATGTTTTCATATATTAATTCATTTCATTGTGTTTTTTTATTTTGTTCTTTCATTTGGTTTGTTGTTGAATTTGTTTTTGTGTTTTGCCCCTCAGAGCCACCGTACAAGATGACCCCAAGAGCAAAACACAAAGTCAGCAATGAGGTAAAGAAGAACCCTAGAGAGACAGCAAAGGACTTGAAGAAGCCATTAGAACTGGCTGACATCTCTGTTCATGAGTCAACTATACGGAAAACATTGAACAAGAAAGGAGTCCATGGCAGGACACCAAGAAGGAAGCCACTGCTATCAAAAATGAACATTGCTGAACGAGCACTTGGACACTCCACAACGGTACTGGGAAAATGTCTTGTGGAGTGATGAAACCAAAATTGAACTATTTGGGAGGAACAAGCAGAACTTCATTTGGTGTAAAAAGGGCACAGCATATCAACACCAAAACAAGTATGGTGGAGGGAACATCAGGATTTGAGCCTGCTTTGCTGCATCAGGGCCTGGACTGCTTGCCATCATGGAGGGGAAAATTAATTCACAAGTTTATCAACAAATTCTCCAGGATAATGTGAGGGTGTCTGTCCGTCAACTTAAGCTCAGAAGAGGTTGGGTGATGCAACAGGACAACGAACACAAACATCGCAGCAAATCCACAGCACAATTTAGAATTGACTTTAAAACACGGGTACAGATAGTCCCCTACTTGTGAACTTTTGAGATGTGAATTTTCATATTGTTACTGAGTGGCCGCTTGGTAGCACTATTGCCAACCTTTATCCCAACAGACAACCACACTGGACACAAGTTAAAAGCACTAAGAAGTAATTGAATTCAAAGCACCCCAGACACATTAAACATCACAATAAATAAACACAATACTCTCCTCCACCTCCCAGCAAACTCCATCACACTCCCTCCCAATTCCATCTCGTCTGCTGGGTCTCCATCAGTCCTTTATATTGTGCTCAACACAGAAATGCTTCTTTCCTTCCATCCCTATGACTCGTCGGCACTTCCAGGTCAAGTGGAGAATTATATTTTTCTTCAGCCCTGAAGTACTTTTGTGCTTTCGTCCCCGTGACTTTGTAGTACTGCCGGGATATATAAATAATAAACTCCTCAGTCTCCCTATAGTGTCTCCTAGCGGCACCCAGCAGCAGGGGTGTATTGTCGAACTCCAAGATCCAGGATGCCCTGTGAGAATTCGCAGCCCCACCAGATCCAAGGGAAGCTGACATCTACTGTTTGGGGGAGGCACTGACTGAGAAAAACTGCCTTCCTCCATCCTTCCATCACAAGGGGGTCCTGGCCGGGATGAGCTGCCAGCCGTCCACCACAATATATATGAACAAAGTGGTCTGACAGTCCAAAATTAGCACTTAAGGATAACTCACATGTCCGCTGAGTGGTGGCAGCAGGGGTGGGAAGATTTTATTTTTGTTATTATACATTTTTAATTCATGTACAATACCTGTAAGCTGCTCAAAGCACATTCAGCAGCTCTTGAATTGGACATGTAAAATATTTATTTTCAGTAGCTTTTAAACTAGAACACCACACATACCAACAACTACTGGACTTATGAACAAAATGGACTTACAGCCTCTCAGAATGGAACCTGTTTGTAAGTAGGAGATGGACTGTAATGGTTTACACAGCCTTAAATAATCTCACCCAGTCCTACATTTTAGAATGTCTGTCTGTGGTGTTGTGGGTCCACAGCTCCCTTAGCAAAAGCCACTTTTAAATAAATAATCACCACGCTCACGGTGTAGTGAGGGGATGTGGTAGTGTGGCTGAAGTGGTTCCCAGGTGTATTCGTGCTGCGGACGTTTCTCACCTAAGTGCACAGGTGAGAGACGGTCCGCTCCGTACTGTTGATTGCCACAGCTTCCACGTCTGTTATAAAGAGAAGCCCGAGTCGGTTAGGAACAACAAAAAATGGGTAGAACGGAAGGAAAGAAAGATGGAGGTTGCTGGAGAGCATGGAGTAGGAGAGAGAGACAGACAGTGCGGGAGTTGTAGTAGTGGTCGCTCCCGCTGAGTGATCGAGTACCGGGAGTGACCAGTGAAGGGCGACTGGCTGCGTAAGGCCAGGACGGCAGCAGGAGTCAGGAGGCTTAGTGGTGAAGTCCTTGGTGTGAGCGTCCTGGTCATCAACGGGCCTGCGATGAGAGTGCGACCGAAGCCAGGATCGGGGGGCCTCCAGGCCCGTGTGCCTGAAAGAAGGTCAGCTGCAGAGAGAGCGTCTCGCCTGCTGCAGGGCCCAAACGGGAGAAGCAGGTGAGACACTAGTGTAAAAGAAGCACTGGGCTTGTCGTCATTGTTTTAAAGGACTGCTTCCAGCAACATTTTAACTTCGGTTTTAAAGGATTGTTTTTGTTTCTATTGATTTTTAAACCTCCATGTGACACTTTCATTTTATGATGGATTATTTATTTATTTATTTAATGACTCTTGTTGATAAGGCACTGCACTTTATTTTATTTGAACACTTTGTTGTTGATTGTTTTGTAAATAAAATCACTTTGCACTTTTCCACCATCCCCTTTGATATTGTTGCCTCACAGCTTCGCTCATCTCAGTTATAACTATCGATGGTGTAGGGTTCAAGGGCTCCCGAACAGCAGATGGGAGCATGGAGCAGAACCCGCATCGTCACACTGTCCCCATACACTCCCAGTCATAACCTCAGATCTTCAAATGAAGGTCTACTTATAATGTCAAGATCCAATCTGAAAAGAATTAGTGAGGTGGCCTTTTGCTCTTACACACCTAAAATTTAAAATACTTTACCAATAGAAATTCACCAGGCTAATACTTCAGAACATTAAAAACAATGATAAAAACAAATTATTTTAAAATGGCTTTTCATAGCTATATTTTAGTTCTATCCCTGTTAGTCTATATGGACACTGGGTTATCATTTTCCTTTGGGTTCTGCAGTTCCATACTAATCTGTACTATTCTCTGCTGTCTTCTCCATTTCTTCTGTGGTGACGATGAGCTCCATCACCTCCTGATCAACATACCACACTGCCTCGTATTTGTGGATTGAATGGCGGGTGTCCCAGATCTCCACATGGCCATAATCATCATCAAAATCTTCATGTGAAACATGTAAACCACGAGGACTGATTTAGGTAGAATGCCCAGTGTGGGCCGGGCGGTGTTTAAATATTTTTGCATTGGATCCCCTGCAGATTATTTTTCTTCAGCCTAACTGGAACTGTTGCATTTTTTCTGTCCTGCTAGCCATTTGACATTACCTTTTGCTTTGTTACATATGTATAGTATTATTGCCTAATCTTGTTTTATATTCCATTTTATTTCAACTTGTAAAGCAGTTTGAGCAACATTGTTTGTAAGAAAATGTGCTATATAAATAAATGTTGCTGTTGTATCCAAAAGGTTGTTTCTTGATGAAAACTGTTTTCCACATTCAGAACACCCATATGGCTTCTCTCGGTTTAATTCTTCCAAATTGTCTTGGTGTGCTTACAATCAAAACAGGAGTGAACTTCACTCTTTAGTGAGGACAGTCTCATTGTACTGCTTAACTTCTCACTCTCTTAAGTTTCCCACAAGGACTCAATGTAGAACCTGCATTTTAACTACTAAGGCTTCTTTTTGCAGGTGTGGACGCTGAAAGTCGGGAACGACAAGGAACGGACACCAGTATAAAATAAAAATCAATTTCTTTATTCTTGGTGAGCAGAGAGGCTGCCTCCACCTGCCTGCTCAATTTGCTACTGCCAGGTCAGATCAGACAGCCTGTCCAAAGAAGGGAGTTAGCTCAGTTTTATACCAGTCTGTTTACTAAACAAGAAGAGAAAGTATGGCAGTTCAATCTGAGGTCACGTAGAGTTTGCAAGTAGCTTTAAATGACACATTAAATCATTACGTGCAGAAGTACATGGTAGTGTTTATGGCTAGTTTTGCAAAAGACTTACAGAGACAGCACTTAAGAAAACATACTTCCCTATTCTTCTGCACCATCAAGGTTACAACACTTCAACAGCTATGTGGCCGTTACAATTTAAGAATCTTACTTCAGCTTATAAAAGGATTAATGTTATACTGTCAGTTAATGCACAGCACATTCTTATTAGAGCTTACATTGCACACATAATGATCATCACACATAATAATTGATTATACAATATCAAAAGCTACCTTAAAAGTTAGTTTAGTCTTACAAGAATACTCTCTTACAGCTTAGCCTCTGTATTAGGTTACATTTGTTCAGTTAGCTTAATACATCCTTATTTATTAATACATAAGTGACATGTTGCTTATAGTTTTATTAGCACCATACTTTATTATTTGGAAAGACTGAATTTACCTTAATTCTAAATATGTCTTCCTCACAGGTCCGAAGGAGGTATTGTGATTTGTCAACATGGGCCTGAAAGTTTTTCTTTATCAGTCCTGTTGATCCTAGAACAAGAACAGTTTACATTTTTTTTGGTCCCATATTTCATTTGGCACTTTTTAGTATTTTGTTACCTTTTAGCCTCTCCATTCTTAGGACTGAGTTATAACTAGGGACTGATACCTCTATTATCCAGGATTTTTTAGTCTGGTTTTCTGGCCTCTATTTTTCAGTCAGTCAGTATTGCTGTGCCACAGCTGACCTGTACCTCCTCATTGTCCATTGTGCGTTCTGAGTTGTGGTCTCAGTGTCTTTCAGGTGCTGGTAAATTGTACTTCTTGCAGAGTTTCCAGTGAAGGAGCCTGGACACTTTGCTGATGATTATACACTGCACAACAGCACAATCAGTACCTCACACCCAGCAATGAGATGTGTGACTGTTTCCAGTTCTCTTTGCTAGAAGCAACAATTCTGGATTACTTTTTTCAATTTTTTTCTATTGTGGCAGAAGCGACAATTATGTTTTTTTTGTTTTTCTATTTATGACCTGAACCACTTTGTGTGCAAGCCAAGGTTTTACGCACCTATGATGAGGTGTACGTTTTGGTCTCTGTTCGCTCCTCATAAGCAATGCGTGTGCGAGTTCTGTTTCCACATGAGGCTGCTGGACGTGGGCAGTGTAATTACCACTTTACTTGTAGTTTCCCCAATTTGATCTTTTTTGTTTTCATCAAACTTTATGAATTCTTTCTTCTGCTGCTTAGCATATTGTACTGTGTTCATCTGTGGGCAAGGTGGGGGAGTTTTGTGTCATTTTTTTCCCCTCCTGTGTGAATTCTTTGATGTTTCTGAAGATTGCTTCTTTCTGAAAACTTTTTTCCACATTCAAAACAACAGTATGGCTTCTCCCCTGTGTGAATTCTTTGGTGGCTCTGAAGATGGCTTCTCTGTGAAAATTGTTTACCACATTCAGAACAGTAATACGGCTTCTCCCCTGTGTGGATTCTTTGGTGGCTCTGAAGCTGGCTTCTCTGTGAAAATTGTTTACCACATTCAGAACAGTCATACGGCTTCTCCCCTGTGTGGATTCTTTGGTGGCACTGAAGATTGCTTCTCAGTGTAAACTTTTTGCCACATTCAGAACAGCAATACAGCTTCTCCCCTGTGTGAATTCTTTGGTGGCTCTGAAGATTGCTTCTCTGTGAAAACTGTTTACCACATTCTGAACAGTCACAAGGCTTCTCCCCTGTGTGAATTCTTTGGTGGCTCTGAAGATGGCTTCTCTGTGAAAACTGTTTACCACATTCAGAACAGTCATACGGCTTCTGTCCTGTGTGAATTATTTTGTGGCGCTGAAAACTGCTTCCATCTGCAAACTGTTTACCACATTCAGAACAGCAATATGGTTTCTCCCCTGTGTGGATTCTTTGGTGGCCCTGAAGATTGCTTCTCTGTTTAAACATTTTACCACATTCAGAACAGCAATACGGCTTCTCTGCTTTGCAAGTTTTAATGTGTCTCTGAAGATGACTAGTATGAAAGAATTGTTTATCACATTCAAGGCAGCAATATGGCTTCTCTCCTGTGTGAAGTCTTTGGTTGCTTTGAAGACTACATTTTATTGAAAACTGTTTACCACATTCAGAATGGCAGTGAAGATTGATTCCTGTATAAAATTTAAAGAATAAAGTTTTTAACCCACCACTTTAAAACTGACATCTTATAATAAATACATATTCGTTTAATTTATGAACAAACTTTGTTAAGCATTCATAAGACTTAAGTTGCAAGTGATTAGAGACTCAACTTGTTCATTTTTGTCATTTATATTTCAACGACTCTGCACATGAGCACAATTATAGGAACCAGGAAGTGAAAATAGTAAAATAAATACATCACATGTGACCGGCGCAAACAACAAGACTATTGTTGATTTTTTTTTTACTACATTACAGAATGGCATCATCATTTTGTCATCATATTCTTAAAATATTATAACATTAGATACTGTTAATTATTGCAGGTAGAAAGTAATAATCATCATGACCTATCATTACACTGGAGAGTGTCATGTCAAATGTGTGAAATTAACTTATTAAACAGAATGTGTCTTGATATTTGTAAACAATTAGTCCAAAGCCACTGACTCCATAATATTTTTTAATTTGATTTTAAAAACTGGCAGAGAAAAGTAAAGCAAAAACATTTTAATATACAATGAGAACAGAGTAAAACTTAAATGAATAAAACATGCAGGTCACTGAAAAATCCCAGAGACCCACATGACCCCTGACCTGAAACAGCAAACTGGACACTTGTGGCCGAAATGCAAAATATACTTCTGTCTTCAAACCACCTGGGTCAGGGGCTTTTTTGTTGCTAATGGATTTTAAAATGCATTTAATTTCGTCACATAAAACATGGGCCTCCAGAAAAGCAGCATAATTTTGTTAGAGTTTTTGGTAAATTAATAAAATTAAAAAAATACATCAATCACTCCGAAGGTGGGGGTTCACCAGAGGGGAAACTTCAAGAAAAAAATAAAATAAACCTTATTTTCAAGCTGTAGTTAGTGATATTATCTATATATCTGTATTATCACTATATTTTTGCTCGACTTGGGACATGGAGGCTAACGAATCTCATCTGTGCAGTCTAAGAGCTCACAACTCGCTCAGTTTAGCACCAGAGAGATAGCAACAAGTGCACATGAAATGAATTCTCAACTCTGCACAAGATGGTCATTTACCTTCTCTCTGATTAGCGTCATGTTGAGCTTCTGTACTGGTTCAGAAACACACGGGTGTATTTTCAAGATTATTCAGATGCTTCTCAAGATTGTCAATATTACTGTATGCTGACTGAGTTTTCTTCAACCAATCTCCATGAACACATAACAAAACCTGCCTTCTGAAACACCTCCAGAACCACAAACCTTCAGAGGCACAGCATAGTGAACTCGGTCCAAACCTCCATGTTTTTTTACTAGTGGCAGAGGAGGACACAGCCACACAGTAGCACCTTAAGGCAGCTGGATGAATGTCTTTAACCAAAAGAAATGATTCTTGATAACAGGCTGTATCAGCCAAGCTCAAAGATAATAAATCAGTAACACTTGAGAGCTTACAAGTAGAAGAGAAGACACTGAGGTTAGACAGGAGAGAGGAAAACAAAGAACAGCAATAAAGGAGAACTGTAACTGAAATACATTACAAGGTGTCAAAATGAGTCAACCCAGTAGCCCCACCAGCAATCATGTATAATGTAGACTGTAGATCCAGAATCCCACCTCTAAACCGTATATGCAAAAAACTAAACCGAGGTCTGTCAAATAAAAACACAAGAAAAAATCAACAGGTTCTGCTTATGAGTGGGCAAACATGGAGAGAGCTCAGTAAACAATCTCATCCTAATCCCAACATTCACAATACAACAGTTCACTGTGGTGATAAAATGAAAAAACATACTTGAAAATAAATATGACATGCAAGCAAATATTAAACAATTGTGGGTCGTGTCCTGACCCCTCACAACCCGCAATGACTCTCTAATCACATGTGTATGTACATATATAAAATACACATAAAAAAAGGAGGTAGCCGCTATTATGAATCAATATTCAGGAAAATGTCTAAGAAATACTGAAATATCATACATAAAACAGTCAAAGCGGCCAACCACCAGTGACATGAAGGAGTCAAGGACATTGAGAGCCTGTTGAGGGTTGATGAACAGCTGCACTAATAGGAAGGACATTTGAGGCTTGGCCAGATAAATGAGGAAAGCAGAAAGACCGATTTGTGGAGCCTTTGTGATCACCAGAGACGAGGTCTTCTGTGGTATGGACATTGGCAGTCATTGGCAGTAAACGTAGATCTTCCATCCATCATAAGTTACATTTGAATTGTTGAGTTCCTCTTTCAGAATAGTAACTCGGTCAGAATAGCGAAGCAGCTTGATGATAGTGGGAATCCCAGTCAATTTTACTGAATCAGCCCGCAATCTAGGAGTTATCTTTGACTCTAGCATGTCATTTAAAGCGCATATTACAAAGTTGTCCAAAACATGTTTCTTCCATCTTAAAAATGTTAGGAAATTAAGGTGCTTTTTAAATAAATAGGATTCTGAGAAACTAATTCATGCATTTATCTCTAGTAGGATTGACTACTGCAATGCGGTGTTCACTGGATGTTCAAACTGTTCTTTATACAGCCTCCAGTTAATCCAAAATGCAGCTGCGAGAATTATTACAAGAACAAGAAAATACGAACACATAACTCCAGGTCTTAAATCCTTACACTGGCTCCCGGTTAAGTTTAGGGAAGATTTCAAAATCCTTCTTTTAACATATAAAGCATTAAATGGTCGAGGTCCGGCTTACTTGTCTGAACTTATCATGACTTACAAACCTGAGCGCACATTAAGATCTCAAGATGCCGGTCTGCTTATGATTCCAAGGATTAATAAAATAACAGTGGGAGGTCGAGCTTTTAGTTACAGGGCCCCTAAACTGTGGAATGGTCTGCCTGCTACTATAAGAGATGCCCCTTTGGTCTCAGCTTTTAAATCCCAGCTGAAGACTCACTACTTCAGTTTAGCATATCCTGACTAGAGCTGCTGATTAACTGTACAGACTGCATCTCTGTTGTTAGTCATTAGCACTAAAACATAAGTAACATGACAGTTATAATTGTATACTAACTCTCACTTATTCTGTTTTTCTTCTCGGTACTCAAATGTGGCACTTGGTGCCATGGCCCACCTGCCAAGTTGTTTTGCCTGCCTAAGGAAAAGTCATCCCTGATGGAGGATCGCAGGAATCGTGGGAGAGAGGGGTCCTTTCATCGGATTGGCTGGCCCAGCGCTGTTTCAGCCGTGGAATGACCAAATGGGGGAGGCAGCTTGAAGGATGAGGTCTCCAGGACTCTACACAAATCCAAATCTTATTATGGGATATATCATCTACTGTTAAATTCTGCTCTGTACTTCTAAAATTTAGATTTTTTATTTTTTAGTATATTGAGGATTTGTTCTGTTCTGTGAACTGCATTGTATTGTATTGACCCCCTTCTTTTGACACCCACTGCATGCCCAACCTACCTGGAAAGGGGTCTCTCTTTGAACTACCTTTCCCAAGGTTTCTTCCATTTTTTCCCTACAAGGTTTCTTTGGGAGTTTTTCCTTGTCTTCTTAGAGAGTCAAGGCTGGGGGGCTGTCAAGAGGTAGGGCCTGTTAAAGCCCATTGCGGCACTTCCTGTGTGATTTTTTACAAAAATAAACTGTATTGTATAATCAGATGAAGACGTGCACTGTCACTTTTCCTGGTTTATATTCTATGTGTCCACACAATTTCAGGCCTCAAATTTGTGATGGTCAGAAACCAAAAACCCATTGTTTTTCACAAAGCGGAACAAATCCCCACTCTTAATATCATCTGGAACCCCAATAATTCTGATGTTGTCTCTCCTTCTCCCATCTTCATGTCCATAAAGTTTCTTATGGAGAGTTTGGGCCTCAGCATAGGAACGTATCTCAGAGTCCTGGTGCTCCCCTTGAGTACAGACCTGAATAAAAACTAACAAGAGTTTCTGCTGTTCATTTCTGATTTTGACAATATCAGCATGAAGGTCAGAAAAAACTTCTCTCTTCTGATGTGTTCAAGGTCACACAGCATTTTGCTCCGATATAAAGGCCTTCAGTCGATCAACAGTGGAAACTGCTCCAGAGTTATCTGACACCATGGCAGCCTCAATCAGACTCCTCTGGGTTGCTTCACTGGCCTTGAATCAGAAGAACCAGGATGTGTCTTCCGATTTGAACAATTCATATGTCACACCGACAAGTAAAAAAAGGGTATGTTGAGGCTCTGATAAGACACTTTGAGGTTAAATTTATAAAAACAGGAATCGCAGGGTAGAGTCATGGAGTACTCTTACAACACAGTTATTACTCCACTAAGCATCAAGTGGTCCCTCAACTACAAAATGTATACAAAAATAGCTTATTTAAAATCACTAAATCAAAACAGAAGAATGAAGAAAGTGAAATATTAATGCACTGACCCAGAGGAGCACCAGTGATGTGGGAGAATAAATTTAAGATGAGAAATCCTGGGATTGGAGAAGTTCCTTGTATTAGTGTCTGTTCTGGATGAGGAGTGGCAGGTGTAACCAGGACTGGTCAGCTTTATCACACACCGGCCTCATTTATGCTGCCCATTAGAATATTAATGGACGTGCACTGCCATGATTTATTTATGCTAACAAAATTGAAATTTCAGTGATTATTGTGTATTAAAGTTATTCTGTTAGTTCATATGTGCAAATGATGTGTAGTTAAATTAATTCTGTGGTTGTCATTAATCAAAGACACGCTTATGCCACCTTTTGATTAATTTCAGTCACACCAGATGTTCCTGCTATATTTGTATGAAACGCCTCATTCTTCAACCTGATGATAGTTTCCCTCACTTCTAGTATCCATTTACCTTTATTTATTTGGCTGATGTCATAATCCAAGGTGACTTACAACATTTATGAAACAATTGGTTGCATTTCATTTGGTTTTCCAACTGGAGCACAGGCAGGTCCAGTGACTTGTTCATGGACACATAGGGAGTCAATAGTGGGATTTGAACCAACAACATCAGGGTTTGCAGTCCAAAGCCTTAAAGACTCCGCCACACTGCCTGTTACCCTCCAAAGACTGCTAGGACAGTGATCATGACAAACACCAACAAACTCCTGTCCAGAGTTCCTTACAGTGGCCTTTACTACAGAGTTCTTGAACGTGGTCAGTTCAGACTCTACTGCGTAGATAAAAATGAGTACACTACAGTATACATACTATATCATCAGAGATACTAACTGAGAAGATAATGATCATGAGATAACAAAAGACGAGCTTAAGTCAGAACAGTGAGTCAAACTGACAACTGAAGAAATAATTCTTCAAATAAGAAATCAGAAACAATTTAAAATTTCCAAGCCAACCTTAATATTATCACCAGTATGATGTTGTAATCCTCACATACACAAGCAATGCTGGGTAAGACCACTATAGACACTACAGACAATGGCAATAAAATGGCAGTAAGTCAACAAAGATGGGGTTGGAGCAAAAGCAATTGTTTTTGGATTGTTTTAAATTATCTTGGACATAATTTTCAATAGCTTTTTTTTGTTTCATTTTTAGTTATTGCTTTTATTTTCCCTTTCGATAAGGGAGCACCTGTAAGTAGTTCAATGGAACAGTCATACTGGAAATGCCGGTGCAGTTTTTGGAGTAAATCTTTAGTAAAACAACATGATACTCATGACAATCAATACATAACAAAGTAATATTCAAACACACCAAGATTTCTCAAGGAGGTTTGTAAACAAGTCCAATGACAATCCAAACTCCACCTTTCAATGTCTTTCTCTTTTCATCAGCTGAAATACAGAGGTAACTGAGTGACCTCAACATGTACCATTAAAAGACAGACAAGTCAAAGCCGGAGAAATCCAAACTTGAACAATACTAAAGTAAAGCACAAAAAGGCCTGCTATATGAGAAAGGGACAGGAAGCAAAAAAGAAAATGAAGAGCCGAGAGAGCAACAAGTCTGTAATTTTCCCTCAGGTGACTGCAGATCTATTAGGACATTAGAACAATATGGACGAGAACAAGCCACTCAGCCCAGCAAAGCTCACCAGTCCAATCCATTTAATTCTTCTAAAATAACATCAAGTCGAGTTTTGAAAGCCCCTAAACTCCAACGGTCTAACACACAATTTGGTCATTTATTCCAACTGTCTATCATTCTTTGTGTAAAGAAAAACTTCCCATATGTTTGTGCAAAATTTACCCATAACTGGTTTCTAACTGTGTCTCTGTGTTTTTGTACACATGACAACACAAACAGGCCAAACTCAAGACTATTAGGAAAGATGCACAGAGATGGACACTTGGTTGGATTAAGCAGCTCTGAGAAGGCGTTGCTTAAAATCTTCCATAGAATGAAACCTCTCTACATATGTATGAAAAAGTTAGTGAACCCTTTGGAATCCCCTGAATTTCGGCCCAAATTCCTCCTGAGAATGTGGTCTGATCTTCAACTACATGACAGTAACAGATAAACACAATCAACCTGAACTCATAACAGACAAACAACTGGACTGTCAATGCTGAACACATCGTTTAAACCTTTACAATCCAGTCAAGTCAAGTGTTCAACCAATGAGAGGAGACTGTAGGTGTGGCTTGGAGGCACTCAGACAAATAAAAGGGAAGAAATGTGGGTGCTGGCAAAGCTGTCTCTTCTCGATAAAGATCTGCTCATGAACATACAGAACAAGAACATAAGAAATGTAACAGACAAGAGGAGACCATTCATCGGACCATCAAGTCTGTTGGTTTAGCTAACAGCTAAGGTGTCTCAACATCACATCAAGAAAACTCTTAAAGATTGTCAAGAGGAGATAAGGGAGATAAGAATAAAGGTGGAAATGCTAATAAAAGCTTTGTTTTGCTTCATTAGTTCTTTTGTTCTTTTTCAAATATTACTTGCCCTTTCATTTAATTTATGCAATTTCATGTTTTGTTTATATTTTGTTCTTTATTAATTATCCAAATATTTTTGTGTTTTGTGGGTGAGACCCTAAGAGATGGGGCCGCATTAATGTCACTCCTGAAAGACCACCCTAAGCCTTTATATTGGTGGTCCTTCAGAGGTTCACTGACATTTGATAAGAGCTTTATTATAATTATCTAAAGCAGTAATCCATTTTGGGCCTGTGCAGGCCAAAGCCTCCTGTTCAGTTTGGAGTGAGATCTCTCTCTATAGGTAGACTAGTGAAGGTCCTGAGCAGGCAGGCAGGCAGGCAGGCAGGCAGGCAGGCAGGCAGATAGATAGATAGATAGATAGATACTTTATTAATCGCAAGGGGAAATTCACATACTCCAGCAGCAAATAATATTAAAGAGTAATAAAAAATGCAGGTAAAAAACAGACAATAACTTGAATAATGTTCAACGTTTACCCCCTCTGGTGGAATTGAAGAGTCGCATAGTTTGGGGGAGGAATTATCTTCTCAGTCTGTCAGTGGAGCAGGACAGTGACAGCAGTCTGTCGCTGAAGCTGCTTCTCTGTCTGGAGATGACACTGTTTAATGGATGTAGTGGATTCTCCATAATTGATAGGAGCCTGCTGAGTGCCCGTTGCTCTGCTACGGATGTCAAACCATCCAGCTCTATGCCAACAATAGAGCCTGCCTTCCTCACCAGTTTGTCCAAGCGTGAGGCATCCTTCTTCTTAATGCTGCCTCCCCAGCACACCACTGCGTAGAAGAGGGCACTCGCCACAACCATCTGATAGAACATCTGCAGCATCTTACTGCAGATGTTGAAGGATGCCAGTCTTCTAAGGAAGTACAGGCGGCTCTGTCCTTTCTTGCACAGAGAATCAGTATTGGCAGTCCAGTCCAATTTATCGTCCAGCTGCACTCCCAGGTATTTATAGGTCTGCACCCTCTGCACAGTCACCTCTGATGATCATGGGGTCCATGAGGGGCCTGGGTCTCCTAAAATCCACCACCAGTTCCTTGGTTTTGCTGGTGTTCAGTTGTAGGTGGTTTAAGTCGCACCATTTAACAAAGTCCTTGATGAGGTATCTATACTCCTCCTCCTGCCCACTCCTGATGCAGCCCACGGTAGCAGTGTCGTCAGCAAACTTTTGCACGTGGCAGGACTCTGAGTTATATTGGAAGTCCGATGTATATAGGCTGAACAGGACCGGAGAAAGTACAGTCCCCTGCGGCGCTCCTGTGTTGCTGACCACAATGTCAGATCTGCAATTCCCGAGACGCACATACTGAGGTCTGTTTGTGAGATAGTCCACGATCCATGCCACCAGGTATGAATCTACTCCCATCTCTGTCAGCTTGTCCCCAAGGAGCAGAGGTTGGATGGTGTTGAAGGCGCTAGAGAAGTCTAGAAACATAATTCTTACAGCGCCATTGCCTCTGTCCAAGTGGGAGAGGGATCGGTGTAGCATGTAGATGATGGCATCTTCCGCTCCCACCTTCTCCTGGTATGCGAACTGCAGAGGGTCGAGGGCGTGTTGGACCTGTGGCCTCAGGTGGTGAAGCAGCAGCTGCTCCATGGTCTTCATCACGTGTGATGTTAGAGCGACAGGCCGGAAGTCATTCAGCTCACCAGGACGTGATACCTTTGGGACTGGGGTGATGCAAGATGTTTTCCAAAGCCTCGGAACTTTCCCCTGTTCCAGGCTCAGGTTGAAGATGCGCTGTAGAGGACCCCCCAGCTCTGATGCACAGGCCTTCAGCAGTCGTGGCGATACTCCATCTGGACCTGCTGCTTTGCTGGCACGAAGTTTCCTCAGCTCTCTGCTCACTTGTGCTGCTGTAATTGTGGGTGGGGATGTCTCTCCTATGTTGGTATCAGCAGAAGGATGTGTAGAGAGTGCAGTACTCCGAGGTGAGAGTGGGTTAGGGTGGTCAAACCTGTTAAAGAAGATGTTCATTTGGTTTGCTCTCTTCACGTCTCTCTCGATGGTGGTACCCTGCTTTGAGCTGCAGCCAGTGATGATCTTCATCCCATCCCACACTTCTTTCATGCTGTTGTTCTGCAAATTCTGCTCCAGCTTTCTCCTGTACTGCTCTTTCGCCGCCCTGAGCTGGACTCGGAGTTCCTTCTGCACGCGCTTCAGCTCATGCTGATCACCGTCTTTAAAGGCCCTTTTCTTTTGGTTCAAAAGGCCCTTGATGTCACTTGTAATCCATGGCTTGTTGTTAGCATAGCAGCGTACAGTTCTTACTGGAACTACAATGTCCATACAGAAGTTGATGTAGTCAGTAGTGCAGTCAACAACCTCCTCAATGTTCTCACTATCTGATCCCTGCAGGATATCCCAGTCTGTAGTTCCAAAACATTGTCTCAGAGCATTCTCAGCCTCCGGGGTCCACTTCCTGAATGATCGTGTGGTTGTAGGTAGGACTCTCACTTTTGGTTTGTATTGAGGCTGAAGCAGAACCAGGTTATGATCTCCTTTCCCAAGCGCAGGCAGCGGGGTGGCACTGTATGCGTCTTTAACGTTTGCATACAGTAAATCAATAGTCTCATTTCCCCGGGTGTTGCAGTCCACATACTGGGAGAATGCAGGTAATGTTTTGTCCAGCGTCACATGGTTAAAGTCTCCAGCGATTAGCACAAGTGCCTCGTGGTGCTGCGTTTGTAACTTAGCAACAGCAGAATGGATGATGTCACTCGCTATCTCCATGTCCGCCCGAGGAGGAATATACACGATGACAACAATGACGTGTCCAAACTCTCTGGGCAAGTAATAGGGTCGCAGACTTATGGCCAACAGTTCGATGTCCCTGCAGCAAGTGGAGATTTTGACTTTAACATGTCCAGAGTTACACCACCGTGTATTAACATAGAGAGCGAGTCCACCTCCTTTGTGCTTCCCACAGGTACTTGCGTCTCTGTCCGCTCTAACTGTGCTAAACCCGGGTAGCTCCACATTAGCATCTGGGATGGTCTTAGTTAGCCACGTTTCGCAGAAACACAACAAACTGCATTCTCTGTAGGTTCTGACATTTTTCACCAGCACAGCCAGTTCGTCGATCTTATTTGAGATTGAGTTCACATTCCTCAGAATAACAGAAAGCACCGAAGGCTTAAAACGCCACTTTCTCGCAAGCCGCTTCATTTTTAGCTTAGTGCCGGCTCTGCTGCCACGATACCGCCTTCTTACCTCGTCAGGTAAATAGGGAACCACACCGGCACTGGCATTTGTTCTCAGCGCTCGAAGTTGAGTACTTGAATAAAGCTTGAGTACACACAAAATGAGACTGAAAATGTGTATATGCTCATTCAAATGTTGAGATTTACAAAAGAAAACTTCACAGGGGAACAAACATATATTTACAACAACTCTGACCAATGCATCTATACTAATAAAAGGCAAAGCCCTCACTGACTCATCACTAATTCTCCAAGTTCCTGTGTAGGTGGAAGGCTGAAATTTGGCAGGCTCATTCGTTACAGCTCACTTACAAAAGTTAGGCAGGTTTCACTTCGAAATTCTACACGTAATGGTCATAACTGGAACCTCTTTTTTGTCCATATACTGTAATGGAGTGCAGCTCGATGGCCGTGGGAGGCGTAGTCGCGTATCGCGTCATCACACCATTTACTTAATCACGTGTACTGAAAACAAGGAACAGCCCCAAAGAGCGCTGAAGAAAACATTCATTACACAATTGAGAAGGCAGCAAAACAATAAGAAGCGAGCGAGTGACGCATACAAGCATATTTATAAGTGCAGCTACTTTGGAAACAAAGCACGGTGTAAACCATAAGTTTAAATTAAGTTTATAGAAACGCTCCCCCTGCCATTTGCAATACCAAATTCACGACATACAAGTTTAATGAGAAGACACGAGGTATAAACGAGACTTTGAATCACTTTGAAACAGAGTTAAAATTGGTGTAGCGAGAAACTTTTAAGTGCCGGGTCTTAGCTAACATTAAAAAAATCCATGCACATCGCAACATCACACAAGAGAGCGGATTGCTTTTCTCCTGTACAACTATACGTTGCATTCTCAACAGTAAGCTTGCACGGCCTGGTCATATTACAACCGGAGTGCTGAACTGACAACGTGGTATACAAACAGAACTATAACAATCGTAATAAATGAACAAAAAAACAGCGGAGAACCCGTGGATTAAATAAAAAGGCTGCTTCCGTTGGCGAAGCAACGAAAAAGGAAGACCTTATATGACGTTCGTTTATAAAACAGCGGTGAGGCTGTGTGAAGGCAGCTTCACAAAAAAAAAGATCCTTAAATTGTTATTGGTATATTTTCCCTCAATTTAAAAAGGTTTTCTTTTCTTCTTAATAAAAAATTAAAAGCAGTACTTTGCCGGTGCGAAGCACGGGGATTTGAGCGACTGACACATAAAGACATATTCATGAGTGCAGGTACTTCGGAAACAAAGCACCGTGTAAACCTAAAGTTTAAATTAAGTTCATAGACCTACAAAAGGTTGCCATTGATTTGAGGCCAGATTGCTTTTCTCCTTTACAACTATACGTTGCATTCTTAACAGTAAGCTTGCACAGCTTGGTCATATTACATCCGCAGTTCTGAACTGACAACATGGTATACAAACAAAACTATAACAATCGTAAAAAAAGAAAAAAAAACAGCGGAGAACCCATGGATTAAATAAAAAGGCTGCTTCCTTGGCAAAGCAAGGAAAAAGGAAGACCTTATATGGCGTTCGTTTATAAAACAGCGGAAAAGCTGTGTTAAGGCTGCTTCACAAAAAAACAGCAGAGCGCCTTATATGAGCAGGCAGTCAGCTAAAGAAGGGAATCAATAAATAACAAAAAATAGCGGAGAATCCGCGGACTACATAAAGGAAATGGGTACCTGAACAGAACAGTGAGCCTCAAATAGCTACACAATAACTATAACAATCGTTATAAACGAACAATAAAAGAATACAGAACCGCTAAGCTAGGAGAAAGGACGGCCTTATATGGCGTTCGTTTATAAAACAGCGGAGAGGCCGTGTAAAGGCAGCTTAACAAACAGATCCTTAACAAATTGTTATTGATATATTATCCCTCAATTTAAAAATGTTTTCTTTTCTTCTTAATAAAAATTTAAAAGCAGTACTTTGCCGCTACGAAGCGCGGGGATTTATATATATATATAGATATATATATATATAGATCTACATATATATATAGATATCTATATAGATATATATATATATATATATATCTATATAGATATATATCTATATATATATATCTATATAGATATATATCTATATATATATATCTATATAGATATATATCTATATATATATCTATATATATCTATATATATATATATATATATATATATATATATATATATATATATATATATATCTATATAGATATATATCTATATAGATATATATAGATATATATCTATATAGATATCTATATATATATATATCTATATAGATATCTATATATATATATATAGATCTATATATATACATCTATATATATATACATAAATCCCCGCGCTTCGTAGCGGCAAAGTACTGCTTTTAAATTTTTATTTAGGTGAAAATCCGCGAAGTAGCGACCTATATTTATTTTATTATTTATACATATTTTAAGGCTTTATAAACCCTTCCCACACTCTTATAAACCTTTCTCACTCTCTTGTTAACCTTTCCCACACTCTTATAAACACTTCCTATGCTCTTAAACACTTTCTACATTCTTAAACACCGCAGACCAACACTGCACACTGCACGCAGCTATCAGACGTCGATGTGTCTGCACTCGCTTTGTGAAGGGGGGCAGCTGAACTCACGCTGAGCAGAAATGGACTTTGTACTGCTTCTGCCAAAATGCCTGCTTGTCGCTCTGCGCATTCAGAAGGAGGAGGAGGAGGATTGGGGGTGTGTGAGGGCTGAACGCACGTTCGCTCAAACCCCCCCTCCCCGGAGGCGCAGTAAGCTCCTGCCACTTCGCATTGTCAAGGGGGTGGGGAGCTGAATGAACGCTAAGGAGAAGTGGACTTTGTGCTGGCTTTGTGCTGCTTGTCGCTCTGCGTGTCAATAATTTTAAAGCCTGTACAATCAGGCTTTTAGGTGTACATCACCAATTTTCCTGCCTCACTGTCTTGTCTTGCGTGAAGTTAAAATGTTTTATAATAGTGAGATGTTACTCATATCCTTAGCCGGACATTCACATATCATATGTGTTAACAAAGTGTGTTTTATAAGTTTACATGTGTTTAAAGCATGTGGGATGGGAATTTTAAGGCTTAAACTATAAAAATGTTTATTTATATGGTCTTTCTATATCGCGGATTTTCTCCTGTTGCTGATGGGTCTGGAACATAACTTCCACGATAAGCGGGCAATCACTTGTATTTAAAAACCCGCGAAGTCGTGAATCCGCAAAAAGTGAACTGCGAAGTAGCGAGGGATTACTGTATATATGTTGATGTGTATGTATATATATATATATATGTATATGTAGATATTTGTATATGTAGATATGTATATATGTTTATGTATATATATATGTTTACATAACCTCTTTAACACACTACTTCTCCGCTGCGAAGCGTGGGTATTTTGCTAGTACATAATATTTCAGAGAAACTGGGAAATGACGCCACCCTTGATCAAGTAGTAAAATGCTGCCAAACCAGCTAAAGGACAACTCGGAAGCATAATACTTCATTTCACCAAGCTGTTCTTATAAGCTGCGCTGATGTGACAAACATTACACCTCAAAAATGATGACTATGATGTACAGACTGTATTTTAGTTGCTTTTAAGAGCGCTAATGATACATATTTGCACTAAATAAATTTGGTTGTGTCATCACTTTATCTCGGCTAGGTGTTGTCACTTCTCAGGGAGCTGTGTGACACCTCAACAGTATCTCGGCCAAACTTCACTCCATTATGCCTGCTGTGCTGGAAGTCATTAACTGACTGCTGATGCACTACATCCGGTGTTCGTACGGTGTGGGTGTACACACATAACATGAAATGTTTCTGACAATATAAAATGGCAATCAGCAGCTGTGTCCAGCTCTCCTAACTCAATCAAAGCACTTTACTACACTCATATTATTATAAGGGCATGTAGCAAGGCTGAAGCTGCCCTTGTTAACTGTAAGCAGTGAAATGTGTGGATGAAAACCTGCACAGGTCACCCTTGCTGGGCATCCTGTTCTCCCTTTACATTAAATAAAATAAGTACAGTCAGGATGAAGAGTCAATCAATCTTCTATTACTTTCCAAGTCTTGCAAAGGTAACACTCAAATCAGCAGAGCAGTAAAATGAAAGTGTTACAAAGATGCATTTGTGCTGTGTCCTTTTGATTCACTCCAAAGTCAGATCTTTAGTTCTTACTAATAACATAAGCTCTAATACCATTGGCTACTCCTAGTTGCTAACAGGACATTGCAGGACGGAGATACCTTAAAAGGTCACTATCAACCTGGTCCATTTGGCCGGATGGCTGCTTGTCAGTTTTGTTATCCTTAAACATTCTTGACCTTAAGTACACTGGCCTCTTCAGCTTCTGTACACTTTACCTGCACAGTCCAGTCAACCACAAGTTCCCTGTTCCATTGTTATTACAACTTGTCAGCCATAGACAATACAAGCAGATAAATGTCAAAGCAAGCACACCTTAAAGAAAAGGACTTTTAACTTTATTTTATTTGTTGAAGCCTTACTGTTACTGCAATACTAAATAATAAAACACACTTAACTGTCTTTTTCTCACTTAGTTCAAACTTTTTTGTTATAGTAAACACCAAATTATACCTCAGCTTTTAAGCATAAGCTCAGAAGAGTAGAGACTCCATATAAACCCAGTAAGTAATGTAGCTGTTTTGTTCTTGTCTTGTCGGCACACCTACATGACATGCCAGGTGCACAATGGACTGGTGATCCAAATCCGACTTCTGCACACTCCATGAATACACAAGTCATCCAAGATGTGGCTCACAAACGTCATGACTCCATGGCCTCGCTCCACCTGTGATTCATTTATTTTGAGGCCAAGTAGCTTTGACAGACGTGATGGTGCTGTACGTGGTGAACTGCTTGTTGGTGAAGTAACCTGCTGACCCCTCAGTGTTTCATGTGGCCTGAACTATTCATTGTAACAGCAATCATGTCATTACATGTGCCAGGTGACAGTGACTACTCGCTTACACCTTTCCTGAACCCCAGAGCACAGAGGAGAGGCGCGGAAACTACATGTATGACCTTTCACTCTCAGATGAAGAGCAAAGCCAGATATTATTGAATGGAGGTGATGAGGTCTCAAAGCGTCAGTAGGGAGGAGGCTGATCTACCAGCTAATGAAGTTCTGCAGCATCCTGACTGCATATGTGAACGGTTCAGGGTGGGGATTAAAAGGAGTGATCACATATGAGTATTTAAAAAGTGATTGTGATTTATAAAAAGAAAGTGAATTGTGTAGAAAAGTGTGTAACGTCAGGTTTTATACATCTGATTTTTTGGAAGTGCACATTTTCCTATTTATTTTGTCATGCACATATCTTCACGTTCAGTTCTGTGCAATGCGTTAGAAATGTCACCCCTGGTCTGGTGTTTGGTCTTTTGAAGGCCTGTCACCCCATGTCACTATGTGTGTGTCCCCATTTCACAGTGGTTTGGAGGTAAAAGAGCACAGCACACTAATACTAACACCTCATTGCAGAATCATAGTTGGGGGCTTTTTTGATTCTGCAGGACCAGGACAGGGTGTCATCATCAGTGTAACGCTGAGTTAAAAATTATTATGAAGAAATATGAGAGGAGAATGTCAGAATAGCAAAATCTTGATAGAAATTAGGTAATGAAACAAGACAATGAGCAGAATGAAAAGAAGAAATCTACAAGAGAAAGGCTTAAACTGAATAAAACTATTGTTCTGCACTGGCCAATCAGAACACAGAGCTTTACCTGAAGTCAGCTGATCATTCAAGGAACCCCAGCGACATTAAGGAATTGAACACTCTGGAAAGGAGGAATGAAGTAAAATTGAAGGTTGGGCAGAAACTGCAGGAAATGTGTGGTGGAGGTCATTGGAGATAAAGGAGGATCAGCAAGTTAGTAAAGACAGGGGGCCACAAACTGGACTGTTCAGATTTAAACAATGTACTCAGGAATGACGAGAAGTCTAACTGTTATTACTTAACATCAGAGTGTTTGTGCAGTTTTGGGGACTTAATTAAAGATCAGACCACACCGTTAGGAGAAATTACAGAAGAAATCCCAAAGGATTCACAAACTGTACCTTTGTTTAACACTTTAGCTAAAGACAGGTTTAGAAAGTTTACATAATTTTACAAACTATAATGGAAGAACAGAAAATTCCTAAAATCTGTAAAAAAGTAATGAAATTGAGTTTTACTGTTTGTTTAATATTGTTTGAAATCTTGTCCAAGTTTGTCTTTAAAAAACACAAGACAGCACTCTCAGGCCCATAAGCCTAAAATGTACACCAATTTTTATTTTTCACTTACTTGTTTTAGCTGATGATGTAGGTGGTGGTGGCTTATCTCGCTGACTTCTAGGAGATGAAACATCTTCAGTCCCCTTTGTGTCAGACTGTAGTGATTCATATTTTACATTGATAGAAGACTCCAGAGATGAAGAGTGTCTGCTATAAGAAGAGACTAACCCGGTCACTGCTCCATCTTGATCTCCAGAATGAAGGTCATCTTCCTTGACGCTCTCCATACTCCTACAGTTGTGTATCTCAGTGCTGACACACTTGTCTTTATCCTCCTCTTTAATACTCACTGACCCCAGCTCATGGTCCTCTTCCTTGATTTCCAGACTCTTCTGTTTGGGGTGGACACTCTCCCACTCACAGTCCTCCTCTTTAACATTTATGGTCCTCTCCTCCATGATATTCATGTCGGCCTCAAATGTCTCCTCTGTCACATCCATTTAAGCGTTACAGTAAAAATGGCAGAGTTTTTCATATGTCTGTAGATAAAAACAGGATTCAATTCAATTAAAACAGATCTAAAGACATTTGATTTTTATAACATCTTGTCAGTTAAATCTGATGTCAAGTCAAGTAGCTCATAGCAATTTGACAGTAACTCATCACTTTTCATATCAAATGAGGTGTAAAGTGAGTATGGGAATAAAAGGAATGTAGCAGGTATGGCGTTTGTCCACCTCTCGAACCCTCAGGTACCACTCTTGAGACCAGGTGAAAGTATAATAACTATTTATTTTACTATACTGTGCACAAAGCACTACACACACCACACTATTCATAAATTCAATAAACTCTTTTCTAATAACCAATCCTCCTCGCCCAGACACGTCGCCACCCTACCTCCCAGCTCAGCTCAGTGTTCTGGGCTTCCCAGAGTCCTTTTATAGCTCCTGACCCGGAAGTGGTTCCAAGCACAACCCACAAGTCCATTTCCTTCCGGGTCAGGGCAAACAGTCTTCTTCATCCCAGGAGCACGTCACTTCCTCCAGTCACGTGACTGTGACGCATTCCCGGGTTATAGGGCACGCAAGAGCCCCCTAGCCCCTATACAGTGACTCCTGGCGGCCCCCAAGGTATCCAGCAGGGCTGTGTATAGAAACTACAAAGTCCATGAGGCCCTGCTGGAACTCGGGGCACCAATATGCTGTCCGGAGGGCTCCTCCTAGCGGCCTGGGGGTGAGGGCCGGACTGGAAAGCCGGCAATCCTCCACAGGAGGGTCAAATAGTTTAGACTAAATGGAAGGGGAGTAAGGCCATGTGGATCAGAGGTGGATTCAAATTGTTCTATCATGGTGTGGATGGGAGGAGAAATGGAGGAGGAGTTATTCTGAAGGAACAGTATGTCAAGAGTGTTTTGGAGGTGAAAGGAGTGTCAGACAGAGTAATGATTATGAAGATGGAAATTTGAGGCATGATGATGAATGTTGTTAGTGCTTATGTCCCACAAGTTGGTTGTGTGATGGATGAGAAAGAAGATGATTTCTGGAGTGAGTTAGATGAGGTGATGGAGTGTACCAAAGGGACAGAAAGTGGTGATTAGAGCAAATTTCAGTGGACATGTTGGTGAAGGGAACAGAGGAGACGAGGTGGTGATGGGTACTTATGGTATCAAGGAGAGGAATGAATGTGGTCAGAGGATAGTGGATTTTGCAAAAAGGATGGGCAGGGCTGTGGTGAATACACATTTCAAGAAGAGGGAGGAACATACGGTGACGTACAAGGTTTGACTCGCCTACCTGCGACAGCAACTGTTGAGCCTGCGCCCTTTGTCTCCCAGAGTGCCTGATCTAATCGCTGGGCTCCCAGCAGAGCTACAGAGAGGACGGTGAGGAAAAAAGAGCAGGCGTCCGACTCCACAACAAGACAAGAAGGCACAGACCGTAGCTGCCATCGGTCATCATGGGCAATGTAAAATCAAACGCTGGTCAGGAGCCCAAGGGAATACAAACTCAGCAGTCTCATGTGCTTCAGTGAGACAAGGCTTAGAGCTGAAACACCGGACTCTGTTGTTGGATTTAAAATTGTGTGGGAGGACAACAGCAGGAATAAAACTGATAGGAAGAAAGAAGGTGGACTTGCCATTGTTGTGAATGAAAAATGGTGCAACACTGAACACATTACTATTAAAGCACTGGACCTGAATATAGTGCTTTTACGGGGGGGCCTTACAATCTTATTATATTCTGAGACAGTTTTCACACGGCATTGTGCTGATAGTTTATATCTCCCCTCTGCAGATGCAGCAATCACAACAGGCACAGTATTTTCTGTAATAAGCAAACTCTCTACTGACCATCCCTGTGCTTTCATCACAATTTCAGGGGTGTTTGACCCTGTTTCACTTTCCTGCACCCTCACTGATTTTTAACTAGTTTGTGGACTGTACAGCAAAGGAAAACAAGATTGTGGACTTGCTGTGCGCCAATGTTAAAGAAGCATATAACTCTGGTGCATTTTTCACTGAATATGAAAAATAATGGATACAAGAGTTACTCATATACAGTTAAAAGCAATTGAAAACAGGTGTGTTTTCAGTCTTGATCTAAACATTTGAGTTGATGATGCTGACCCAATTTCAATTGGCAGAGCATTCCAAAACTTTGGAGATGGAACTACAAAGGCACAATCACCCCTAGTCTTCATCTTAAGACTTTGGCACAACCAACAATTGTCGTTGAGAGGAACGGAGGGAGCAGAATGGTGTATACGGGGGACCAGCAATTTGGCCAGATAGGATGGGACAGCACCATTCAGTGACATAAAAACCAGAAGTCAAATTTTACACTGAATCCTAAATTCAACTGGGAGCCAATGAATTGAGGCCAGAATTGGGGTAATGGACACAACTTTCTGAGAACCAGTAAAAAAACAATCAGCAGGATTCTGAACCATCTGCAGCTGAGAAACATGAGATTTTCTGATTCCAGAATAAACTGAATTACAATAGTTGAGACACGATATAGTAAAAGTATGGCATACCTTCTTCAGATCTGAGTGCCCCAGGAACGGCTTGACTTTAGAAAGCAGTCTAAGCTGGAAAAAGAAGCTCTTGACAACGGACGGAATCTGTTTATTAAAATAAAGAGCGGAATCAAGGATAACCCCAAGATTTTGACATGGGGTTTGATGAATGAAGAGAATGAGAAGAGGCTGGATGATGTGGAGATAGTGAATCAGGAGGCCGTTGGTTCACATGACATACCTGTGTAAGCATGGAGGCGTTTAGGAGAGATGGCAGTGGAGTTTAAAATCAATATTTTTTTTTTTATTGTCATCATTCCATACAAATAGTCAATTTTTACAAAAAATAGGACTGAAAACAAATCAACCCCCAAGCAGTGGAGTTTTTAACCAAATTGTTTAATGGATTCTTGTGAGAGGATGCCTTAGGAGTGGAGAACAAATGTACTGGTGCTGAAATTAAGAATAAGGGGGATATGCAGGAAAGCAGTAACTACAGGGGGATAAAATTGATGAGTCACAGCATGAAGTTATGGGAAAGAGTAGTGGAAACTCGGTTAAGAAGTAAGGTGACGATTAGTGAGCAGCAGAATGGTTTCATGCCAAGAAAGAGCACCACAGATGCGATGTTTGCTCTAAGGATGTTGATAGAGAAGTATAGAGAAGGCCAGAAGGAGTTGCATTGTGTCTTTGTGGACCTGGAGAAAGCATATGACAGGGTGCCTCGAGAGGAGCTGTGGTATTGTACGAGGAAGTCGGGAGTGGCAGAGAAGTATGTAAGACTTGTACAGGATATGTACGAGGGAAGTGTGACAGTGGTGAGGTCTGCAGTAAGAGTGACGGATGCATTCAAGGTGGAGGTGGGATTACATCAGGGATCAGCTCTGAGCCATTTCTTATTTGCAATGGTGATGGACAGGTTGACAAACGATATTAGACAGGAGTCCCCATGGACTATGATGTTTGCTTATGACATTGTGATCTGTAGCGATAGTAGGGAGCAGGTTGAGGAGACCCTGGAGAGGTGGAGATATGCTCTAGAGAGGAGAGGAATAAAGGTCAGTAGGAACAAGACAGAATACATGTGTGTAAATGAGAGGGAGGTCAGTGGAATGGTGAGGATGCAAGGAGTAGAGTTAGCGAAGGTGGATGAGTTTAAATACTTGGGATCAACAGTACAGAGTAATGGGGATTGTGGAAGAGAAGTGAAAAAGAAAGTGCAGGCAAGGTGGAATGGGTGAAGAAGAGTGTCAGGAGTGATTTGTGACAGACGGGTAACAGTAAGATTGAAAGGGAAGGTCTACAGGATGGTAGTGAGACCAGCTATGTTATATGGGTTGGAGACGGTGGCACTGACCAGAAAGCAGGAGACAGAGCTGCAGGTGGCAGAGTTGAAGATGCTAAGATTTGCACTGGGTATGACGAGGATGGACAGGATTAGAAATGAGTACATTAGAGGGTCAGCTCAGGTTGGACGGTTGGGAGAAAACTGAAGGTAATAACCTTGTGAAGGATCATTTCTTTCTGTTAAACATTTCTCCCTAAACTCAGACAGAAAGTGCAGAGCTGCATCTCACTGTAGCAGACACAAACTGCGTGGCCGGTAAGGCAGTGTAGACGAACTAATAGCAAATGAATGCCACCGCGCAGGCAACAAAATCTTTATGACAAGATAAAGAAGGCAGTTATCTGAACCACTGGAACTGAAATATCAAAATTCATAAGTCATGCACCTTTATCTATAGGAGAGAAAAAGTTCAACTATGCTAATGTAGTTTTATGTCTATTATTATTCATCATCTATTATCGTCTATATTTGCATGTATCCATCTTTGATTACCCTTATGCTATAAGCAAAGGATATTATTTTGTTTATTGCAGTGTGTTTGTGTTATTTGAGTAAATAGTCGATTACTGCGGCAACAACAACAGAGACAGTGTTTAATGTAGAATTTCACCGATTTATGGGCATCATTCATGACTTGTACAGATCTTGCCAGCTGGAAAGTGAAACAGAGAGGCCTCATTGAACTTAAATTAATTAGTTGTCCCTTTGTGGCGGTGTTGTTCATTGTTTAAATTAATTACCAGCATTACCTAAAACTGATAATTAACTGAGTGGTCAATTAACATTTCCTACAGCAGACAACATCAAAAGGCGCTTTACACAAATTACAAAACAACAAGAAGAAGAACTGAACTGCTCAGTGCCACAGAGTCAACACAACAAATAAAGAAAATACAACTGTAGGTGAGAAACAACGTGTGGCTATGGCAGGAACTTACGCATGTCCAGTCCTTGGCAATTCACAATAATCCACTCCGTTGTTTAATAAAAACAAATGTTTATTTTCCAGAGTCAAAATGAAACTCAACACAGACAAGGTAAGAAAACCGAGTGTTTCCACTGCCTTATTAATAGACACAATAACTTCCTATTTCCCAAAATTCCCACTACCCAGCACCCCTTCTTAAAGTAACAATACCCCATTAGAACTGAATAATTATCTAGCCCTATTCTTAATATATAAACTAATCTTGAGCTACAGAATAAATGTAACATATTTTCAAATTAACTGAACATATAAACGTGAAAACAGAACTTGGCTCATATAACGTATATGACAGAGACATTAGGTGTCAACAGAGGGTTAACAAAATAAACTGAACAAAGGGGGCTTGATGATGGGGTACAGCAGCTAAATGGCACAAGTCTTAATGAACGTTTACAGGTTTCACGTTAAAATCTAAAACAGAATTGTATTGCCATTTTCAACAACTGGAAGCAACAAGTTTCACATTTATCAACTTCATCTTGTGGAAGTAAACGTTTCACACAGACATACATCATCATAAACAGTTTACTAATTGTCATAGTAATAAACTCCTATTAAATAGCAGCACCTCTCAATATTGTGATGTTGCCATGGCGGAGGTCTCGTGTGCCTCAGTCTTCATTTTCTGGGGATGTGAGATCCTGAAGGACCAGTTTGCTAAGGGTAATCATCAGTGGAGCAGCCAGACAAAGAACATCTCATTATTAACCCTTGTATTAAATATGTCAAGAAAAGGGATGCCAGGCCTAACAGTGGTGTTCACCGAAGAGTGGTACACAGGGGTGACCCACACAGCCTGGTTGGGCTCTGCATGATAAAGTCACATGTAGCATTCACCAAATTGGACTGAGCTTCCACCTCACAACCATAGTCCAGTACAAAACAAATACAAACAGAAGTTATTGGGATTTGTGACGAAAACCAGAGTACCTGTACAAGTCAGGAGCCAGCTATAGACCACCGTAGGGTACACTCACATTCAAGTCCACAACCACACCAAGACAAGTTAGATTTGCCAGGCCACTAAACCTGAGCATCTTTAGAGAAGTGGAGAAAATAAGAATAAAAGAGCAGACATGGAAACTGCTTAGAGACTTAAAAAACAGACTGAGATTCAAATTCAGTCAGCTAGAACTGTGAGGCAGCAACACAAACCACAAACCTCTATTAGCTTATCTAATACTCACTAACAGGCATTACTGGTTTGGCTTTCATATACCAGTAATTGTCCACTTAAGCAATGCATGGATTTTAAAAATCAACATCCACTGGTACCATGAATGGCCACGTGTAACAGCAGCACCCATGTTTGCTTACCTTTGTATTTATTTTTTTTTCTGGAGAACTTGGATAACCAAAGTGGTGAGGAAGGTTTGACTCGCCTACCTGCAACAGCAACTGCTAGACCTGCGTCCTTTGTCTCCCAGAGTGCCTGATCTAATCGCTGGGCTGCCAGTAGAGCTACAGAGTGGACGGATGAGGAAAAGAGAGCAGGTGTCCGACTCCACAACAAGAGAAGAAGCACAGACCATAGCTGCTTTCTGTCATCATGAGCAGTGTAAGGTCACTGGTGAATAAAATGGATGAGCTCTCAACGCTGGTCAGGAGCCCAAGGGAATACAAACTCAGCAGCCTCATGTGCTTCAGTGAGACGAGGCTTAGAGCTGAAACAGCTGACTCTGTGGGTGCACTGGATGGATTTAAAATCGTTTGGGTGGACAAAAGCAGAAGTGAAAGCGGTAGGAAGAAAGAAGGTGGACTTGCCATTGTTGTGAATGAAAAAATGGTGCAACACCAGAAACATAACTATTAAAGAACTGGACATGAATGTAGTGCCGCTGGGGAGGGCCTTACAATCATATTATATGCTGAGAGTTTTCACATGCCATTGTGCCGATAGTTTATATCTCCCCTCGGCAGATGAGGCAATCACCACAGACACAGTATATTCTGTAATAAGCAAACTCTCTAATGACCATCCCCCCTGTGCATTCATCAAAGTTTTTGAGGTGTTTGACCCTGTTTCACTTTCCTCCACCCTCACTGATTTTTTAGCATTTTGTGGACCATAGAACAAATGAAAACAAGACCCTGGACTTGCTGTGCACCAATGTTAAAGAGGCATATAACTCTGGTGCTTTGCCACCTTTATGCCAATCAGACTGTAACTTGTTACAGCTCATACCCACATATAAACTTTTTGTCCTGCAGCTGCCAATCACCACCAGGACCATTCAGGAATGGACACCAACGGCCGAGGAGGCACTGAAGAATGCCTTTGAGAACACTGAGTGGGATATGCTATGTGAGTCACACAGCCAGGACACGGAGGGTCTCAGCCACTGTATCACAGATCACATCAAGCTTTGTGTGGATAGCAGAGTCCTCACAAAGGCAGTGTGCTGTTTTTCCAACAACAAACGATGGATCACAAAAAAATTGAAAGGCTAATGAATATGAAGAAGAGAACCTGCAGGTCTGGAGATAAGGATGAAATCAAGTGGGTGCAGTCAGAGCTGAAGAGCCAGGTCCGTGAGTGGAAAGCCCACTACAGAGACAAACATGACCACAAGTTACAACAAAACAACATGAAGGAAGTTTGGAATGGGGTGAGGATCATCACTGGCAGCTGTAAAACATGCAGAGGAGAGTAACAAGCACAGAGCTAATGAACTGAAGCAGATCTTCAACAGGTTTGACTCATTCTTGTCAGTCCAGTCCTCCCCTAACACTGCAGGCCTCTGCGTGCTCTGCAACTCACATCAGTAAGACAAAGGAGCTGCTGGTGGACTTTAGGCACGTCAAAGAGCTACAAGTACCTGGGGGTTCACATGAACTACTTACTGGCCCGGTCTGACAACACAGTGGCGCAGGTCAAAAAGGGCCACAGCATCCTAAAGAGACTCCGGTCTTTTGATGTATAAAGTAAGTTGCTTGTCGGTGCTTTAGAGTAAAAATGGGACTCGACCGAGTGAAGTGAATCAAAGACAAACACCAATGAACAGCAACAGCATGTGGGAAGCCACAGGGGGATTCACTCGAGTAAAGATCGCTGCTGGGCTGAAGAACGCGCCGCGCGCCCGTCACTCAAGTCGCGTGCGGTATGTCTAAATGAAGCGAATTAAAACTCACACATATCTAAAGTGCGCCTTCAAAATCCGGAGAACGTTCTAACCTCGTTGAAACTCCTTCCTTACCCCAACCGGTCTTCCTCTCGTGCAGCTGTTGTCGCTACAATGTGGGAAGGCAGCGTGGCTTCAGTAGCCGTCGCCCTGGATGACGTCAGCCGCACGCGACCATAGCTACACGTGACAGTTTGCTAAACAGTTGAAGGCGAAATTAAAACGTCGACTTGTAGAGGAGGTCAGACTAGGATTACTATGTATATTCACAACCTTTTGATTGCGAGCACTTAGGGATGGGCGGAGGGTCAAAAGCCTTATGATTTATGCGTATGCGTGGAGTTTTCAACTGTATCAGAGCGCGCAGGACTCTGATCGCGTGTTAACAGTATGGAAGTATAAATAAATTATTATAAAAGTCACAGCGAATCCCCCAAGTGACGTTAATGCGGCGATAACTGGCGACGGTCGTCTAGTCGTTATATGAAAATACCGCAAATGTTAAAGCGAAACTTATAAAGCTGATCAGATGACTTTTTAAACTATTGTAGCAAACGGCATTTGCAAAACTAAATACCTCGAGAAAATGCGTACATACATAAAAGCGTGCCTGACGTTATCCACGACTTGACTTACTGCACTGCGCTCTCGTGTCTCTCTGTCGGATATTCTTGTCAACATTCTAACCACGCCCACTTCGTGACGCGGCTTGTTATGAATTGTGCGGCGTCTCCTTACTGAACGAAACAAGCTTGAAGTACAAAGCATCGAGAAGAGGCGGTCAGACACTTTGTGCTAAAAGATTCATCTTTAATAAAACAACTGCTTTTTCTCTGTCAATAATTTCCATATTAAATAAATCCAAATTCAAAAAATATATATACAAAACAAAAATAATAATAAGAAGAAGATTTTCTCATAAAATGCTTGGAGGAACCATATTTTCACAACGGAAATGTATTTATTTATTGTACATCTATGAAAAATACATGAACTGTAGCCTCACGATTAAAAATAAAGGTGCCAAAGTGATTCTTCCGAGTGATGCTGTAAAGGAGTCATTGTTAGCTTCCAAATCCATACTGTATGAAGGTTCCGGAAAGAACTTTTGATTTCTATCTATCTATCTATCTATCTATCTATCTATCTATCTATCTATCTATCTATCTATCTATCTTATAGTGCCTTTCCACTCTATATATCTGTCTCACTATTATGTATATATATTCATTTATGTGATATAATGTATCACATTATGAATATATGAAGTAGATATGTGGAACCCCAATGTCTTCCTGATTTTAAAAGGTCTCTCCCTTCATCCAGTAACCACAGGCTAATTTCAGGTTTTCCTGACCTCTCAGTGCCCTGCTAGGTAGTCTGATATTCTGTTTTGGCCTCACGGAGGTCTTTTTAAAGCCTAAAGAGCCCACTTGATATGTAAATGAATGAAATGGTTCATGTTCAAGCAGTGGTCTATGAGGAACCACACATCCCAGTAAAGTGCCATTATTATTATTTTAAGAGTGCCCAGTCCTATTAGTAAGTCTTTTATAAGATATTTCACTCTCCTTTGTACACAAGGTGTAATGCTGGGGAGGTCCAAAAATTTAAAGTCCACCTTATGAGAAGGATTTAGGAAGCTATCGACTTCCTGACGGTGTTCAGGTTATATAGCGCCTTGATGTGTGGAGTTCAAGTCACAGGAGGTTCTGCTCAGACTTTATAACACACTGGTGAGGTCTCATCTGGAGCCCTGTGCACAACACGGTTATTTAATTACAAATTCAGTTGGGTCAGATTTTCAAACCAAGAAATTTAGCTGGGCCAGACATTTTCAGTGACCAGTAAACAACAGACACATTTTAAACCAACACAAATGAATGTGCTGAAAAACAAGTCATGTTTATTCATTGTTACTCTTTTAAATTTGGTCACATCTGGCACAGGCACATCAAAAAGAGCATTAAAAACAATTTAAAAGCTACAACTGAACAGAATCTGAAGTATTAGCAATGCTGTTTGTTTTTTTTTTTCAACTTCTGAAATTAAAACATATAAACATTTTGCTCACATCTGACCCAGGTGTATTTCAAAGTTCATAAAATCAAAAAAAGTCCACAGTATTAGCAATAACATTTGTTTCCCTTTTGAAATAAAATAAATATTTTGGTCATATATGACCCAGGCACATCACAAAAGTGTATTTAACAGATTAGCCAAGCACTATCACTGCTCTCAAAGCTCTCAGTGCTGAGGCAGGCGGTTGGCATCCATGCCCAGCCAGGATGCCCCTACACACTGTATTCAGGGGGAGCAGCCCTGGACACTGCAATACCTCCCCCTGGACGCTAGATGGCCGCCCCCCTGTGGTGGTGCGGTGCCTCGTGTTCCCGCAGGGCTCCCTGGGAATTGGAGTTGGGTGCAGCCCTGTTGGGTCCCGCAGGCACTGCCAGGGGGTGCTGTAATTGGGACTCCTGATCCCGTGTGGGCAGCATATACATCACACCCGGAAGTGCAGCCGGAACTCGGTGATCAAGCACCTGGAGCACATCAAGGTGAACTATAAAAGGAGCCAGCGACCACCACTCAGCGGCCAGAGTCGGGTGGAGGAGGACAAGGTTGCTTGGAAGGAGTGGTGGTACCAAGGAGGAAGAGAAAGTGTGGTGCATGAGTGGTGTGCTTGTGCTTGGGACTTTGTATTGCCTGTGGGTCACGGGGAAGACTTGCGCCCACAGGGGAAGAAAATGAAAAGTATTTGGTTTATTTTACACTTGCCTACCGTGTCCAATCTGTTTCGGGTTGGGCACTATATAGCATCTTCTTACAGCCATGACAAGTAATAACAGCGACTAACACACATGAATACAATGGCTACTGCACTCTGAGGGGTTTGTTTAAATCACCACCTGAGTGACTGGAATCCCCCTGTGCCCACCCGCCTACCACTACTGTTCATTGGTATCTGCGGTTCACTTCACGTGGCTGAGTCCCAAATTTTAGTTTGTAGCACCCAGTTCCACCGCTGGCTCCTATTCATTCCTGTCCTTGTATTCCTTTAATCGTTTCCTTCTCGAATCACCAGACTTGAGCAGACGGCCATTCCACACATACGGCTCTTTGATTTCTGCCTTTGTTTCTCCTTTGTCACTCTGTGGCATCCAGTTCAAAGACAGTCACGTGGGTGGTGACCAGTTTATTAACATAAAGGTGGCGGTACGCATACATTGCATTCGGATCAAGTCTGAAGGACTGTGAAGGTACACAGAGGCCGTGAGTCCTAGCGCTACATGTTTGTTTATTTGTTGAAAACACATAACGTTTTAAAATTTGTAACTGACAAACTGTCAAGTATAATTATAATAATTCTATACATTTTCATAGTGCTTTACTTACAACTCAAACTGCTTTACAAACTTTACATAAGGAGGTCCCAGGACACGAACCCATGATCTCCTTAATGGCGGCAGCGGAGCTACCATTGTGCCACTTGCACTGGTGACCTGTACTACATAATTTTGTGCTTGATAGTTTAAAATTACAAATACAGAATTTCTAAAATCAAAGAATATCAACCTTATGTTGGACAGGTGGTCACAGTATCATAGACTACTAACCCCACCTCGAGTTACACAAAAACGCACTGCAGTGTGGGTTGAATGTTGCTGGACTACACAGACTGTTGTATTCATGTTCTGTACTATTGTAGGAATTTATGGAGAAATTTCTGACCGCTTACAAAATGTGTCTTTATCAGTTTTTCTCTGTGTTTCTGGTTTGACCACTGGCTGGGCAATCAGAGGTTGCTTCTGGACTGCAGGTGGCCAGTGGGCCACCATTTTAATAGGCCGGGAGTGCAGTTTTGTTCTCCAGGCTACAAAAAGGACATAACAGCACTAGAAAAGGTCCAGAGAAGAGCAACTCAGCTGATTCAGGGCTAGAGGGGATGAGTTATGAGGAAAGATTACAAGAGCTGAGCCATCACAGGAGATGAAGAGGAGACCTGACTGAAGTGTTTAAAATTATGAAGGGAATTAGTCCAGTGCATCAAAACGGTGACTTTAAAATGAGTCAATCAAGAACATGGGGACACACTTGGAAACTTGTTAAAGGTCAATGTCACAAAAACATTAGGAAGTTTTTCTTCACATTGAGAACCACAGAGACATGGAATAAGTGACCAAGTAGTGAGGTTAACAGGAGGACCTTAGGAACCTTCAGAACTCGACTTGATGTTATTTTAGAAAAATTCAGCAGATAGGACTGACAAGCTTTGTTAAGCTGAATGGCCCGTTCTCGTCTGGATTGTTCTGATGTTCCTGTGCTGTGTGATGTCCTGCCAAAGCTGCAGCAGGCTGTCTGTGTGAACTCTTTAACTGTATGGAGTGGCATAAATGTTTGAGTAGCCGGTTGTTGATAATCACATTCCCTCATTTCATTTTCTTTTCCATTAGTGCTCGACATGAGTGCTTCATCATTACTATGAAGTTTTCATGAGCCGGACATGGAAACTGAATCTTTTTATAGCAAGACACGTGTTCACGATGTTCATGGCACATATTCACCTTTTCAAATCTTCTTCTGTAGCTATTCTCATTTTTATATATGGTCTCTATTTTTGACTAGACTTCTCCAATGGAGATTTTGCTGTGATTTGTTATGACCAGTGCTTTATTGTAACATGCTATCTGTTGAGCCGTGCTGTTTAGGATTACTGCACATGCTCACAGCACAGTAACTCCACGTTTGATAACATGTCGATAGAATCACACTGCCTGAGTTTATAACAGTGATGTGCGACATTTGTCTGGAGTTTTTGTTCATTTTTATGAAGTGCTTTAAGGAGTCTTTGAACCGTTAGCCTGGTGTTTGTGACCTGACATCCAGATATTCAGTGGTTTCCCAATTTGCAACATGTTTTTAAATCTGTGATTACTTGCTATTATTCATATGATCCTTCAAATAACTGATTTACTACATGCATGCACCTTTATGCTTTCAAGCTGTGTTATTAGAGGGTTTTCAAAATTGTTACAAATGGAGCTATGAGGCGTGTCCAAAAAAATAAATTAATAATCATAATACAAGTCTCTTCATTGCACACAGTTAGTTTCTTCCTTATTTTGTGGGGATTTCTTTTAGCTGTTAAAGTTGCAGACTCTGTGTGTGGTAGGAGACCACAGATCTGTCAGTTTGTGTTACAGTAGTACAGTTTGATAAAGCAGGATAAATCAATAAAACACCGAATGCCTTTCTTGATGCCAGCCCTTCTTATCCTAATCTTACATTCAACTTTTTCAGCAGACTCTTAGTGCGGACCTCCAGAGCTCCACTCTATTGAGGAGGGTGTTGCTTTATATTATACATCAGTGATGACACCCAGTTACATTATGGTGAAGGTCAGGGTTGAGGGAGGATTTATCTGACTCAAGTCCAGTAAACCAGGTGACAAAACACTGTGATCCATTTGGCTGTCCAGTGAACTACTCAATCGCAGACCCCTTCAGCTGGACCCATTGTCACTACCCGATCTGCGCTGCCTGTCTGATCTGTACACATGCATATTGAAAGTCTATTTCATTTCACAGTTTACAGTGCTGACCAATCTGTTTTACACAAGCGTTAATAATTTATGGAGTGTGAGATATCATATCTGAGCTGATGTGACGCACTGCACACGTGCTTAATGAAGAAAATAAAATAAACTCCACTTTACGACACGGCCCGATCTGAACTGAGTGTACCGATCCACCGCTGACAGGGCTGTATTGTCAGTTCAGTTCCACATTAGTTGAGAATATTATGGAAATACTTTGTTGTTCTGCCGAGATTCATTGTAGGCTGTGTCTTCAGGGCTTTATTAAGCAGGTTACTTTCCTAATTTTTATTACACAACAAAGCAAATTTACACATAAAAAGGATTAAAAAAATAATACAGAGATGTTGTTGGATTCAAAAACTTAAAAAATTTTGGTGGCCCCATAAATATCTATTTCAAAATATGAACAATATTAAACTGTAAAATAAAATGTTATTTTTCAAAATGAAAGAAATCTTACAGTAAAAATGATTATTATTTTGTATCCTTCCACTTTATGTACAGTATATATGAAAAGTGTTCTCTTACTTTTTTCTGATTACAAAGTCTTTGATCAGATCCTCACTTTAAGGTGGTGATCGTTCATTCAGATTGAGATGGCGGGGAGGCAACTGAAGATCTCAGCTGAAAGCAGTGGACTGTAAGAGAGAAATGAGAGGAGATCTGTGAGTCACCACCATTGAGGTGGTAGGAGAAGCCATGAGATGAAGTAACATTGACAAAGGAACAAATGTGCAAGGAAAAGAAAAGTGAACCCACATGAGTCCTTGAAGCACATCTGTAGAAATGTTCTGTCAAGAAGACAAGGAGTTAGACCAGGAGACACAAAAGGATCGGTCCAAGAGGGAGGACTTGAACCTGTTCAAAGCAGAGACGCTTATTCCAATTTAATTAGCAGAAGAGATAAGTAGGAGGTGGTGAACCATAACAAAGGCTGATGAACGGGCAAGGAGGATGAGGACAGAGGAGGAAGAAGGAGCTCGAGCAGATCTAAGAGCATTTGTGACTGAAAGCAGTGGAGTCTCAGTAGAGGGACCCTTGGAGAATCCACACTGAAGTAGATCTAGTCGATGATAGTCAGAGAGAAATGAAGAGAGGTGTTTATGAACTATGAGTTCTAGGGTTTTGGACAGAAATGGCAGAATGGAAACAGGATAGTAATTCTAAAGGGTATATGGGATGACAAAGGGCTTTTGAGCATAAGGGTTCAACAAGACATCTTGAAATTAGTAGAGAAGATACTGGGGGTCAGTGAGGCATTGAAAAGAGAAAAGATAATAGGGGATCAAGGAAGGAGAAATGGACTGCAGAAAGGTGTGAAGGATTGGGGTCCAGATCACAGGGGTCTAAAATGTCAGAGTCATGTACAGTAGTGAAGGATGATAGAGGAGAATGACACAGAGGAGACTCAGAAGATGTCTTTGGGGTCTTTTGGTGATTTTGAAAGAGAAGAAAGAAGCAAAATCATCAGGAGAGAATGACAAAGGTCTTGGAGCAGCAGTAGGACTTAAGAGAGACTTAAAGGTAGAGAAGAGGTGGTGAGCATTTCTTTCAAAATATGCAATTAATAAGAATGTCGTTGCAGATAGCAGAGATACAAAGAAGAAAGAGAGGAGGGACCTATACTTATCCTGGAGGGATGGAAGTTTTATATATATATATATATATATATATATATATATATATATATATATATATATATATATATATATATATATATATATATATCATTGCTGCATTGAAAAACAAAAAAGACACGAAGAACTAAATTTTACAAGAACTATTTACAGGAAATCTTACTGTAATTAAAAAAAAAAAATTCAGTTCATGATCACAAAAACAGACGGCCCAGTGGCAGCTCCAGACAAACGCAGCTTCTCCGATGACATTATTGGTTTAATAGGCTCCTATAAGGCAGCAGGACACTGAGCCACCCAGCCTCTCTCCAGCTACAGAGTATTCTCGCTCATCTGGCACGTGACCCGAAATCGGCGACTGGCTGACGTCATTCAATGCGACGGCTCCTGAAGCCACACTGCCACCGTCTCAAGGCTGTTGTTGATTGAGGCAGAAGTGTGATCGAGTTCAGAAAGAATCTCATCGGCAAGAGGCAGACAGTAAGTAATTTGGAGATGAGCTTTATGGACGTGTGAGTTTTCATTCGCTCCATTAGAATCACCGCGCGCGGCGAGTTCGTGTTCGTTAGCCCCCCGCCGAACTTTGCTCGTGTGAATTCTCCTGTGGCCACCCGCGTGCCATTGCTGTTCATTCGTATCAGCAGTTCACTTCACGTGGCTGAATCCCAAATTTTAATTCGTAGCACCCAGTCACACCGCTGGCGCCTGTTCATTCCCCTCCGAGTGTTCTTTTGTCGTTTACTTCGCGAATCGCCGGCATCGAGCAGACGGCCATTCCACACGTAAGACGCTTTGATTTCTGCCTTTGTTTCTCTTGTCACACCGCGGCGCTCAGTTCTGAAAGTTGCGGGGTTGATGACCGGCCGGACATTGAAAGAGCGGTGAGGAGTCCCTCGGGCAACTTTGTGTTACTGCCTTACAGTTCTGTCAGAAAGAATTTGAATCTCAGTCTGTTTTTTAAGTCTCTATGCAGTTTCCATGTCTGCTCTTTTATTCTTATTTTCTTCACTTCTGTAAAGATGCTCAGGTTTAGTGGACTGACAAATCTAACTTGTCTTTGTGTGGTTGTGGACTTGAATGTAAGTGTACCCTATGATGGTCTATAGCTGGCTCCTGCCCTGTACAGTTTCTCTTGTTTTCTTCCTATACCCAAATAACTTTTTGTTTTGTACTGGACCACGGTGGTGAGTGGGCTGTGTGGGTCACCTCTTTGTGCCAGTCTTAGGTGAACTGTCAGGACTGGCATCCATCTTCTGCACAAGACCCACTTTCATGGGTTAGCCATAGCAAACTGGTCCGTCAGAAGCACAAATGAAGCGTTAAGAAAGACTGAGGCACAAAAGGCCTCCACCATACCAATCTCACAATACTGGGAGGTGCTGCTGTTTAATTGGAGTTTATTAATGTGTTAAGTTTTAAAATATGTGTGATGTGTGCAGAGTGTACTTAAACAAGATGAAGCTGATAAACTTGAAACTTGTTTCAAAGTTGTTGATAATGACAGTTGTTTTGAAGAATATTTTTGTCCTGGAGTCACATTTGCCAACCACAGTTGCTGATCTCATCACCTAACCACGTTAATTTAAATGATCATTCAGTGGAGTTGTGCTCAGCCCTGTTTCTAACAGCCAATAGCATGCTGCTGATGACGTCTGTGGTGTACAAAGGGTTAACAGCTGTAGCTCTTCAGCAGCAATCTTCGTCGTTTATTTTATTTTATTTTTTCCCCTTTTATTTTGCTATCTGAAACATGAAACGACAGGAAGAGGAGCATCTCTTATTTTTGTTAGGTTCAAAACCTGCAGTTTCTTATTCCTCTTCACTTAACTCTATGCCTTCTACTTCAGGGAAACATTCACTGGTTGTCTGCTCTCCTGCACACACAGTCTGCCCCTAAGACTAAAAACAAAATCAAAACTGTTTAAATGTATCTTAGTGAGTCGCAGGCTAGTTGAAGTCAGACATTGGGTGTCTCACATTAGGTGGCCATCTTTACAGGGACACACCGCCAACTGCCTTCATCTCGCTAAGATTATTTAAATGAAGGCTGTGATTTAAATAATGGTTTTGGATTTTGTAAGGTTGGTGCAGTTTCACATTAGACAAGTTGACTAGCGATTTTAAGTTCCTCCTTCATATGCCTCTGTTTATTAACATAATCCTGAGGCTCAACTTGTATAAACCTTCCTTAACATTAACTATTTAACAAAATTCCGGGACCCTAACACTATTGAATGTTCAATCAAAGTAATGAATACTGTTGACACACAACTATGCAAGATGGCCTTCTTCTTCTTGTAACCAGATAAGAGCTGAGGGTGTAGATAAAGAAGAGGAGATAGTTAGCAGCAGCACTCCCTCTCATCCTGGGTTGGTATTTCTCACCTGAACAAATCTCTGCAGGTGATCCCTAGTCACACATGTGTGACGACAGGTCATTTTCTAATTCTGGATTTATACACAAACAATAACAAGGTGTCATTACTCTTGTAAGAAACATCTAAAGCAGTTAAATAAATGCTGCTTAACAGGAGTTCTGAAATAACGGATAAATGTTGAACTGACAAGTCTGATTTCACACTGGAAGCTTCAAAGCTGGTAAAAAGAAGGGGCAGATTTAGAAAATTAAAGCATGACTGTTTCCTTTTAGAAGCATCCATCCATCCATTATCCAACCCGCTATATCCTAACTACAGGGTCACGGGGGTCTGCTGGAGCCAATCCCAGCCAACACAGGGTGCAAGACAGGAAACAAACCCCGGGCAGGGCACAAAAACTTTTAGAAGCAATAGCTCCCTAATTGGAATAAGTTCTTTTTAAGTTCATTTTAAGTCACCAGAAACTATATAGATATAATGTAAAAGGCGACATCCCTCCCATAGTGATACGGTGGTACAAATCACATAAGAGGAAATAACTTAGCTTTCTTTAATGACGATTTATGATACATAAATCAGATGGAAGGAAGCCATGACAACATTTTGTGTAAAGTTTGTCATTTTCATCACTGCGCTGAAAGGATTTTCCGGATGGATGACAAAATCTTCTGTCCATCGGCTTTGAAGTGTTCGTCTGTTGTCCAAGCCTTTTTATACTCGTTCCTCCACATGAAGGCCCTTCCTAGGTTTCCAAACAAGGAATGGAAAGGATTCAGTTTCATCTCTAACATACAGGAATAATACAATGCCTTCACCGTTGTCCCCTTCATTCTCCAAGCTGCTAGACTAGTGGTTTCTAAATGCTGACAGCCCCTGTGTGCTAACTTTGGCCTGCACATGTGAATAAATGTATAAAATAATTTCTTGTACAGAGCACAGTAACATTAAACTTACATTCGTGTTACAATGACAAGCTTGTGACATTTGATTTTTTGATTTAATTTGACTATTCTGTTAAATATTGCTCTTTAGTAATATTTTTTAACCAGCTAATGATGCAAATTTAAATCTTGCAATAGCAAGTGTTGTAATTCAAACAGAATGGGTCTGTGATTAACTAGACTTTAAAACCATGTTGTTAGAAAAACATCTTAAAGAGTTTTTATTTAAATGAAAGTATCCTGAATAATCTTGGAATTCACTAATTCAACAGTGTAATAATGCTTTGAATTTTAATTTTTAGTATGAATTTTAAGCAGTGTTTTTCAACTACTGTCCGAGAATGATTAGAAATGTGCACATGCTAAGATAAATCAGACAGTTCATGATATATCATTCTTTATAAACTCTGTGCTGAAACTCCCACCAAGATTGTAAACCCTACCTTGTGCTATTGCACTGGGGATCTCCATCCCTGACCCACATTACATTTCAAGGCTTGCATTATATTTTGAGATTTATGAATACCAGTACTTCTTTAATGGGAGGGGATGGATAGGATTTCTGTGTTTGCTGTGGTATCAAAAGGTATCCAGCATTGTAAAATTGTGTTGTATTAGTATATCACATACAAAAGTTCTAATATCATAACATCCCTAATATCAACAGATGGTGCCGAGTCACAATGGTGTGTCGTAAAGGCATCACGCTCCCTGAGACTGTTTCATATCTGGTCACCTGGTATGAAGATTGATTACTTACTCTGCCCATGTGGTCTCTGTGAATAACTTGACTTAGCTTCTTTCTTAACTGATGAGGATATAGAAAAATGGGACTTAAATGTGTTATATTTGTATTGCACTTCTGAATTAATTAAACCCTGTGTTCTTTTTCTGTGTATAGAAGATGCCAAAAATGTATCCTGCTGGCCAGAAGAGTTTGGAGAAAGAATGTCAACGTGAAGAGGATGTCTCTGAAAAGAGGAACAAAAGAAAGGGTAGGACTAACATTCAGAAACCCCACAAAATTATAAACCGTATCAAAGTGAAAGACTGTAATCCTCAATATATGGGCCCAGATGAAGACTTAAACAGATTGGGCTCCAGTTTGGGCAGACGCTGCTACTTGAAGGACAGTAAAGCCCACAAGCCGTCAGAATCCTCGAAGACTAACACAGTGAGGCCTGAGAAGAAATTGTGTCCAAATCAAACTGGAGAAGGTATGTGCTAAAATAAAATAAGGCAGTTATGATTTACCTGAAGGGTGCTTTCTTGCATTTTCACTCTGCTTAGAAACAAAGGCTTTTTTTAAAAATGCGGGATTCATTTTTAAAGTATAAGGAACAGAAACAATTAATCCTTTGGATTGAAGTGAGGAGGCCTGGCTGAGTTGTTCTTGCAGTTTTTTCACCCAACACTATCAGTTCACAATTTCCTTGGTTTGGGTTGTATCTCTTTTTAATAATAATCATTAGCTTAATGTCTTTATTATGGAGAAAACCTTTTAATAGATTTTAGACAAATTAAAGAGAAGTCAAAGAAAAGTCAAATCTGTTTGTTTCTAGCTTTCTTTAAAGAAACCCTTTCAAACAATAATGTATTGCCTTTTTACTTTCTCCATATGTAGTATTGTGGAGTAGACATGTCACCCATTTGACTGTTCAATACATTTGCACAATTTAAACCCCTCTGAATGAAAGTGTTTCACGTCTGCCTGTGTGTAACAATCTCTGTGCATCAGTGGAGTGCAAACATGTGAATGGATAAACCAGTCCTGTTCAAATTTATCATTATATATTCTGAAATTGAAAAGACTTTGTGAATGTGAAGAAAACTGGGTCACTGAACTTTACTGAGTTAAACGTTTTTTTATTCTTGAAGTGACACAAACAAAATTGTTAATTAAAGCAGGATTTCATCTAAAACGTGTGAAACATTCAATGAAATTAGTTTTAAAGGATTTTGATGCTTTTAGCCATTTCCTGGTTACTGTCAATTCAGTTGCCCCGTATGAAAAGGGGCTGATCTTTGTGATGTGGTGACTTTTTTGAAAATACAAGTTGGTACAGTACATGAAATCTTTATGAAATTCTCATCCATTTTAGAGCATTAGAAAAAATGATTCAGTTCAGGTAATTTTATTTTGTAGTCCTGTTCACTGAGTGGTGGCTCTAATAAATTCACAGGTAAGATCTAATTTAACATTTTACAAATGATTAATCACATAATGAGTTAAAACAGACAGGAAAACAAAGCCGTTTCAAACTGACTAACATAAATGAAACAGAACAGTATCTGTCAATGAAAATCAAATATGAAGAACACGGCCAATTATGACAAAGCTAGAAGAGTGAGGACACCATGCCACCATCTTAAATAAGGAGGCAAGATGACATCACGTGATGGAGCTAAGCCACGTCAGCAGCCACAAAATGTCCACAAATTATGTGATTGACGGAAGGGTAAAACGACTTATCAAAATAACAAAAATACAGTGATTGGGGTGGGGGGGGGGGGGGGGGGTGGGAATGTTATAGTACAAAACATGGCCTAAACTCAGAATAGGGTGTAGGTGATATCAGAACTCTACAAATAATGCAAAAACAAATTAACTATAGGAAGGCAGTTCAGTTAGTACAGCCTACATGACTGTATGCCACCCAGTAAAGGTGTTTAGTGTTAGGAATTATTACTTTTTTTTAAATAGCTAAGGCAAACTGTGAAAATGCAAAACAATTGATTTAGATGAACAGTCCATCCACCAAAAAACCATGCATGAGTCCATCAAAAAACTACACGGAGTGAAAGAAAATGTCAGAATTAAAAGCATGATCTTCTCAAAATAAATACTGTTCTGGTGCCGTATCAGTTTAAAAAGGGTCACTATGTAGACCGATGTCTTGGGTCTCTAGTCGTACCTTTTGCCCAACTTTAACGATAGGAGTAGCCTTACATTTGCAATCAGAAAATCATTTGGCCAAGAGCTTTTCAAAAAGTTTTTGAGCCAAATTCAACTTTTCACAAAACTGTTAAATATGTAATTATTTAAAAACAGATGGAAAAGTGGAGATGAAGGTGACTCAAGGAATGTAGAATGACAACCATACAGGCACTCAAATGGTGACATTGTAGGAGCAGAGTGAACTGGTACATTCCTATCAGAGTCAGCAATGGGTAGAAAATCAACCCAGTCATCTTGATTAGGACCAATCAAACCGCACAAGTGTTTCTGTAGGCCTCTGTTAATTCTTTACATTTGCCCATTATCTTCTGGCTGATAACTAAACATTTAAAGTTTTATAGAACAACCAAATCTCTGACAGAATAGTTTCTAGAAGCTAGAAATAAATGGAAGACCACGGTTTGATACATCTTGATACAGAAAACCATAGATACTATCAGTCTTTTCTACAGGGTGGTCCAGATCTAATTATGCAGATCCAGATCATCTGGATGCCTTTGATTTATGTGGGGACGATTCCAGTTCAGCACAAAGACGATTCTTCATGCCGTCAGTTCGCACACTTCTCGATGGTATGGAATTTTTTCGATTGACTTTCTATGTAATAAACTGAATAAGTTATAGCGTAATGAAAATTGCATAATTAGATCTTGACCACCCTATAGAAAGACACCTGCCAGGTGTTATGTAGAAGGGAATAAGATGCACACATTTCAAAACTCAATCTCCCTCCACAAAAATTGTATTAAAACCCTTGGAGGAAGGCATATCAGTAATAAAGTCCATGGTTTACTGCTCCCATGAACGTAATGGTACCGGAGCAGTCCAACATGTAGCTTGTATAACCCCAAACATCTTCATGCATACTTTTCCAACAAACATTTGGCTGAAGTATCTTAAACTCTGTGGTCCGGTGACACAGTTCCAATATTTGCTTTTAAATGTTTAGGAGGAACGCACACACACACACACACAGCCTGAAAGAAGGTATTTTGGGCAGACTCAACCTCTGTCATTATATTATCAATTAATGGTAAGAATAAACAGGTAAAATTCCGTTACAATGAACTCCTAGGGACCTAAAAAATATTTTGTTGTAACAAAAACTTTGTTTTAATGAGATTCTGTATTTGTTACTATAGTGCTTTCTTTAACTTGCGTCCAGGCATTTGCAATCATTTCCATAGCTGCTTTTGCATTAATTTTAATCACCTCTTGCCTACAAGTTATGCTGACGATAATTTTTCTCAGCATTTCCTTGCGATAAAACACTTTCAGGGTGAAAATGATGCCCAAATCCAATGGCTGAAGCACTGCTGTGCAGTTGGGTGGGACAAATTCAACGTGAACATTATCTAAATTTGGAAGCATGTTGTGGGCAACACAGTTATCAATCAGGAGCCGAATCATCCTTTTCTTCATATTGTGTCGTTTCTGAACTCTTGAGACCCTCTCCACCCAACGGGAACGACACACTAAGGTGCGTCCCGAAGCGCGATTGCAGCGTCCGTGGAAGATTGTTTGTCCGTTGCCGGGGCAGGGTAACAATAGGCTCATAGCGCTGCAGTGAAGTGACACAGAAGCAAATCCTAAAAGGTCAGGGTCGCACTATAAGTCCCTGTCTTGCACCCCAAAACACAAGGCTGAGTCTCAGTACTTTATCAAAACCAGCGTTATTCAGCTTGAAACAAGAACAGCACGCTTATTTTTTGTAGCGTGATCTGCCACTCTGCTATACTCAGACACAGCAGTCATGCAGGGTCGTGGCCAGATCAGTGATCAAGTAATCCTGTTACCTGCATTTACAATGTTCCTTACATATCACCCATTGATATCTTTTCTGTTTGCTTTCCTGAGAGACGCAGCACAGCTTTGAGCCAACTGTTGCCCCGGCAACAGATAAACAGTCTTCCATAGACACGGAGTTTGGACTTCGGGACGCTCTTCGGCGTGCTGTCTAGTTTGGGGAGAGCCCAAGAGAGTTTACAAACCTCACATTTTCTTGAATGAGTGCCGCATTAATAGGAATGTTTCTTGAACGGGCATCACTGAACCACATAAAAACGGCTTTGTCGACGTCTTCAAATGCAGCAGTTCACATACATTGGCAACCCGAGATTTTTCTTTTTTTGCTCTGTCTTTCAAGAAAGTTGACAGTGTTGATGGCGAAATTTCAAATTCACTGGCAATGTAGTTCACTGGCCTAATCTAAAAAGCCAATAATGAAGTTAGCTAATGTCGACATGCTGGAAAAACAGAGATACAGTGAAATATCCTTCTTCACAGTGTAAAACTGCACCCAGTTGGGTGTGTCTTGTTCTGAAGACCTCCAACCTTTCTTGAACCCATTAAATTGCATTGTATATGCCTGCCTCCAATCAGCAATCAGTACAAATGAGTCATTAAATGTGAGAGGTCTTCCAATATCATACTGCATAATAAAATATTCTGAATAGTTCTTCAAATGCTTCTTTTTTGCTGAACATCAAAGGGACAACCCAACCTCGCTTTTGTTATAGGAAAGGGGCAAGTATATAGCGTTTTAAACAAATAAACATACCCCACTTCAAACTCTGTTCTATTGATAGCCTGCAGCAAAATGGCCTTTTTTGTTTTTAGCAAAATGAAAGACCCAATTTATGACAAAGGACTGTGTTAAGATAGCAGAAATGTGATTTTAAAAAAGGTTAGGTTATGGATGAAAAACAAGAAGGCAGAAATTTAGCATCAATAATTTTAAGTTAGAGAGGCTTGAATCTCTGATATTAACTGGGGAACCTGTCTGGTTTGTATAGCAACATAAAGAACAACTTGTTGACTCTTGAATTTAAATGTGTGCAAGAGGTGCCATCCTTCTTTGCAATAACAAGAGGATGGGATAGTTGATTTCAAATGGAAGAAATTCTCCGCCTTCCTACAACTACATACTCCATAGCTTGGTGTGTCCGTGATGTGGGAAATTATTTAGTGTGGCAGTTTTAAAATATGGAACAATTAGTAACTGTGCTAGATTGTGAGTAGTATAAGCCATGGACTTTCTGTCAAACTGTCAATCAAAATAATTAATGACCTTAAGCCCTGCCCCTTTGGACGGGTGGACTGGAAGTCCCGCCCCCTACACCTGATTGGTGGATTTGAAGGATTCGCCCCGCCCCCAACCACCTGTTTGTCCCACACCCCCAACCACCTGTTTGCCCACCTCCTTGAACCCCCTCCCAGGCCCCCCAACCACCTGTTTGCCCCTGGAAACTGTCAAGGGGGGTTTTGATGGATGTGTGCCCCTTCCTTGAACCCCCGCCCAGGCCCCCATGCACCTGTTTACCCCCAGAAACTTTCAAGAGCAGACTTGATGGATGTCCCCCCTCCTTGAACCCAAACCCCCTTTCCCGAAGACAAGTCCAGGCCTGTTACAGACCTGTTGGAGGCCCACTTCTCTCGAAGGCACACACACAAGCGTTTCAACGGGCCGATCTGCCTGATAACCATTCCTGTCTCTATTGCTTTGGTTAAGATATCCTGTATTTAAAATATCTATTATTTAAAATATCTATCCTTTGCTTTACCACATGTAAACTGTTTTTTTATTTTATCTAAGTCAAGCAGAGAAAGATCCCAGACATTCTCTGCTTTGACAAGCCGTCCACACTGTTAGCAGGTATGAGTCTGTGGGTCTTGCCTGCTCCTGTGAGATACCCAGGAGTTGAAGCTCCAAGTATACACGCCGGCACACGCGGGTAGTTAAAATTACGAGTTGCCGGCTCTCTGTCTGTACAGAGACTCGCGGAGCTGACAACCTCTGAGCGCACCCGTTAGATCCAGGCCGGGAAACTGACAGCCCCTGCACGCACACGTTTGTCAACAGATGTCTGTCAGTTCCCCCTCCACATCCTACCCCGGAACGGGAGTGCACACTAAGTTTGCTCACGCGCAGCACCTCAGAGAACAAGTTATGTGTGTATCTTTTAAAGTTAAGGGATTTTAAAAATCACACCCACTCAGTTCAATAATAGGCAACAGCACCCTTTTAAATTACGTCTGAGAAGTCTAAAAAGATATCCACGGATGTATAATTTGTAATTTGTATATCTAAAACAAGCCCATTTCTATCAAGCACCCCACATTTTAAATAATCAGCGACCCTAAGGTTTCACATTGCGTTTAGATTTCTAAATGTTACAAGTGTACTCTGATAATCCCAAAGTGAATGGAGTGCGTTTCTCGTCGGTCCATGAGACGCACGGAGTATATTTCACTTATCTAGGTAAACCACGAGATAACTAGTTCGACATAATGTGAATTTCCCCTTGGGAATAATAAAGTATCTATCTAAGCCTTGTAAAAAAAAAAAAAAAAAATCACACAGTTCAATAATAGGCAACAGCACCCTTTTAAATTACATCTAAAAAGCTATCCTCGGGTGTATAATTTATATAAAAAGTATTTCCCACACATAGATCAGCGGGCCCTAAGGAAGCCTATTGTGGAAGCAAGCGTTTAAATGTCTAAAAGTTAGAAAGTCTTCTACGTGCAGTCATTCTGGGAAAAGAGAAAGGCGCTTTTAAACACTCTGGCAAGCCAAGCTTTCTAAGGCATAGCAGCTGCGACAGTCTGAAGCTAAGGGGGAGGTTAGGGGGAAGGAGGGGTGCGCTTCACAGCTCCTAGGCAGCAGGTTTGGGTCGGCTCAGGCCGGATCCTGACCTTTAAACTCATGTAGGAGCGTCTGGTGGGACGTGTGAAAATTTCCCTTACCTTGTGGAATGCAGCTGCTTAAAAAAATCTACGTCTTACAAAGGGGGGTTATTAAAAAATACAGGACTCTTTGGAGTCCGGTTTTGCTCTCAAATCCCTCAGCTACTACTGTACGGGTGGCACAGCAGAAGGGATTCTGAACCATTTCTTAGTGAATTTATTTTGATCTATAGTGAGGTGTGCTTGTTTAACTAGGGCTCGGTATTCTGAAATGCGTACTCTTTCGAATCGGAATCCCGCTGTAACCGTTTGTTTTCTGTACGGAACAATCAGTTTTTTAAAAGTCTGAGGTAACGAAACATTTTTACTTTATAAATGTTCATTTGGATAGCTGGTTGGAGACGGCCTCCAAGGATGAACAGGGACCAAGAGCTTAATGCAACTGTGTTTTCATTCCTCTAAAGGAAATGTAATTATTTTAATACATCCTAGTAGCCCCAAAGTCCGGATGATTTTTTAGAAGTATCAAGTGTATTGTTGAATAATGGGGATAAATGAATAGTATAAGATGTACCGGGATGTATGAGATTATATCTTGATACACCGGGAGCCTGAGACCCGGCTGTCTGTTTTTATTTACGTCTTTAAAAAGTTTGTATACATTTTTCTGTGGTATCTGTTTCTTTATCCACTTTTTTTTTTTCCACAAACGTCAGGTATCTTTGTAAACCGGTCGTATAAAGTTTTACTTTTGCATCGGAGTTCAAGTCGCCGCGTTCGAGTATGAATTTCATTTGTTTATTCAGTTCCATTTTGCTGAATTGTAGCCTTTTGTTTTTGAAGCACATCTTGCGCATGTATTCATATTTATCCTCTCGAACCTAATAAACTAGTACTGAAAAGAATGGCCGTGCTTATGAGGATTTTTAAATTTTTTTGCTTAGCTCGTTTCTATAACATAGGAGCCTTTTGACAAAGGAGAACTTTGTAAATACACTTGTGCATTTAAACGGAGCTTTATGAGAAAGCAGGTTTCTAACTTAGCCTGGTTTTGTACGAGCATTTAAAAGCACAAAATGTTGATATTTACTGTCTACTCAAAAACTATTAACACAGGGGATAATTAGAAAACATTTTACTATACTATTTTTAATTAAAAAGTTAAAAACAGAAAATCCTGATTATGATTTTTGTTTTGTCCTGGGAGGATGCTAGGGTGACACTTTTCCCTTTATACTCTTTCTTACGTAGACTTTAACACATATTCTTACCAAAATAGTTCAGCACTTCCCAATTCCTGTAACTTTAGGTAGTTAGACGGAGCTCCATAACAGGCAAGAGAAAAAGAAAAGTATTATAGGTCAAATACACAGGGCCATAAAACAAAAGAAAAATAAAGTGTGAACACCACACAACATGGTATTGCTAGATGTTTCATTTTTTCCAGGTGACCCATTTTTGCGTTGTGTGAGGTACCAGCCATAAGTCAAGATCTTTCTTTTATACTGAATTGATATCAGCAGCTTTAGCTCATGCTAATGATCTCATAAATGATTTGTATAGCTCACAAAATAGCAGAGCTAATTACACTTTCTGCTTAAACTAATTATCAAATATCCAGGTAATTCTTAATTAAATACTAAAGCATTAGTGAACAAAATACACTTTCAGTAGCCAACTAAAATGACCAGTTGCTTTAACATGTAAATAAAGTATCTTTAGAAAATAAAGCATCTTTGTAAAGGTCCAATTTTAAAACATTATAAGAAAAATCCTTGTTTCTAAAAGAGTTTTGCCCATTTTTCCAACAGGCTTCTTGACTGATCTTTGGAATCATCAGGGCCTTTCTGATCTCATCCACCCAAACACGGCATATAACTTAATTTCTGTACTGTACTCATTTTAAATGATAATAGCCTGTATAAAGTCCCTAAGGGAACTGGAGACCTCTGATATCTTCTACCATATATCTTTTTTGCAAGCTCAAGTAATTCAAAGTCTGCTCACAACATAAATGTACGGTTATTTTTTCTCAAAAGGCCAAATCTTTGTCAGGCTAATCATGAAAAAAATAAAAATCAGATTTTATTCTCATTACAGTTTATTTGTATATTTTATTATACCTACTTAACTTTCATCGACATTTATCTCTATATTTATTTTTCTAGTATCAGAATGTAGTTTAAGTTAATTTGTTTGGGTTCAATAAAGGTATTTTTCATTTTTTTCACATCTTCACGCCCCCCCTAGGTGGAGTCCGCCCCAACAGTTTGAGAGCCACTGTTGTAGAGGATTATTTGTAAAACACTCTGAGGCACTTCAAGCTAAATTAGATTCCCTCAGTGTTCCATTTTTGTTGTAAAATTGTATTTAGTCTCTGTCTTTATTTACTAAACATTTTATACGATGATTAGTTATCTTGTTCACGCTTTAATTTAAATCAGCATTTTCATTGACAGGTTATAACCACTTGGGACTCAGGATGCTTTGTATAATACAAAGTTTTAGAAATTCTGTTAACGCTTGGTAATAGCCTTCCATTTTACATCAGTTATGAGTCCCTGAAAAATAAGAATGGTTATAATATGTTATACACTACAGGGCTGACGATTAGGTTTATTTTGGACACGTTAGGCAAATCAGGAAGGAAAATGTTTTAGTGAATAGTTACATAATATCTATTATAGGTGTTAACACAAGGATTAAAATTTTACTAAAACTGTGAGGTTTATTCTTTCTTTTAGGTAGACCATCTATCCTTGAAAATGGCTTTTCCCCTCTGTTTGTGAAAAAAACACCCTTTGTTTTAGTAGTATTCAGGGTGAAGGGGATTCCAAGAGTCAACAAGTGTCTGCAATCTTCTTAAATACGAGTCAAAGGACCAGGGTTTGTGCAATGATCACAGTCAGGGGCAGAGTTAAGCTAGACATTATTGTTAGTCCAAAATGAAACACTGACTTGCCCATATCACAAATATAAGACAGTAAATTTACAAATACTAAGTCGCAGAGGAGATTAAAAAACATATTAAGAACGGATCAACATGGGATCACCCCAAGCTCACAACACACTACAACTGAACCTACGTGTTTTGCAGTATATTATCAGCTAATATCAGTTCCACGGGTTTGCAAAGAGGCGGGGAAAGCATTATTTATCATCTGTTAGTATGATACTAATTAACATTAGCCTGCTATTGTTAGGACCTTATCCGGCACTAAAAGTTGTGCTTATGTTCCTCCAGATTCAGAAGAACATGTAAAAGTGGAGTTATAAAGGAGTTATTACAATTTGAAATACTGCCATGATGTATAAAAAAATCAGCATGAAAAGAAACCATTTTGACATGTGCATTCTGGAATAGTCTGAACATGTCTTAAATAAAACATATTTTAAAAAAAATATTAAAACTGAACAAAGCACAGAAGTAGCCTTTAATGATATCCATTAGTGTTAAGTATTATCAAGCACTGGGTTCTTTTTATAAGATTTATTTAATTTAGTTATAAGCAAAATGATTGGCTGCATTTTGCTTTGAAATGAACCATAGTTTGATACAGCTTTAAGAATTAGAATGCAAGACGAACCAATACACTTAATAACAAATTTTGGATCTCTGTTTTATTTTAACCTTTTTGCGTTATATGCTGTGTTTGGTTGGATGAGATCAGAAAGGCCCTGATGATTCCAAAGATCAGTCAAGAAGCCTGTTGGAAAAATGGGCAAAACTGTTTTGGAAACAAGGATTTTTCTTATAATGTTTTAAAATTGGACCTTTACAAAGATGCTTTATGTTCATGTTAAAGCAACTGGTCATTTTAGTTGGCTACTGAAAGTGTATTTTGTTCACTAATGCTTTAGTGTTTAATTAAGAATTACCTGAATATTTGATAATTAGTTTAAGCAGAAAGTGTAATTACCTCTGCTATTTTGTGAGCTATAGAAATCATTTATGAGATCATTAGCATGAGCTAAAGCTGCTGATATCAATTCAGTATAAAAGAAAGATCTTGACTGATGGCTGGTACCTCACACAACGCAAAAATGGGTCACCTGGAAAAAACGAAACATCTAGCAATACCATGTTGTGTGGTTTTCACACTTTATTTTTCTTTTGTTTTATGGCCCTGTGTATTTGACCTATAATACTTTTCTTTTTCTCTTGCCTGTTATGGAGCTCCGTCTAATTACCTAAAGTTACAGGAATTGGGAAGTGCTGAACTATTTTGGTAAGAATGTGTGTTAAAGTCTACGTGAGAAAGAGTATAAAGGGAAAAGTGTCACCCTAGCATCCTCCCATGACAAAACAAAAATCATAATCAGGATTTTCTGTTTTTAACTTTTTAATTAAAAATAGTATAGTAAAATGTTTTCTAATTATCCCCTGTGTTAATAGTTTTTGAGTAGACAGTAAATATCAACATTTTGTGCTTTTAAATGCTCGTACAAAACCAGGCTAAGTTAGAAACCTGCTTTCTCATAAAGCTCCGTTTAAATGCACAAGTGTATTTACAAAGTTCTCCTTTGTCAAAAGGCTCCTATGTTATAGAAACGAGCTAAGCAAAAAAATTAAAAAATCCTCATAAGCACGGCCATTCTTTTCAGTACTAGTTTATTAGGTTCGAGAGGATAAATATGAATACATGCGCAAGATGTGCTTCAAAAACAAAAGGCTACAATTCAGCAAAATGGAACTGAATAAACAAATGAAATTCATACTCGAACGCGGCGACTTGAACTCCGATGCAAAAGTAAAACTTTATACGACCGGTTTACAAAGATACCTGACGTTTGTGGAAAAAAAAAAAGCGGATAAAGAAACAGATACCACAGAAAAATGTATACAAACTTTTTAAAGACGTAAATAAAAACAGACAGCCAGGTATCTCACAGGAGCAGGCAAGACCCACAGACTCATGCCTGCTAACAGCGTGGACGGCTTGTCAAAGCAGAGAATGTCTGGGATCTTTCAAGAAAAGTGGGCCTCCAACAGGTCTGTAATAGGCCTGGACTTGTCTTCGGGAAAGGGGGGATGGGTTCAAGGAGGGGGGACATCCGTCGAGTCTGCTCTTGACAGTTTCCGGGGGTAAACAGGTGCGTGGGGGCCTGGGCGGGGGTTCAAGGATGGAGGCAAACAGGTGGTTGGGGGTGTGGGACAAACAGGTGGTTGGGGGCGGGGCACATCCTTCAAATCCACCAATCAGGTATAGGGGGCGGGACACATCCTTCAAATCCACCAATCGGGTATAGGGGGCGGGACTTCTGGTCCAACCGTCCAAAGGGGCAGAGCTTAAGGTCATTAATCATTTTGATTGACAGTTTGACAGAAAGTCCATGGCTTATGCTACTATTGTGGTCTTCAGAGTAGGACTGGACGTGAAGCAAATATTTTGAAGTCCTAGCATTTGATGTCTGATGTATAATGGCAGGTCCTTCTGCAATAAATCTGAAAATCAAAAAAACATTGGGCAGAGTTCTTGTATTAGCAGTGCTCATTACATGAGGCTTAATCACTCTCTCTTTTCCTGAAAAACTCTAGAATTTTGACTGGGCAAAGTAAAAGGAGTTAAGGGTACTTCAATATTTCTGGCCTCCCAATGTGTGTATAAATGTATTTCTACTTCTTGTTCCTGACCTCGAGCTGGATAAATATCAGACTTATTTCTATGTGATTTATAGAAAAGAAAAATACATGCCTGAGCCTTTCTTTATTAATCAAATAACTGTAAAACTCATAGTTATAACTTCACTAAAGATCTAATGTCTCTGATGAACCATGGAATTTTGTGCACCGCTTCTTCTTCTTTCAGCTGCTCCCGTTAGGCGTCGCCACAGCGGATCATCTTCTTCCATATCTTTCTGTCCTCTGTATCTTGTTCTGTTACACCCATCACCTGCATGTCCTCTCTCACCCCATCCATAAACCTTCTCTTAGGCCTTCCTCTTTTTCTCTTGCCTGGCAGCTCAATCCTTAGCATCCTTCTCCCAATATACTCCGCATCACTCCTCTGCACATGACCAAACCAACACAATGTCGCCTCTCTGACTTTTTCTCCCAACCGTCCAACTTGAGCTGACCCTCTAATGCCCTCATTTCTAATCCTGTCCATCCTCGTCATACCCAGCGCAAATCTTAGCATCTTTAACTCTGCTACCTACAGCTCTGTCTCCTGCTTTCTGAAGTCTGCAGTACGAGTCACGGATGCATTCAACGTGGAGGTGGGAGTACATCAGGGATCAGCTCTGAGCCCTTTCTTATTTGCAATGGTGATGGACATGTTGACAGACCAGATTAGACGGGAGTCCCTGTGGACTATGATGTTTGCTGATGACACTGTGATCTGTAGGGATAGAAAGGAGCAGGTTGAGGTGACCCTAGAGAGGTGGAGATATGCTCTAGAGAGGAGAGGAATGAAGGTCAGTAGGAACAAGACAGAATACATGTGTGTAAATGAGAGGGAGGTCAGTGGAATGGTGAGGATGCAGGGAGTAGAGCTGGCGAAGGTGGATGAGTGTAAATACTTGGGATCAACAGTACAGAATAATGGAGATTGTGGATGAGAGGTGAAGAAGAGAGTGCTGGCAGGGTGGAATGGGTGGAGAAGAGTGTAAGGAGTAATTTGTGATGGATGGGTATCAGCAAGAGTGAAAGGGAAGGTCTACAGGATGGTAGTGAGACCAGCTATGTTATATGGGTTGGAGACAGTGGCACTACCAGAAAGCAGAAGACAGAGCTGGAGGTGGCAGAGTTAAAGATGTTAAGATTTGCATTGGGTGGGACGAGGATGGATAGGATTAGAAATAAGTACATTAGAGGGTCAGATCAAGTTGGACGGTTGGGAGACAAAGTCAGAGCGGCGAGATTGCGTTGGTTTTGGACATGTTTGCTGAGTATATTGGGAGAAGGATGCTAAGGACAGAGCTGCCAGGGAAGAGGAAAAGAGGAAGGCCCAAGAGAAGGTTTATGGATGTGGTGAGAGCGGACATGCAGGTGATGGGTGTAACAGAACAAGATGCACAGGACAGAAAGAGATGGATGAAGATGATCCGCTGTGGTAACCCTTAACGGGAGCAGCCGAAAGAAGAAGTATGTAAATATACTATGTGGCTTACTGTCTAATAATTTTGATCGCCCAGGGTGGGAGTTCACACTTAATCCAATAAATTAGCTCCTCGATTAGCATAGTTATCCAAACAAGGTGGAGTGGTCATAGGGACCATAACTGATGTAATGAGTCCTTGGCAATGTCAATGTCACTGTGCATGTAGATGTACTGGCTTTATCATCCTTGACATTTCTACAGTATATGGGGTCTTCTCCAAAAGGTCTGCAAGTCATGTTGGCCACCCTTGCTGCCCCAGTTGCTCCTTATTTTTCAAGCCATCACCAAGCCATTAATGATAGTTGCTCATGACTTGTTCCTGGTCCATGGTAACAACATCCTAATATGGCTTCATGTGTTTGTTAATACAGTCTGCAAATGTTAGGATTGTTGAAGTGTTAACTCCATTAGCATGCTTTTGTAAAGTGGGTTGCAAAAGGCATATGCTGTTAAACACTGAATAATCTCTTGTACTGCTATTTTATTTTAAATATTGGTCATTTAAAACTTTAACTCTTATTTTTATTTCTGTAGACTTTCAAGGGAATGACAACTTGTCCTCTCTTCAGGGTCGTCCAAAAATTAAACAACCTGATAAGAAGAAACTGACATCTGCAACAAAGAACTTGGTAACGGCCTCTCAGCACCCTAGATTTCAGCCCATTGTGAAGCTAACAAGGATCGATGCCATCAAATCTCAAGGAGTGTACAATATAAATCCAATCCGCCAACAATGTGTGGGAACATTTAAATACAAATTGAATTCTAAAGATAATGGAGGGATTCATGGGAGTAAGAAACTGTATCACTGTCCTGAAGGTGGGAAACAATTCTCAGATAGTCACATGCCTAAGAAACGCAGAGAAGATAATACAGGGAAGGAGCCATACCACCGTTCTGAATGTGTTAAGAACTTTTCAAAACACAGCCAAACCACAACTCCCATTGTAGAGAAACCATATTTGTCTAAATGTGGCAAACGATTCTCACAAGTGAGCCACCTTCAGACACACATGATTGGTCACGGAGGACAGGGTTTATGTCGTTGTCCAATATGTGGTAAACATTTCTTTGACAAGAGCCATCTTCGCAGACACAAAAGAATTCACACTGGAGAGAAACGATATTGTTGTTCTGAATGTGGCAAACGGTTCTCACAATCAAGCACTCTTCAGACACACATGAGAGTGCACACAGGAGAACAGCCATTTTCCTGTTCTGAATGTGGCAAACGGTTCTCACAATCAGGCAGTCTTCAGACACACGTGAGACTGCACACAGGAGAACAGCCATTTTCCTGTTCTGAATGTGGCAAACGGTTCTCACAAACAGGCCATCTTCAGCAACACATGAGATTGCACACAGGAGAACAGCCATTTTCCTGTTCTGAATGTGGCAAACGATTTGCAAGTAGCAGTAATCATCTGAAGCATTTAAGAGTTCACACTGGTGAGAAGCCCTATTGCTGTCCTGAATGTGGCAAAAGATTTTCCAACACAAGCAATCTTCTGTGTCATGCAGGAGTCCACAATAAAGACCATCCTTAGGCCTGTTCTGTATGTGGCAAGAAATTCTCACAAAGTGGCAGTCTCCATAGACATATAAGAACACACATTTGATAGAGGCCATACTCATTTCCAGATTGTGACAAGCTATTCACCGATAACAGCAGCTTTCATAGACACAAAAGAATTCATTCTGGATTAAGGCCATATTGTTGCCTTGAATTTGGCAAGCGATTCATACAACCCTGCAGCCTTCAGTGACATGTAAGAACTCACAGAGGAGAAAAGCCATACTGTTGCTCTAAGTATGGAAAAACAGAAAACTCCTCTTCAGGGACACATGAAAATTCATGCTAAAAAGGCAAAGTCCAAAGAGACTGTAAATAACAACAAGAAAAATCTGAAATAATTCAGTCAGGTGTGGAAAGAAAATTGGAATTGCTCTGCTAGTTGGTTACACAGAATGCATTTGACAAAAATTGGCAGAGTCATTTAGGCAACCCTGCTTATTAATTTAATGTAAGTGGCTTTTGCACTAATGACTATTGCACATTGTACACAGGTCTACTTTACAAGTTCTAATGTTATTTATCTTATGTTGTACTTCTATACTTTTTTATATTTTATTGTAGTACGAAGTTGAGAGAGAGAAACAGTATTTTGATTCTCCTGTATGTTCTGCACATATAGTGAATTGACAATAAAAGGCTATTTGATTTGATTTCAGTATTTCTATTATCTTTTCTCCAGAGTCCCTATTGGTGTTCACACTACTCTCTGGTGTGGCTGCTGCTCTTTCTTTCTGAGGAGTTAGTCCAGCTGGGGTTCAATCAGCCCAGTAACGTCTAGCGGTCCCTCACAACGGGAGTGTATGAATATTCATACACGTTTAGCATACAGCTGATGATGTGCTCATCTAATATTTGAATAAGGCCATATATGGACATCCTGTATTACGTTACACAGAGAGATACCTGATACTTCAAGTCCGGAGTGACCTTGAGGGGCTGCATACTTGAATGAACTCATCCTACTTACAGCAGTCAGACAAAAAGAAATTTAACAGAAAAACTTAATAAACAAAAAAAAAAAAAAGGTTTTCCGCTATGGCCGCCACTACCCACTGTGACAACTTCATTTCTATTCTTTCAAATGCTTCCCCTCTTTAAAGGCAACGCAGCTTGCACTCTATTCGATTTTAGCAGCCCAGCATTTTTTGTAAAAAAAATATTTAAAAAACCATCAAAAAATGGTCAGTCAGGAATTGAACTTTGTACCCCTAAAGTATCAGGTCCATCTCCCATACCAGTGAGCCACCAAAGCCAAACTGACCAATCAGATTGCTCTGTGTGACCTGAGAAGTGTCATTTCTTGCTTTTCTTTCTTTGACTACTGGACCCCAGTTATCTCATACTGCTCCATTTTAATGGAGTCACCGTTCTGTCACATAATGTCAGTCCTTTCCTTCTCTTCACTCGTGTGTTTCAGGCAGGCAGGTCATTCTTTCAAACCTGAGCTCCGCCACATCACCACTGCAGTATCTTCATCAGCTCTTCTTCCTCAGTTCACAGCTGAGCTCAGATCTCACAAAGCTGCCGCACAGCCTGTCCATTAAGTGCCAGGACCAGATGGAGTGCCGACTCTCCCAGGACCATTGCTTTAGTTGTGTCACCACCTCAAACGTCACCTGATGAGCCTCCCATGCTGAACTACCGTCGTGCTGTGGAAGCTCAGTCTGCACCTCAAAACTAATAGAGAGGACATCAAACCCTTCATTAGAAACTGGACAATTTATCTGTAATGGTGACAGAATGACATAAACGAAAATGTGAAGGTTCACAGTGAAAGATACTTCAGGACGTTTAAAAAATAAATTCAAACATAACAGGAATGAGGGTGACAACTGGGAGACATTTTTATGTTTACAAGAAAAACTTAAAGAAGCCAAAAGTTACCCTGAGAGCCACAATTGTTCTTTAGAGCTCCTCACTTGAGTACGTGTGGCACAGTAAATGTGACGAGTTGATGTCCACCTCATTTATCAGCTGAGTGCCCTGTGATTCTAAACTGAGCAGCTGTAGGTTCAATTCAGGCAGTTCATGGTGGGCACAGGCAGCAGGCGGGCACATCATTAGCTTAACGTTTAGATTGGCACTGCCACATTTGTACAGAGGACGAGGTGACAGACGACGTGAGGGGGCTTAATGTAAGAGCAGACAGTGATGGACTCAGACACACACACACACACTGATGTTCTTGTCTAAGCTAACACTGCGCCCGTTGGGTTTTAATGAATTAACTTGGCGACTCCACACCGTGGCGTGTACGTTACACACAAAGACAAGTGTGGTGAACATCAGAATGACAACACGATCTTCATCCTCGCTATTCTTTTGTTCTACTCTTTGGAAATCTTTTCACTTTTATTTTACTTCTGGTGAACTACTTTTTAGTTTTCATTTTGGTTTGCAAAAAAACACTCGTGGAACACTGAGATGGTAGAAGGTTCAAGAACTTAAGTCAGTCTGAGCCAGAACTGATTAAAGGGCATAAGGCTTGAACATTAGGGGCAGTTTGGCCTCACAGCACTACGTCCCATTAAATTCAGAGCTAGAGAGGAGCTCAGTGTCTCTTATGCCATCCATCCCACCCAGAGACCACACTGTGGAGCAGTCCGCACACCCACGTAATATCAAAAGGGGACACAAGTAGCAAAAAAGAGGAGGTTTTGCTTACAAATAAAGGCTAAATATGAGAAAGGGGAGACACAGAGACCCCAAGGAGGTAGAATCCCAAACACTTAACTCGACTCTACAGCAGTAGCTCTAGTTAGCCATGGGGCTGCTGGCCCACTTACCCACACACAGCCCCCTCTCCTTCTCCACCAGCTGAGCTCCCATCCAGTCTAATCCTTGATTTCCAGCTCATCCGGGGTCTTCTCAGATGGACCTTTAAAGCTCCAGAGCAGGTGTAGAAAGTCTGGTGCCACCCATAAGTAGTCACATCTCACACACCTACCAGCCCAGAACTCCTCAATAAAACACACTCTTCATCAATTTGTGAGAAACGTAGCCCACCTCAACTCCAAAGTGGTCATGGCATACAGCTATTTAAACATAGAGTATCCACAATGGGCAGCATGGTGACACAGTGGTAGCGCTGCTGCCTCACAGTAAGGAGATCTGGGTTTGCTTCCCGTGGCCTCCCTGCGTGGAGTTTGCATGTTCTCCTCGTGTCTGCATGGGTTTCCTCCCACAGTCCAAAGACATGCAGGTTAGGTGCATTGGTGATCCTAAATTGTCCCTAGTGTGTGCTTGGTGTGTGTGTGCCCTGTGGTGGGCTGGCGCCCTGCCCGGGGTTTGTTTCCTGCCTTGCGCCCTGTGCTGGCTGGGATTGGCTCCAGCAGAACCCTGTGACCCTGTGTTAGGATATAGCGGGCTGGATGATGGATGGAGTATCCACAATGCACCGGGGCCAAGAACAATGAAGTCCAGCAGCCGCTTTGCTTTGTGATGTCCCCAGCTTGGACCTTACTGGAGTAAAATCTTCACTTATGTATCCACCGTGTGCTCACAGTGATCTGTTATATAGCGCCTTTCATGTCTGTGTTGGACCTTCTTAACACACACATCACATCATACTATTACATGTGTGTTATACACAAAGACAAGTGTGGTGAACATCAGCCTGACAACACCAGTCTCATTCTCCTTATTCTCTACTTCTACTCTTCACACAGTTTATTTAACTTTTATTTCAGTTCCGGTCCACTAAATTATAATTTGAACAAGCTTGGTTTTAGTTTCACTTGGTGAAAAGAACACTGGTGGAGATGGCAGAAGGTTCAAGAACAGAAGTCATGCCAAACTCTGATTGGTCCAAAAGCACAAGGCCTGACCATTACACGATAGTCAGCCTGACACCACGATGTCCTGCTGGTCAAAGAGGAGCAGCAGGGAAGGACAAGACCAGCAGAAATTCTAAACTGTGCAGAAACTTAACGTCTCCATCTGTCCATCTGGAGACCTCATTCTGGAGCAGCCTACACAATCACAAAATGTCAAAAGGGGTCACAAGTAGCAAAAAAGATGTTCTCGTTTAAGAGTTTCTCATACAGTAATGGCTGGGGTCCCCTGCACAAACTCCAAAGTGCCACACGGTCAGGAAAGATCATCCATAATGAACAGCCCCTCAGAGGTGACCCCCACAAGCCGATGACGCCTCTGTCCAGTTCCTTAGGTCAGGTTTAAGACACCGAGGTTGACATCACTTCTCCTGGACATCTAAGCAGGTAATGTGGTGTAGTGGTTAAGGCTTTTAGCTTCAAAACCTGAGGCTGTGGGTTCAAATGCTGATCCTGACACGGGTGACCCCGAGCAAGTCACTTCACCTGGCTGGGCTTATACTAAGAAGAAAAAATGCAACAATTTTATTTAGAAAAAGTCACCAGTAAAATTAAAATAAATAAATAAATTTAAACTGCATGGTTAGGGCAAAACCCTCAGGACAAACAGAAACGGCGAGGGCGGACATGGACTTCATCTTCCGTACTTCAGTAAGGAGAAAATGTTCTTTCTGTCACCCATTTTAAAAACTACATTGTAAGGTTTTAATAACACAGCACCCGACACAACGAAATGAAAACAGCGATAAATTAAGACAGCAAGTGCGGGAGAAGGTGATGGACCGCTCGATACTGAGGTTTAGACACTGCGTCGAGCTTACGGAGCACTGGATGTGTCAAATGCGCCCGTCACGTGATTTTGAGTCACGCTAGCGTGATGACGTCATTGATATCTGCGCAGTCAGCAGTCGATTTGGTCCTCACGGGTCTGCTGAAGTGCTTTGGCTTAAAGCGTAAAAGAAGTTGTGTCTGCTACAGCGATAAGGTGCGCTAACGCGAGTTCAAATCCTAATGTTACAATAAGGACTTTGTATAAAACAGTTAAGTAGTACTTGTCTGTAAGTTAACAAATATATTTTGGAGACATTATGAACGATTTACATGGGGACCCTTTTCTTTGGTGTGGAATCGTGTCCACCTAGAATCTGTAACAAATTAATGAGCATATTTTGCGTAAGGTAGCACGTATTATAACAATCCAGAATCTACTCTACGCCATGTCGATCATATCAGAGAGGCTAAGAAACGCTTCACTAAAGCCGACGTGGTCATTACACCAGTATATGTGCAAGACACTATCATTAAACGTTTTTACTATTCAGTGATTCCCAGATCTGCAGCTGATTTGTATTATTGATTTCCAAAAAGCAATGTGAGTAAAAGCGGGTGCTGCATAACTAATCACAACTGTCTTTAAAACAGAATCAGCGCCATCAACAGTGTCTTCTGCAATTTTAGGAAAGCCTCGGGATTTCTGTGTTAATGAGACAAAAAAGTTGTAAAGAAACTTTGCATAAAGATCACTCAAGTACTGACAAGAAGGAGCAGCTGGATAAGCACATCTGGAGCCAAACTTTCAAAAAAGCACCTGACTTTGTCAGCAACATCCTTTCTTTCTGAATGCATTTTATCAAATTCTGCGCTGGGGGGGTAAATAAGTAATCTTCCAAACTGCAAAACAACAGATAAATCATTGATGTAAATAGAATTATTGAAAGACTAAGCTGTTGTCGTTTCTGTATTCTTAAACCATCTTCAGTTCCACAATCCCCCGCAGTCACTGTCACATTTAACGTTCCCTGCTCCTCACCTGTCGTGTCACCCAAAGCATCAACACTCAGTTTCATTCAAGGCTTTACTGTCCTTCCTTTCATAGACATAAGACACACATTCCCTCTACATACGTGTCCAATAATAATAGTAAACTGGCAGGAACGAGAAAAAACACAAGATGTGAATATTCATGACAAGAGCCTCGGCATCAGGGTGAGGATGTGCCTTGTCACCCATTACGTGAGCTCGTCTGCTGCCCTTCAGTTGCACTGCCACACGTTACACTCGGGGGCAATTGCAATGGAGAATACCGACAGTGTACACCTTCAGAAGTGGAATAAATCGACTGTATAAGTAGAACAGTTCAGATAAACGATGAATTGTGTTATTCATAAACAATGCAACATAACTATTATATGTGTTGTTACTTTTTATTTATTCTCTCCAAACGTTACATATCTACATGGGAAATGAACATGGGTAATATGTTTATAATCATTCTCACTAAAATACACTTTTAAAATATATTAATGAGCAAACTGAGACACATTGGCCTTTAGGAAATATCAAAAAGCGTGTGCGCTGTCATTTAGGACAGAATGCATTGTTAATTTGACGCACTCTCTACTGACGCGATGTCACGAAAACAAAGAAACAGCACAGAACATGCAAACTCATATCCTCCTTGATTTCTGACCTTATGATTAATTGTCAATATCAAATCAATAAAGTCATTTTAAGAAGATGACAAGTCTGCTGTAGTCAGTTCAATTAACGCTCCTTTTAAAAAGTTTGCCTATAATTAATCTAAAACAGAATCTCAATGATGCGGGACTCGCGAGTAGTAACTAATAATATGTGTCACTGAGAAATTATAATCCCTAATAACGGGAACAAGTAAAAACTACGATTTCCTAAAACGGACACTGTAAATGTGGGCATTTCAATAAATAATTTAGGAGACTTGTGTGTGCATTTCAATACCAATTTAAGAACTACGTAGGCTACCTGTTGTATTATAAACGGTAGCTCAAGCAGCACTTAACAGTAAATAGTCTAACAGGACAATGACTGACTGTACGAAGATGCTGCGCCGCTACAATAAAGGGTCACACTGTCATTCTGCATGTTTAGAAGGCGCTGATTGGCTGAAACTGTTTATAGCGAATTGTCCCAAGTTGGAAGTGCCGTATAGCGATCAGAAACGAGAAGACACATTTAGGCATGCTGCACAGTAGTTTGTTTTTCTACAATACAAATTCAGTACGACACCAGGGTCTCCAAACACACAAATATGAAGCTTATTATGTTTTACAGTGAAACTCTTGACATACACAATATAATTAGGGACGTGTGCCCCCTGCCCGTCTACGGCGGCCCAACCTTCCCTCGATAGCTCATTTCTCTTGATATCCGTCTAAGACCATAAACGGTTTTCAATTTTTTTTAAAAAAAATGGGATCAGACTAAGAAAAAAAAAACAATCCCATATTTAAAAACTAAATTCTGACCTTAAATAAAATATTCTTTTGTTTTTCTTGTTATCCTTTTGTTGAACAGTCAATTAAAATTAATGAAAGCATCGGAATTAAAAGCTTTTAAAAACAACTAAATATTTCAATTAAGGTCAAAATTGAAATCTGTTTTTTTTTTTACACCACTCTATACTGTCATTTGTATTAAATGAGTTTGAATTGTGGAATTGCGACAGCAAATTTAGAACACATGGCGGGTGAGGATCAAATGCGCTCTCTCCTGTCGCTCTAAATGTAAATGCTGATGAGATATGAAACGTAACCAGTAGTCAATGTGCACGCTGGCTGCCAATCGAATAGTGAATAAGCTGCTCTTTGGGGTTCATATATTTGTAAATCTGACGGACTCTAAAGGAGTCAGTGCCTCACCAGCCATGAACCTCACCGCACGTCACTGATCAGGAGGACAATCACGGAATGCGAATGACCAGGAGCAGCGCTAAGTGTCCGGACTTATAAAACATTAAAAATGGGCTTTCGGAGAACACACCGAACACGTCTATGATGCTCTCTGGTGACTGGCACCCCTAGGACTGCCCAGTCCTCTCTTTTTTCTCAAGTTCCTCAACTTGTTCATGTCACAAGTACATACCTCTCCGCTTGTTAAATGTTGTCTTCCACCTGACAGACCAGCGCGACTCTGATTAACATTTAGTCCCTCACTTAAGAAATCACTGTCTGATTTGAACTGCACATGCGCACCAATATCATGCCTGTACGCCCCGAGCTGTAGTGCGCATGTGCACGCATTTCCTGGTCACAGACAGAGACGTCCTTTGTATTGTGAGAGAGAAGCACTTCGATCAGACAGCAGCGTTGCACACGGGACAAAAATATTATTGAGTTATTCATTTAAGGCTCACTGATATTTTGGTCAGTCCTTCATAAACTTATTTGAATGCATCCTAAACGTTCTTAGTTTTCAAACTAAACTATTAAGAGAGTGAGAGGTTGAAAGCACCACACAACGAACCGCCTGGATTGGGACCCGAGTGTAGCGGGTGACACCTCAGCACCACACTGGACACTGTGTGAGGTTTTATATGGTGGCTGGAGAGCCAATCCTGACACCAACCCCCAAGTTTTCCCTGCAAGTTGGAGGACCTGCTTGCAGGGCTGGACGTAGATTAACGTCATACCCAAGACGGTTAAGGGCCCTGCTCAATGGTCCACTACTGGCATTTAAGGGATTGAAAGGGTTTATTAAAAAATGTTTATCCCGTTGTAAAATGAACCATCATGTAATGTCATGAAACAAATATATTCCATTGCGTATTATGAAACTTTTGAACATTAAAACATTTTAGAGAACAGGCCATTCCTACTAACAAAGCTTGCCAATCTTATCCACTTAATTCCTCCAAGATAACATCAAGTCAAGTTCTGAAGTTCCATAAAGTCCTACTCTCCATCACACTTTTGGTCACCCATTCCAGGTGTTTGTGGTTCTTTGCACGAAGAAAGACGTCCTAATATTTCTGTGAAATTTACCCTTAGCAAGTTTCCAAGTGTGTCCCTGTGATCTTGATTGTCATTTTAAAGTCACAGTCCTGATCCACTGGACTAATTCCCTTCATAATTTTAAATATTTCAGTCATGTCTCCCCTTAATCTCCATTTGCTTAAACTGTAAAGGCTCAGCTCTTTTAATCTTTCCTCCTAACTCAACCCCTGGAATGAGCCTAGTCTCTCTTCTCTGGACCTTTTCTAGTGCTACTTTGTCTTTTTTGTAGAGCAGAGACCACAACTGCACCCAGGACTCCAGATGAGGCCTCACCAGTGTGTTATAAAGCCTGAGCAGATCCTCCTTGGACTTGTACTCCACACATCAAGGCGCTATATAACCTGACATCCTGTTAGCCTTCTTAATGGCTTCTCAACACTGTCACTTTCAATTTTCAAATCTTCCATTGTGTATTAAACTCTCACATTTTTACTACCTACATGTAATTCTTTACATTTACTTACATTTAGTTTCATCTGCCACAAATCTGCCCAAGCCTGTATGCTGTCCAAGTCCTTATGTGATGATTCCACAAATTCGAGATTATCTGTCAATTCACCCAGCATGGTATCATCTGCACCAGCAGCTTGTTACTGTCAAAGCGGAGATGGGCACCCTTAGCCCAAAGATGGCACTCGGAGTCTCAGGACAGGCAGCAGAATCAAGCTTTATAGTGCAATGCACATACAGACTCAGAGTCAGGTGAACGGAGTGCTCAGCAATGGCGCCATCTTACTTTTATTACAGTCCTTATCAAGAGCGTACCTCACTTAGCTCATTTGTCCCCTCATCTGACTCCCACCATTCCACTGTCTTGTCCTGCCTCTGATTGGCTCCACCAATATTTCCCAGCCTAATGAGTGTAGCACTCTGTTTTGTCCATCATGCCCACTTGACAGACCCTCTCCCCACCTTACACCCGTCCAGTACCTGCCACCATTATTTCCAGTCCTCAGCTCACATTCACCACATAGAAATGTCTGACCTTGACTTATGAATTATTGGTAGTTTCCAGCATTCTAAGAAAAAATAAAAAATATACAGTCACAGGCCTTGTTGTGATTTAACCCTTACTATACTAACGTGGACTAGGACACAATGCTTATTTTCATATATGCTCATGATTCTCTTTGAATATATGCAAATCATCAACTTTAAGAATATACTTTTCTATATTTTCCCTCCTTTTGAGGCCCAATAATTTTTATAACCCAGAAGGTGAAAAGAGGGAACCAGCTCTCAGTCTTCTTTGGGCCTTAAACCCGAGACCACTGTCAGTCTTCACAACCTCTGGTTCACCGTTAACCCCTCGTGGTGACACTGAGGCCAAACATCTCCCCCCTTTCATAGACTAGAGAGGAGTAAAAGACCTCTTACTGGCCAAATCAAAGGAGGTGCACAAGATGTGTCAGTAGTACAAGTATACAGTAGGACAAATATAAGTAGAAGTCACACAATGTAACAATAACACAATGGATTACAGGTAACCTAAAAATCAATATAAGACAGTTTAGAGCAGCAGCAGCAGATGATTACAGAATCCAGTGTCCTTCACAGTCTTGTGCAGATGTCCTCCAGTGTGTAATTGTGTGAAATATTGCTATGACCCAGGAACTTTGTGCACCATAGAGGGTCCTCTTCCTGGGGAGCGGTTACCAGCACTTCACCCAGGAGGCCTTTAGTTTGCCATCTCCTTACCCAAAATGTCATTGAGGAGAAAATCAACATTTGAAGCTACAGATGCTTGTGGTTCAATAACTTGGATATTCATCTGTTTGACAGCAGATCTGGAAATAAGTGATCTGAAAACTGGCAACAGGCAGCAAAACACAAATACAAGACATCCAACTATAATCAAGAGAATAATGTCTGCTTTTGTTAATAATGCTTTCGTGTGCCCAGGTTGAAATGGAATTAATACCAAAATTTGAAATCCCTTCCTTCATTTTCTTTAATTTCTTTCCTAAGAGCTTTACGCTTGGCCATAACTTGTGTAAAAGATCCACCAGGTGCTGTGTTATTAGGTATAAAAGTGCAACACTCCTCTCCTAACATATGGCACACTCCTCCTTCTTCTGCCCACAGCCAGTCTAACACCTGCCTATTCTGCCACGTCATGTGACTGGTACCATCCAATTGCTCTCCTAATGCTGATAAGGCGGAGTCAGTACAGTTGATAAATCTCTGCTGATTATAATACAGATAATTAATCCACGCTGTGTTTCTATTAGACGTAATCCACCCAAATACAGACTCAAGTCCTGATTGAATTTCATCCCTTGCTTTAAACTCATTTAGAACGCCTCTAGGTTGTCTTATTGTATCTAAGTGAACATTCGGCTCAGGCTCATATGCTCTCGTAACTCGCCTGTCTTGGGGATACCCAACTGTAACCTCCTGGATGGCCATCACCATTGTGCATCTCCCTGACCAGTCATGTGGGAGAACATCTAGTAATCCATATTATGAACCACATAACCACCATCTGTCTGCCTAAGGTCTGTCCTGCACATTTACTGCTCTCATGACTAAGGAGGCACACGTCAAGTTCCACGTTTTGGTGCAGTTTCCTCCAAATCTCCCCACCGGTACCAGACCCTTCCTCGTGTAGCACTTGAACTCGGACTGAGCTATCTTGGTATGAGAGGGTGGTCTTTGCTTTGTGGTTTGCCAAATACCAGAATGTTTACAATCTAGACATGTTAATCCTTCCCTAGAGAAGTTTGGTGACCCTTGCAATAGGACACACCAATAAGGACAATATGTCTCTTTTTCCCTCAGACCTTGCTGGCACATCTTTGTAGAATATGGAAATGGGAATATGGAATATGACTACTGCTGGTTTTGATTTCACACAACCAATATTCCTCCCTTGCTATCTCCTCAGTTGTCTAGATAGTGTCTCATTTTCCTGTTCAGTTACACGACTTCTCTTGATTCTAGTCCAATAATCATTATCACTTTCCAGTCCAGCTGCCATTTCAGTCTTATTGTCCATTTGCCAGTTGCTGCTCTCAAATGTCCCATTGAAAATCTGAGAAGCTAATTGTGGGAAGTCCTCTCGATGCTCCTTCTCCTGGACTTGCTGGGTCATCATCATTCCTGGCAGAATCATCAGGGTCATGAGTGCTGCTGCCAGGTACAGCGCCATCACACGAGCTCCTTCTTGTCACATCATTATCAGGTATAGGTTGTCAATGTGGTGAGCCTTCAGATGATTTATTGAGAATTTCGATTAAGGGTCAATATGCTTTATTATTAATTTTAGTGCTCTTAGCTATGAAGACCCCAGGCCTGGAGCAGCTTTACAAGGACACCATTAATTTTGTTAGAGAGGCCTCTTGCCTGCTTGTCCTTCTCACTTGCCTTGTTTTGAGTTTCTGAGAGTCGAGCTGTGAGCCGAGGTCATCATGATCTCCGAGGAATAAGCAGGCAGATTTTGTTTTGAGAATGCAGGAGCTGAGCTTCTTACTGATAGAAGACGAAACAAACTGCGTGCAGGGCCTTTGTCTGTGTGAGTACAGGGCAGGCTCTCAAGATATCACATAGAATAGATACGCACTTATCTGACATGTAGATTTATTAGAGCACATCAACAGATTAGGCAATAAAATTAAAATCCAATGTATTATGATGTTAGTTAGTTTGAGCACATAGGGGATTAAGAGTTGATTGTTGAAAGTTAGGGACATTTTCATGAACATGTGCTGTGACGTAAGCAGTAGCTTGGCCTCTGTCAGACCACCGGGCAGCGGCGTGCCATGACTTAAGAGCGCTGCTGTCTGTGTTCATGGGCTTTTATATTAGCACACACGTATATGTTTTACAGTAGCATTTAAGTTTATATGTCAATGTTTCTTTATAAAGCTTAGTGATAATAATAATAAGATATAGTAGCACATATGAGTGAGCTTAAAGAATCAATTGTTAAAGGCTTGTGTTTTTCATTCTTTCAAGTATGAAGCTCCGTGTCAAGGTCTCTGCAGCTTGGTCTTCATCAGTGAAGCTGTGCGCTGCCATTCACTGGCACAGTCACCTATTATGTCAGCCTTACAGGACACCAGTGCAACAAGCAATCATTTACTGAATTATTTATTAGGCAGTCCAGTTTTCATATTTGGGTCCTTCTGATCCCAACTTAATTGTTAATCATTGAATTGTTAAGAATTGATTAACTGAAAGGCCATCGATCTTTAACAGCTCAGGATTAGGCCGTGAGAATGAAGTCAGGTGATGTTCACCTACGGGTGGCAAATCTGTCCTTTGAGCCAAAGTGTTTGCAATGAGAAGAAGAGTTGGGTAGGAGACTATTATGGGAATGTCTATGTGGGCAAAGGTATTGTTATGAGGAGGTCTGACACACCAGGGGCCTCATGTATAAACGGTGCGTACGCACAGAAATGTTGCGTACGAACGTTTCCACTCTCAAATCGCGATATGTAAAACCTAAACTTGGCGTAAAGCCACGCACATTTCCACGGTACCTCATACCCTGGCGTACGCAATTTCTCCGCTCGGTTTTGCAGACTGGCAGGACCCAGCGTCAAAGCAGTGCTACTGTTCCTGTGTGGTCACCCTTTCTTTCTTAGACCCACATTCCTGACGTGGCTTTATAAATACACTGAAATTAACTGCATATTGTTTATTAGTGTAATGCATCTGATTGTAATTAACCTGTAGCAATATAATAGTCCAGGGAATAGCCATAGTATTCCAAATACCATAACTGCTTTAGCGTTGTTACTCTCACTGCATCTTCTTCTTCTTTCAGCTGCTCCTGTTAAGGGTTGCCACAGCAGATCATCTTTTTCCATATTACTCTCACTGCACCACTCGGAGTATTTATATCACTGTATCTGAGTGGGGAATCACAGTAGCAGCAGATCGGAAAGAGAATTATCGGTATAGAGTTTCAAGCACACACTACCTCAGCCATGGCAAAACGCGTCAAAGCCTTTCCTGTACGGACGTTGCGTTTCAGAAACAGTTTCATCCCAAGAACTATAAACGCACTCAATCAGTCCATCAAGTGCTCCTTGTAGAACTGTTTGGACTTACAGTATAAGTACAATTACCGGTGCCCCACTGTAAACTTGCACTACAGTTATAATATTGCACAACCTGCACCACTTTATAAAGCGCGTATGATGACGATATCATTTTTAAGATGAAATGCAGCAAAATATATTGCTTATAGTATACAGATAAAACTTTAACTTCATTTAAATAATCTGTATTGTTAATAATTAAACATGTGAGGACACGGTGCCGCAGCGCTAGCTAGTTCACGGATAGCTCCTGCCTCGCGCTGTATTATTACTGGTGCTGACGCGACACTGGAAGGATAGACAGATTGAAATATCTTCGTAGTACATGTTTAATTATTCTATGTTCCTTAAAAGTTTTGAAGAATCGGCGTTCTAAGCTTACAGATGGCTTAACGTCTATTTCAGAGCTGATTGTGTGGCGATTGGGTATTTGGAGAAAGAAAAGTAAGGACAGGAATTGGAGTTTAGTACGTTTGAAAGAGACAGTACTTCTGTAATAAATTATTTCATTGAAGGTCGCACATGGCGCAGTAAGCCTCTTGCGTGAGATACGTATGAACAATCACTGCGCCACCGTGTTCACATGTTTAATAACATGCTTTCATTCCTATCATCATGAAAAACATATCATGTATACATCTCAGTATTTTAATTATTCAGAGAGCTGTAATATCACGAATGTAATGGATTCTGTGTCCTTTCGGAGAAAGAGAAAGAACGGAAGCACGTAGTGATTCACACACAGAGCACATAGAAGATCAAATACAGAACAAAGCTACTTGAGAAACTAGTAAATTAAACAATTTTAAGATGAAGTTTATGATGTTCTACTTTAATGACAAAATAAACTACGTGATTAAAGTGGAAATTTCGAGATTAAAGTTGACATTTCGTGCTTTTTTCCCACTGTGTGCCTATTTTTTTTCTCTGTACCCTAATAAGCTTTCATATGACACTCAGACGGTGGGCTACGACTCGCCTTTTCACGCGACTTTGATATGTGATTTCAGGCACTGTGCGACTTTGTGAACTTGAACTTTCGAGTTTCTCCGACACTATGTCACTCGATCAACTTCCTTTTGTTTATTATACCACTGTTTAAACCAACAAATAGTACGTTTTTCCTTTGCCTCCACTTGGTATTCTCTGAAATTCTTATATTTTCCCCCGTGCTTTTCCATTTGTCTTTTCACAGAAGGCTATTTATATTGATTTGCATATTCAAAGAGGCATAATTCTGGGAGGAGTTGGGGCGGGACAGAAGGCGCGTGCACGTGCGTTACTTTTTACGCAGATCAGGATTTATGTAGTGGAAGAATGTGATAGTTTGCGTGCGCACAGATTCCTGCATCTGGATTTTTCTGTGCGTACACACATTCCTGCTTTTGTGCTTACGCCATGTTATAGTGTGAGTTCTACGCACGGCGTTATACATGAGGCCCCAGGTGATTGTTATGAGAAAAGGTGCTGAATGAGGTCATCATCATGAGAAACCCTGTAAAGTAGATGATAGGAAACTAACGTGAGAGGAGGGCATTTTGTGAGAAGAACTGTAATATATTCTGGGCTCACTGAACACTCAGGGCTCACTTCATGAACTGAGATGGCTTTATGAACTGTGCAATTGTTGTCTATGCTGTGCAATAAAGTCTAAATTCTGACTGCCTTTCTGAAGACTCTGCTAGTTTTTTCTGAAGATTTTTCCACAACAGATTCTGTAGCACTTCCTCCTGGACTTGATTAGTCTTTAAGGGCTGATCTGTGTCATTTGTTGTCAGGAACATCCTCAGCAACATCTTCCTATTCTTCAGAAGGAGAATCATGGTGGCTGACATGAGCGGCCCCTGGGACTGCAGTACAGTAGTTCAGATGATACCAGGTCGAGCTTCCCTTCACTTAGACAGCAGTTGGAGTTGCCCGTACAATTTCATATGGACCGTCTCGTCTTGCCTCATTCCATTTCCTTCAGAACACTCTCAGGAAAACTTAATCCCCAGACTTGATCACACTTGTAGGCTCCTCAGCTGGCTCAGGCTCTCAATTCTTCACCTGCAAATAGAAAGTTTGATGGACAGCAGTTAAGTGCTTCATGTAATTTTTAATTTCTAATTACAGCTGTTCTAATGATGGCCCCTTATAAGCCTCCCTGCAAACAGGCCTAGGCATCGGACGGCCAGTAATCACTTCATGTGCTGTTAGATGTGTTACTCTGTTAGTTTGTATGTGATAGCTCATTAAAGCAAGCGGCAGATCATCTAACCAGTTAATCTTCGCTGTAGCACAAATCTTATTTATCTTTGCCTTCAATGCCCCATTTGCTCCACCATTCCTTGTGATTGTGGATGGTACCCACAGCCAAGTCTCAGTTTAACACCCAATGCTTGCTAGACGTGTTTCACTACTTTCTGAACAAATGCTGAGCCATCGTCTGAGCTTATTACTGATGGAATGCCAATCGTTGGTCTGACCTCCCTAGTTAAACATTTCACAACTGTAGCTGCTCCTTGATCTGGTTACCTCCAGCCATCTGCTAAACTTGTCTATTATTACAGCAGGTATCTCCGTTTTCACACCGTTCTTAGCATATCCACACAGTCCATTAGCAGGTGTCTAAATGGGCCCTCTGGTGTTGCTATCTGTCCTAATGGAGTAGTAATTCACTTTCTCACATTGTGTTTGGCACAAATAATGCATTCTGACAAAAAATTATCAACAGTAGCTTTCAAATGAGGAGACCAACATCCTTGATTTTTAATCCTCTTAACAATTTCCCCCACTGCTCAATGGTCAACACCATGTGCATCCGTTATTAGAAGATTTAGCAACATGGAAGGAGCAACAATTAGTCCATCGCTAGAGCACCATAATCCTTGCTCGTCCTTCTTTGCACCTCTTTGATTCCTGTTCATACAGTCCTGCTCTCTCCTGCATGTCACTTATGTCTCTTTCAGTGACGTCAGGCTCAATAATCACAAGTGGAGCTAATATAGGAATTGGTGTTTCAGAAGCTCGTCTGTCTACCTCATCTGCCATGTTATTCCCTTCACTCACAAGTTCATTGCCTTTCTGGTGTGCTTGACACTTGGTCACCGCCAACTTAGCAGGCACCATCATAGCCCTGCTCAGTTCTTGAATCTTCTCACAATGCTGTATAGGTGATCCATCACTTTTCTTGAACCCTTTCTGTTTCCAAACTGCCCCCTAAAGAGTGACGTACTCCATGGGCATAGGCTGAGTCTGTGAAGACTTTCACCATTTTATTCATCCCCAGCTTGTAAGCTTCAGTCTGTGCTTTAAGTTCAGCTAGTTGGGCAGAGCAGGGCTCTTGTACAGCCTTGTGACACAAACACTTTAAATTGTCACTCTTTGTCCTTTCTACAATTCCAGATCCTCCATGGTTTCCTACCTGATCCCTATAACATGAGCCATCTATAAAACACGTGTGATCAGCGTTCTGTAGAGGCACAGACTCCAAGTCCAGACGTATCCTGGTGATAACTAATGACTCTGCTATACGCTCATGAGGCTCACCTTCCATGGGCACAAACTCTGCCATGTTTAGTGTGTCACACCTTTGGATGACACATCAGGATACGTCAGCAACTGAAAAGCAGATATCAGTCTAGCTGGAGTCAAAACAAATCTGCTCTGATTTATTAGTTCAACAATCTTGTGATGGGTGTAAATGATAACCAGTGTTATAGTGGAGGCTTTATCACTGGCATATTGGACCACTGCTAAACCCTAAAAGTAAGGTGGGTATCCTTGTGCCACACTGACCAGCGTAGAGCTGTAATATGCCACTGGCTGTCACTTTCTGCCCTTACATGTCTCTTACATCAACACAGCAGTGGCACAGCCTGAGTGGGCATTGCCCAGGTACAGCAGAAGAGGCCTGTCCTAGTTAGGTGAGGCCAATGCTGGCACTGACTGCATCTCCTGTTTAACAGAGTCAAACGCCACGTTAGCATCAATCGTCCATTCCAAGTGATTTCTCAGATTGTGTAACCCTGCAGTTCTCATGATGTCTCTCTGTTTTCAAAGCATACTCTGGACTCCAGTCTGAGCTAAAACCAGTCATCCCCAAGAACGTCACCATCTGTCCCACGGTCGTTGGTTTAGGTACCTTGCTTATCCCTCCCAGTTGCGGTGGAGCTATTGCTTTACTGCCTTTTGTGATAATCCTTCCTAAATACTCAGCCTCAGGTTCACAGTACTGCAGTTTAGCCTTTGAGACTTTATGTCCCCCTTCTGTGAGTTTCTCAAGCACTTTGATTGAATCTGCATGGCTTTGTTCCAATGATGCCAAGCAAAGCAGCAAATCATCCGCATACTGAATCAATGCACCATCCAGAATCAAGTCCTCCAGGTCAGTTTTAAGAACCTGATTAAAAACATGTGAGGAGTGTTTGAACCCCTGTGTCATCCTCGTAAAAGTCTGTTACTTCTTCTTATACGTAAAAGCAAACAGCGGCTGGCAGGCCTCAGCCAGTGGAATGATGAAAAACGCTGAGCATAAATCAGTGAGTGAAGAGCGTTTTGTACTCTCAGGAATGTCTGTGAGCGACGCGTGGGGGTTAGGGATCTCTGCTGGCCAGTCCTGTACTCCCTCGTTCACCGCTCTTAGGTCATCTACTAACCTCCACTTTGATTTATCACCTTTCCAGACATGGAGCAGTCTCGTGTTACAAACGCTTTGTGTCTCTTTTAACACTCCTGCCTGTAAAGTCCTGTTATCGTGCTCTCTATGCCTTCCTCTGCCTCAGCTTTAAGAGGGGCTTGCACCCAGGCTTCACCGTCACTTCCACTGGACTGGCTCAACTACTAGGCCCACATCCGTGTCATGTGCAGACCACAGCTCGGTCAGGACTGCTCCTCCATGTCAAGCCTTAGCAGTTCTTGTTTTGTTTCATGCATTTCTAACTGTCGAGATGCTGGCAGTTCCACTACTTTGGGCACACCTTCCATGCTAGCTGTGTACTAAATACCATCCATCCATTTTCCAACCTGCTGAATACGAATACAGGGTCACAGGGGTCTGCTGGAGTCAATCCCAGCCAACACAGGGCGCAAGGCAGGAACCAACCATCCAGAAAGTATTCACAGCGCTTCATCACTTTTTCCACATTTTGTTATGTTACAGCCTTATTCCAAAATGGATTAAATTCATTTTTTTCCTCAGAATTCTACACACAACACCCCATAATGACAACGTGAAAAAAGTTTGCTTGAGATTTTTGCAAATTTCTTAAAAATAGAAAAATTGAGAAAGCACATGTACATAAGTATTCACAGCCTTTGCCATGAAGCTCAAAATTGAGCTCAGGTGCATCCTGTTTCCCCTGATCATCCTTGAGATGTTTCTGCAGCTTCCTTGGAGTCCACCTGTGGTAAATTCAGTTGACTGGACATGATTTGGAAAGGCACACACCTGTCTATGTAAGGTCCCACTGTTGACAGTTCATGTCAGAGCACAAACCAAGCATGAAGTCAAAGGAATTGACTGTAGACCTGCAAGACAGGATTGTCTCCAGGCACAAATCTGGGGAAGGTTACAGAAAAATTTCTGCTGCTTTGAAGGTCCCAATGAGCACAGTGGCCTCCATCATCCGTAAGTGGAAGAAGTTCGACACCACCAGGACTCTTCCTAGAGCTGGCTGGCCATCTAAACTGAGCGATTGGGGGAGAAGGGCCTTAGTCAGGGAGGTGACCAAGAACCCGAAGGTCACTCTGTCAGAGCTCCAGAGGACCTCTGTGGAGAGAGGAGAACCTTCCAGAAGGACAACCATCTCTGCAGCAATCGACCAATCAGGCCTGTATGGTAGAGTGGCCAGACGGAAGCCACTCCTTAGTAAAAGGCACATGGCAGCCCGCCTGGAATTTGCCAAAAGGCACCTGAAGGACTCTCAGACCATGAGAAAGAAAATTCTCTGGACTGATGAGACAAAGATTGAACTCTTTGGTGTGAATGCCTGGCGTCACATTATGAGGAAACCAGGCACCGCTCATCACCAGGCCAATACCATCCCTACAGTGAAGCATGGTGGTGGTAGCATCATGCTGTGGGAGTGGGACACTAGTCAGGATAAAGGGAAAGATGACTGCAGCAATGTACAGAGACATCCTGGATGAAAACCTGCTCCAGAGCGCTCTTGACCTCAGACTGGGGCGACGGTTCATCTTTCAGCAGGACAACGACCCTAAGCACACAGCCAAGATTTCAAAGGAGTGGCTTCAGGACAACTCTGTGAATGTCCTTGAGTGGCCCATACTTGAATCCGATTGAACATCTCTGGAGAGAACTTAAAATGGTTGTGCACCGACGCTTCCCATCCAACCTGATGGAGCTTGAGAGGTGCTGCAAAGAGGAATGGGCGAAACTGGCCAAGGATAGGTGTGCCAAGCTTGTGGCATCATATTCAAAAAGACTTGAGGCTGGAATTGCTGCCAAAGGTGCATCGACAAAGTATTGAGCAAAGGCTGTGAATACTTATGTACATGGGATTTCTCAGTTTTTTCATTTTTAATAAATTTGCAAAACCTCAAGTAAACTTTTTGCACGTTGTCATTATGGGGTGTTGTGTGTAGAATTCTGAGGAAAGAATGAATTTGATTTACGGCGTCTTTAATGCTGTCTCTCAGTGGCTGTGCTGTACGACTCTGATGACTCGCGTTCTTCAGGCAGGTTCAGTTTTCAGGTCCCGCTCTGGCGCCCCCCTGTGGCTGCAGATTTTTATCCGCCCCAAATTATTCTTTTAATAGGACTCTTACATTAAGCTGTTACTGTTCTTGTACCGCAATGAAGCAGAGACAACAAGGCTGATGGATCATTAGGTAGACGTTAAAGGTTCACCTGGTAAAAAATACCAAAGGCAGGAAAGAAGGAAAACCAAAACCAAAGGGAGAAAGCAATGCATAGTCAGAGACTTGTAGTCAAATGAACTGAGAAACAAATAAACAAATAAGTAAAATAAACCTGTGTGATAAAAAGTATCATTGTGCAAGAATAATTGTGTAATAACACTCCTTAAGAAATCCATTAAGTTAGATATCAAGTTGAATAAAATGGCCACCGTCGCACTCTTCACAATGATGATCAGAAACTCCGGGGACACCGAGCTACAAAATGGTGGTGCTGATCCATAAACACTATCTTGTAAAGATATTAGACAATTTAAATTTGTGATACCGGCGTCTCACTAATATATTCAATGGGACAAAAGTTTTTCCAATTAAAAAACAAATGCTATGGAAGCTTTATCTTGTGTCAGATGCATTTACAGGATATCCTCTGGGAAAGAAAGTAATAAGAACTCTGAATTCATAACAGATACCTCCTAGCTGATTTTTATTTTTATTTTTCAGCTACAGATTGATCATGCTAAATTTTCACTGAATGAAGTTAGGATTTACATGCATAAAAATTATTTTTAGTATTTGGTTCTTTTTTGAGTTTCTGATTATATGACATCATTTACTACATTTACATCGCAGGAATCGTGGGAAAGAGGGATCCTTTCATCGGATTGGCTGGCCCAGCACTGTTTCAGCCGTGGAATGGCCAAATGGGGGAGGCAGCTTGAAGGATGAGGTCTCCAGGACTCTATACAAATCCAAATCTTATTATGGGATATATCATCTACTGTTAAATTCTGCTCTGTACTTCTAAAATTTATATTTTTTATTTCTTACTATATTGAGAAATTGTTCTGTTCTGTGTACTGCATTGTATTGTATTGACCCCCTTCTTTTGACACCCACTGCACGCCCAACCTACCTGGAAAGGGGTCTCTCTTTGAACTGCCTTTCCCAAGGTTTCTTCCATTTTTCCCTACTAGGTTTTTTTTGGGAGTTTTTCCGTTGTCTTCTTAGAGAGTCAAGGCTGGGGGGCTGTCAAGAGGCAGGGCCTGTTAAAGCCCATTGCGGCACTTCCTGTGTGATTTTGGGCTATACAAAAATAAACTGTATTGTATTGTATTGTATTTTACTTATTTGGCTCACTCCCTCCGAGATGATTTACAACTTTTGAGATACAATTAGCTCCATTTCTTTAGTACTCGGGTGTTGTACCGTGTTAGCCATTATGGATGTAGTAAGAAGTCAAGCAAAATGACCCCTTTCACTGGCTAACTAAAAGATTACAATATGCAAGCTTTCGAGGCAACTCAGGACCTTCTTCAGGCAAGATGTAATCATTTAGATTAAGATTTCAATAAACTGAAAAAATAACAAATAAAAAAAAACAATAAAATCTTCTGTCCAAAGGCTTTACACTCTACAATCCTTCTGCAACGTAACAAGAAAAACAAGAACAATCCTAGCAGGTTTAAAGAAAATTAAGCACCAGCAGCAAAGACTCTTCTTTATGTGAGAGACAGAGCAGGACTATCATCCAGCACTGGAAGTGACCGACCCTAAACTGAAGCCCCCCGTTTGAATGGCTTAAATGCCCTACACGTGTCCCGCCTGATGGTGCGCGCGCCTCACTTTAAATCTTGGATAGTTGGTCGGACGTGCCCACTCACATCTTTTCGAGCCGCCAGCCCTTTGCGCGTTCGCGTATCCTCCAGACTGCCGCTGCCCGCTCAGTTCGCTTTTCGCAAGCGGCACAATGTCCTCCACTTTCATTGGCCCATATCTCTGTTATCTCTGCAAGCACATAGGCGCTGGAGACGTTGGCCGTAGGTGCTTCCAGCCTCTTATGCAGATGCAATGTTGCACGAGTGAGTGTGGGGGGCAGTCAATGGTATCAATTCCCTCATCCTCTCGCCACATGAAGCCGGGCATTGTCATGCACCAGGAGGAACCAGCATAGTGTCTGACAGTGGGTCCAAGGATTTCATCCCAATATGTAATGGCAGTCAAGGTGCCATTGTCTAGCCTGAAGAGGTCTGTGCGTCCCTCCATGGATATGCCTCGCTAGACCATCACTGACCCACCACCAAACCCGTCATGATGAATGATGTAACAGGCAGCATAACGTTCTCCATGGCTTCTCCAGACCTTTTCATGTCTGTCACGTGTTCAGGGTGAACCTGCTCTCATCTGTGAAAAGCCCAGGGTGCCAGTGGTGGACCTGCCAATTCTGGTATTCTTTGGCAAATGCCAATCAAGCTTCATGGGGCCCACTAGAGAATGTTGAGCTCTCAGGCCACCCTCATGAAGTCTGTTTCTTTTTGTCAGAGGTTGCCTGGCTGCCGGAGGTCATTTTGTAGGCCCTGCCCGTGCTCACCCTGTTCTCTTGGTCCTGCTGATGGGTTAAGGACCTTATCTGGCCCTGTCCAGCTCTCCTAGAGTAACTGTCTGTCTCCTGGAATCTCCTCCATCTCCTTGAGACTGTGCTGGGTGACACAGCAAACCTTCTGGCAATGGCACATATTGATGTGTCCACCATCCTGGAGTAGTTGGACTACCTGTGCCAGCTCTGTAGTGTCCAGGTATGGCCTCATGATACCTGTAGTGACACTGACCGTAGCCAAATGAAAAATGAGTGACAAAACAGATGAGGAGGGAAAAATGTCAGTGGCCTCCCTCCACCTGTTAAACCATTCATTCCTGTTTTGGGGGTCGTCTCATTGTTGTCCCCCCTCTAATGCACCAAAGCAGCTGAAACTGATGAACAAGCCCCTCTGCTACTTAACTGAAAAGATCAATAGCCCAGAAGTTTCATTGATACTATACTTTCATTAAAAAGGGTCTTTTTTTTTTTGCAGTATATATATATATAACTACATTGATGTAAACCAATTTTTCAGAATAAACCTATGATAAACAAGAAACAAGAAAAAAGAATGCCTTACCAGTAATACCATTGCCAAAATAAATTCCCAGCTGACTGAATGATTTAATGGTTCAGACTTGCCAGCCTCAGTGCAGTGTGTGCTAACATGACCAGTAAAGTGGAGTCGTCTACAGCTGTACAGGTTGTTATGTCAGGCCGTCTGGTCAGTTCTACTGGAGTAGACACACTCGGTGGGCTCTTAATATGCCGTCTGCTTGGGCAGTCATATAGGATGATGTCCAGCTGAACTATCTGCCATCTCTAACTTGTCACCAGTCGTGATGCTGATGCCCATCAGTGCCTGCTGTACAGTTGGACTCCTGACCTCCTCCAGTCTCAGAGACCCTAAAGACAGGCTGATGTGTTCAGCACACCACTAGGACCTGATGGAGTCAAATGGAGGCTCAATGAGATATGAACTACAAACAAACATCTGTCAAGTCTCAATCTCTAAATGTCACTGTTACATAAGTAATATGTATTACAATAGACACATATTTGATGATCTTAAAGAGGTATTTAAAATCCCAAAAGTAATAAAAGTCCAATTAAGTCAAATAACTGAATACCCTGATTAACAGGTGCACAGTCACAAAAACTGCAAAATTATTACTCTTTTAAAGGCATAATATTTGCTCTTCACAGATCGTTTAACATAATAAACTTCATTATAAAAATAATAATTGAAATGTGAGTATTAGCTCTATGATAACTGTGTTTCTTACATTTAACACTGATAACATGTAGAGACAGCCAATGGATTCTTTAAAGTCACAGCTTTCTTAACGTTGTCTGTTCCCTGATACCTGAACGTGAGAGTGTCAAGTATGTGATTTGTAATATTCTGTAATCATAATACAACTAAAAACAAACTTGAATACGAGATCCACAGGCAAGAAACTCACTGGAGCTGCTGGTGTGCTGAGAACAGACATGAAGAGCGCAGAATATTTAACAGACATCAGCAAACAAAGAACGGAGGCTGACCTGCAGGGAGACAGGGGGACAATGGAATATTAGGAATACATAAATAAATAAATGTTGATAAATAGTAATGAAAGTAATACAACACATTTTAGGGTTGTGTATTATAGAAGTAAAGATTTAACTCTGACAGTTTATTCAACGTTTAAAACTGTAATACGTTTATAGCCCGTCTTTAAGGTGACTTGTTAAATGTTGGCGACTATTTCATTTGGACATTCGAGTAAACAACAACAGTCAAACATTTGTTTTAATCTGACTGACTCAATCAAGTAGAGCCCACACTTAAGTCCACGTCAATCCATTAAAATTAGGCGGACACAAATTTGTATTGTTATGTTCATTAAAATTTTCTTCAGACATTGTTTAGTAACAATGAATATCTCATATCCAAACTTTTATTATCATTATTTTTTCAGAACTGCTAATCATAAAATAACGTTGGTAAAAATACACTGCAGTCTTAATAATGCACTCGACAGATTGTTATAGTGTAAGATACTGGCACTAGTAGACTATCGTCACAGATGTATTTTATGAATATACACTCCGTCTCTTACAGTCACTTTATCTTACACGTCCACCTTTAGAAATGACTCCCACCTTTCTTTTTACACATCCATAAGGCAACTGGCTAAAGTGCAACATGAATGACAAATAACACCGATTGGGGATTTGATAAATAAAAAGGTGATTGACAGAGACGTTTAAATTTGCGATTGGCTGATCAGTGCCTGAAGTTCGCAAATTTAATATATGATTGGCCGAAGTTGAAAATGATATTCACGCCCATTTTACTCCGGTCTGCAGCAATATCTACTTGCAATCAGCAGCCGATTTGGTCACCGACTCACCGATGGACCTTCTTTGGCTCAAAGAGAAAAAGCAGCTGTTGCAATGGGTGTGACGAGGGTGGACAGGATTAGAAATGAGGACATTAGAGGGTCAGCTCAAGTGGGACAGTTGGGAGACAAAGTCAGAGAGGCGAGATTGTGTTTGTTTGGACATGTGCAGAGGAGAGATGCTGAGTATACTGGGAGAAGGGTGCTAAGGATAGAGCTGTCAGGGAAGAGGAAAAGAGGAAGGACTAAGAGAAGGTTTGTGGATGTGGTGAGAGAGGACATGCAGGTGATGGGGGTAACAGAACAAGATGCAGAGGATAGAAAGATATGGAAGAAGACGATCCGCTGTGACAACCGCTAACGGGAGCAGACAAAAGAAGAAGAAGGAGAAGAAAAAGCAGCTGTTCTTGCTGTATGTATAAGATGTGCTTACGCGAGTTCAAATCCTAGTTGGGGCTTGTGTATGGTCACTGCCCAGTTGAAAAAACAGACTTTTTAAATAACAACTACTTAGTACTTGTCTGTAACTTAACAAATACGTTTAGGAGAGATTATGAACGATTCACATGGAGCACCTCGTTCCTTGGTGTGGAATCCTGTCCACGTAGAATCTGTAACAAACTGATGAGCATATTTTGTGTAAGGCAGCACATATTATAACAATCCAGAATCTACTCTACGCCATGTCGATCATATCAGAGAGGCTAAGAAACGCTTCACTAAAGTCGACGTGGTCATTACACCAGTATATGCGCAAGACACTCTCATTAATTGTTTTTACTATTCAGTGATTCCCAGATCTGTAGCTGATTTGTAAAAAAAAAAAAATCTCTTCAAAATAGTCTTGTCGCAGGATTATATATATTGTGAAAGCCAGCCTGACAACAGACAGACAGACACCACTCTTAAGTCCACCACACACAGTTTACTTACAGTATGTACAATATAAGTGTCCAAATAGTCCCGCACACACACAGTGCTCCAGCACCAAACACCCTTCACTTCAGGGCCTCTCAACAGTCCTCCCTGAGCCGCCTTTCCTCCTCACTCCCGAGCGTTGCCTTCTTCCACCCGACTCCTGCTCCCTGAATGGAGTGAGGCGGCCCTTTTTATCTTGTGCCGGATGTGCTCCAGGTGCCTGACAATGAACTTATATCATATAACGATGAATTTATATGTAAAAAGTTGTCTTAATCGCAGCACAGTACAAAAATAAAACATTTCCTTTAACAAATATGATAGTTGTCCAGTCTGTATCATTCCTAATCAATCTTCTAGTTACAGAGGCGCAATCCCAGTCACTAACACATTTACCGTGTAGCCCCCACCCCCCACTCAAAGTAAGAACACATTCCATCTGATTAATTTAATATTTAATTAATTAAACCCCTAAACCCGCAATCATCCACCAAAATAACAGTTGAAATCGTTACTCATATGATTTGTTTTATTATACACATTAAACTAAATATAAATCTATTTACACTTCAGACACTGGAAGCCGCTGACGAACCCCTCTCTTTGTCGCCAGTCTGTAGCAGTGAAAAACTAAAAGCATTAGAGTTTAACAGAAGCCATTGAACTTGATCATGAGTTTGTGTTTGAGTTGTGTAACATTAATGCGAATGGCCAGGAGGTGTCACTAGAGAGGTGAGTGTCAAATGCTTCGACACAAATGATTCAGATGTTTCTATGCTTCGTGAGACTTCACTCTGCCCATCACTAGGCAATTCAAGCCATGCCGATCCAATAAGCTACTCATGATATGCGGTGTCAGCGAGCTTTCCTATCAAACATGTCGGTAGACGTCACTCATAGCACGACAAGACAGTCAGCTGATAATCATTGATTTTGAATTGATTACCCCACAAACACAAGCCAAACCTTCTCTGCCAATGCGCACGTTATTTCTGTATCTGATACGCGGAAAACGCTGTACTTCCAGGAGTCTGCACGTACCCGCATTTATTCAATTGTTTGTTGACTTTGTGTGCGTCTAATTGATGAAAGTTATGCTTTGCTGTTTATTTTATTAGAAATAGTTTTTTGCAAATAATGATAAAGCTCGTAACGTTGTTTTACTAACATGTTCAGACAACCCTTTATGTCAAAGTGTGTTCAGTTTTACCTTCAACCTTTAATTCGTTGTATGTTGGTGTTAGCCAGTCCACCCTGTCTCGGCTCCAGCTGGTGCAAAATGCTGCTGCACGCCTTTTAAGTGGCACGTGAAAGAATGAGCACATTACACCTGTACTATCCTCACTGCACTGGCTGCCTGTTCAGTTTAGAGTTCATTTTAAGATTCTTTTATTTGTTTTGAAGTCCTTAAACCTCGCTGAGATGCTGCATATGCACTCTCCTTCCCGCTCACTCAGATCAGCTGGTCAGCTGCTTCTGGATGTGCCGAGGACTCAGTGAAAGCTCAGGGGGATAGGGCTTTTACCGTTGTGGCTCCAAGGCTCTGGAATTCACTGCCGATCCTCATTAGACAGGCCTCCTCACTGCCCATTTTTAAGTCTGCTCTTAAGACTTACCTTTTTGGTTTGGCGTTTGATCCTGTGTGAGCAGTTGATTTTACTCTGTTTTAACTCTGTTTAGTTGTGTTGACTATGTTTTAATTAGTTTCATTTATTGTATTTTATTTTACTTATTTATTATTTTGTTTTTGTTTAAAATTTATTTTAGCCTATGTTCAGCACTTTGGTCAGCGGCTGTTGTATGTAAAGTGCTTTATAAATAAATTTAACTTGACTTGACTTCAAAACTGTATAAGTACATTCAGAAATGTTGCTTCTTTATTAATATACAAGAGCTTCAAGAAAACAGACTGGGTAATAGTTGTTTAAGTAGTGATTTGTCTCAGTCTGTACAGCGCTAACGTATTTAGTAAGTTTTATTTAGTGCCCTTTGCCAACGACTGCACGTCATAGCGCTCTGTTAATTTCTGCTGCCATCTACTGACCTTTTTGGGCATGAACTGTATTAGCGTTCTCTGAGCCTTTATTTTGTTATTTTATGTTATTGTATTTGCTACGTTTCAGAAACCACACATAAATATTTGTCTGCAACTAGACATTTAGCTCTACAAAATCCATTGCAGCAATTCCTACCTTTGCAACGTTCAGCAGTTAATTGAGATCTTTCTACCATAATTCTGGTCTGCCTCATCCTTCTTATCAGGGATTAGGATTTGGTGCCACAGACACACAGCAGTTTGACGCACGCACTGTTTGACAAGCATACTGTAAGTGCTTCATGAAACACATGACGGGGCTTAGCTGGCTACACACAGACAGGTGATGTTCATACTCCCCAAATATACTGAGGCTGAACTTGCAGCTTGGGGGGCCCTTAGTGGCTTCGATGGCCCTCTGCTTCTGTAGAGACTTCATAGAGCAAGAAATGGCGCTGTATATTGTACACAATTATTATGATTATCATCATTTGTAATGGTTCTCAATTATGTGTTTGCATGAGGACAACTGATTAAAAATTCAATTGCAATTAATCTCTCATTTTAAATTTGTAATCGAAAGTCACTTTGTATTAATTGCAATTTGTCATATTTCCTTCAAGCAATTAATATTTTTCTTTAAAGCAGAAATAACTCAGGGATTACTTTCTAATACAAAACAGTTTTAATAATCAGTTGCCTATGTATATTAAATTATTTTGGTTTCTTTATTGAACAGTTTTGTGTAACAAACAAAATGAACAAACAGTACAACACTAAATAGTGAATGGCTCAAAGTAGGATTAATTAATTAATACTTTTGAGCCACACAACAATGCAAATTAGTTGGAACTTTGATTGGTTATGTCAATAATTCTGTCTTTAAAATGATAGGAAGATGAAAAATTAAACATTATTGCATTTCTGCCTATTTATTTAACCAGTTGCTTAAGCAGACTTCAGTTTATTTCCACCAATTGTTGAAGTGATGATATCCCAGATACAAAAACAAACGTTCACAAGCGACCAGTGCTGGGAAACGTTACTTAAATTAAATTCATTACATTGCTCATTACTTACAAAATCCTAATCTCCTCCAGTTCAGCACATTAACATTGCTAGTCTAATATATAAAGCAGAGTCCATGTATGTGTGTATGTACGCTTGTTTGTCCCCCATACAAATCTGCACCAGGCGTCTGATCGCCACCAAACTGGGCATGGGGCTCCGTTGTGACCAGGAGAAGGTCATGGAGTATGTTTGGTTGGGAAAAATGTTTGTGGTGAACCGCAGGGCACCTTTTCACCAACACAACATACGGCACACGTCTCTGAACTTAAGATGGCCACATGTTGCAACAGAAGTTCACTGCGGCGCCATCTAGCGGCAGCTTTGGTCTCTGTGCGTCGCTCTTTACCTGTGTTTCTTTAAATTGACAAGAGATAGCGGAAGTGTCCAAGGATGAGAAGGCCAACCATAGACATAGAATTACTAAACGCCTCATGACCAGCACCATCATACGTCAACGTCACCACCACATTGCGAGTGGCACCGCTGTGGAGTGAAGTAATGGATAAAGATGCCTCACGCATGTGCTGCTTGGGATTGTACAAACCGCTGTACGCTCCAAACCAGATCACAGGGATTACATTTCATAGGTGAGGCTAAACAATTGTTTTGGTTATACTGCGCCATTAGAAAATCCCATTTTATAATCTTAGCACTCAAGGTCACCTTACAATAAAATTAAACAACATTAGTAAAATTAAAACAAGAGAATTATAAACATCAATAATTATCAAACAAACAAAGATAACTGGCAGTAACAGTGCAAAATTCACAATTGGTATGCCAGTTTAAAAAAGATAGGTTTTGAGGGCAGTATTAAAATGTGTTATTGAATCGAGCTGACGAATATGAGAGGGAAGAGGAGCACAATGAGAGACGCTCGAGCTCCCATAGCACTGAGTCTGATGTGTGGTACAGAAAGTCGAGCTGCAGATGAGGATCTGAGTGAGCGAGAGGAGTGTCAGTCTGTAGGAGATCAGTGAGGTTGTGGAGAGCTTTAAATGTTCAGAGCAGTATTTAGTATTGTATTCTGTAGTGAACAGGGAGCCAGTGAAGTTGAGAGAGAAGAGGTGTAATATGTTCAGTGGATTTAGAACAGCAGGTTATTATCCTGGCAGCAGAATTTTGAAGAAGTTGTAAGCAATGGATACATTTTTGTGGGATGCCAGATAGAATAGCATTACAGTAATCTATACGTGAGGTGACTCGGGCATTAACTGATACTTCAGTACTGTGTTGTGTAAGAACAGGACGAAGTCTAGAAATGTTTCAGAGATGGAAGAAGGCAGTCCGAGAAATGTTACTTCTATGGGAGGAATTATTTAATAATAATAAAAAATTAGTAATATTATTTAATAATTGCCATTATTAGTGTATAAATGGATATAAATAATTACATTTAAACGATTCGCCAAAATCTGTTGTATGTAAACGATACTGTTTTAAACGTTATTGTTTTTTTCATCAGAAAACCCAGTTTCCACGTCTACCTGTATTAGTTTAAATGGCACTTTTGCCACTCACAATATGGCGGATTCTCTGACGTATCGTGTCGACTGGGCAACACAGTGAATGCGCCGTCTATCTATATATGTCTATGATTTGTTTGCTTTCCGACGTAGTGTACATAAGGTAAATTCATCTCTCTGTGGTGCATATTCCATACGTAATACCACGTAACACATTATAATTTTCCTGCTTTATGCGAAAATACCCATGTCACCAAAAAAAAAAAAAAGACGTACAATTTCACGGTCCAGTTCAGATGCCTGAGAAAAGTCTATTTCAAGGGCGTTTCAAACGCCACAGCAGACACAATCCAAAGTGGAGGAACTTACAATAAAATGTGAATCAGAAAACTGTTTGTTCTATTTCTATGTTCTGTTTCTTTCATTTGGGAAATTCAACGGTTATAGATTCCTGGGCAACGGCGGGTACTCCTGCTAGTACCTTATAAAAGCTCTCTGAAAGAACATTTTCTGGATGAAAAAAGAAATTCCACCTTTAGTTTAACATAACAACAGTTCAGTAATTAACAATTTAACACCAAAATAAAATTCGGGTATTTCAGAACATTTATATTTTTTGGGGTGGTATGCCATGACAAAGGGTTGATAGCCCCCAGTGTAGATCTTCTCCAATGAAGGCCACTTCTGGAGGTGGCACCCAGTCTGAATTCTTTGTGGCTCAGAAGATTCCGATTTGTGAGAATTGTTGGCCACATCCAGTACTGCAATATGTGTAGCAAAGTGCATTCTGTCTTTATAATTTTTTTGTATCTTTTAGGTATGAATTTTCCAAAAAGCAATTGTTTGTGTAAACTTAGCGTCATATTTGGAGTACGGATGCTAATTAATGTGACTCCCCACAGACGGCAGGCACCCTCAGGCGATGGTGGATGCTGTACAGGTAAGTCTGCTCTCTCCAAGCCTTTTCTAATTTTATTCTATTTATTTGACATGTATATTATTTGGTAATTCTCGAGTGTTAAATAAGTTATGTGCCCCCTCCCCACTGAGTTCTTATATACAGTTTTGTATGATTTATTATCAAAAACAAACAAACAAAAACAAAATAAAATTAAAAAAAAAGAATTTCTTCTTTTAGTGCACTGCCACAGTGTTAAAACATAATTTGGCGTGGTGTACAGCATAAGCATGTGTATATTTTGGATTTTAATTTTTATTTTACATTTTATTTTGTTGATTTTGTATTAATATTTTGTGTTTATAATTATTAGTAATTGATTTGATTTATTATTTAATAAGCATTGGCAAGAAGCTGTTTGTATGAAACCCTGTTCTTTTTTTTTTTGATTTTGTCAAGGTAAGTTTTTTAAATTTTTTGTTATATTAAAATAGCAAAATGTATAATATTATAAAGCTGAACTATTATTTATTGTGCGAGGCTATGTATATTGTAAAGTGTTTTTTTTTTTTCTGATGAAATGTGTATAATATATTGTAAATAGTTCTATATGCTGCGGTGGGTTGGCACCCTGCCCAGGATTGGTTCCTGCCTTGTGTCCTGTGTTGGCTGGGATTGGCTCCAGCAGACCCGCGTGACCCTGTGTTTGGATTCAGCAGGTTGGAAAATGGATAGATGGATGGATAGTTCTATATGTAATACGTACGTTATGAAAACAGAGCTAGGCACATGGTGGAGGATGTAGGGGCTTTGGTGAGAAACCATTTGTATGACGCCCTGTTCTTTATTTTGTTTCTGGAAAAGGAAAAAGGATATAAACTTCTATTTCTACTCCATGTTGATTTGTTTTTGACACAACACTAAGTAGGATGGATTTGAGTCAGTTACATGTGCTTACTGTCCAGGCAGGAGTGAACCTCACTCTTAAGTCAGGACAGTTCAGTTGTACTTCTCTCCGGTGTGAATTCTGGTGCGTCTCTGAAGTGTACTGCTCTCACAGATTTGTTTGCCACGTTCCAAACAGCAATATGGCCTCTCTTTTTAAAGGGCGGAGTGGTGGCTCTGAGGCTAGGGATCTACACTGGCAATCAGAAGGTTGCCGGTTCGAATCCTGTAAAATGCCAAAAGGGACTCTGCTCTGTTGGGCCCTTGAGCAAGGCCCTTAACCTGCAATTGCAGAGCGCTTTGAGTAGTGAGAAAAGCGCTATATAAATGCAAAGAATTATGTGAATTTCCCATTGGGATTAATAAAGTATCTGTCTATCTATCTTTGAGATTCATTTCTCAACAATAGTTTAGTTTGCTTAGTTTTCAGGACACGACTGAACCTCACTCTTGAGTCCTGAAGGGTTCTTGTTTTTCTGGACTGATTTTTGAACTGCTACTGTTTTTATTCTTTTGTGAACTCTTGTGTGACTCTGAAGACTGCCTATCTGTGAAAACTGTTTGCCACATTCATTACAGCAATATGGCTTCTCTCCGGTGTGAACTCTTGTGTGTCTCTGAAGATTGCTCATATATGAAAACTGTTTGCCACATTCATTACAGCAATATGGCTTCTCTCCAGTGTGAACTCTCGTGTGTCTCTGAAGATTGCTCATATATGAAAACTGTTTGCCACATTCATTACAGCAATATGGCTTCTCTCGGGTGTGAACTCTCGTGTGACTCTGAAGATTGCTCATATATGAAAACTGTTTGCCACATTCATTACAGCAATATGGCTTCTCTCCGGTGTGAACTCTCGTGTGTCTCTGAAGATTGCTCATAGATGAAAACTGTTTGCCACATTCATTACAGCAATATGGCTTCTCTCTGGTGTGAACTCTCGTGTGTGTGTCTCTGTTTGCCACATTCATTACAGCAATATGGCTTCTCTCCGTGTGAACTCTCGTGTGTATCTGAGATATGAAAACTGTTTGCCACATTCATTACAGCAATATGGCTTCTCTCCGGTGTGAACTCTAGTGTGGTCCTTCAGATGCCTCATTTCGGAAAACTGTTTGCCACATTCATTACAGCAATATGGCTTCTCTCCGGTGTGAACTCTCGTGTGTATCTTAAGATTGCTCATTTGTGAAAACTGTTTGCCACATTCATTACAACTATATGGCTTCTCTCCGGTGTGAACTCTCGTGTGGTTCTGAAGATTGCTCATTTGTGAAAACTGTTTGCCACATTCATTACAGCAATATGGCTTCTCTCCAGTGTGAACTCTCGTGTGTTTCTGAAGAGCACTCCTGTTAGAGAATTTTCTGCCACATTCCACACTGCAGTGATCTTTCTTTCCTGTGTAAAATTTAAAACAAAAAGGAAAAAAAAAAAAAAAAGCTCTTATTTTCAATTCGCTGCCTTATTATCAACATTAACTCACATTAAATACATGATGGCTGAAATTAGGAACAACCTTTGATCAGCATAAGCAATTATAAAACTTTTGTTGTACTTGGAAAACACACTTAATTTGTTAATTTTATGTCCTTTATTACAACTACTCACCAGGGCCACATGTATAAAACCTCCTTATGCTTGGCCTCATATATGAAAGCTGTTTCTTATGCAAAAGTTAGGATTTATAAAACTAGAACTTGCCATTTAAATTGACTCAACGTTCCCTCAAGTTTTGAGCATTTGTATGTCCCATGCAGACTTTATTTGTGTTGGTATTTTAGCAACTCCAGGTGGAAAAACGAAGAACTGAAAAGAAAATTTCATTTCATTACACATTTCACATTCTGATGTTTGACAGGCTACACAAGAAGTGAGTTTTGATGTATCACAATGACATTTTGGATCATGATGATGACTTAGCTGATTTAGACTCCCTACTGTCATCCTCTTTGAAGTGTGTGCTGAACTGCAGCCTTCATTACAGAGACCACCATACAGAAATCACACAATCCCAGTTCTCTTACAGGTCTTAACAGCTGTGGGTGATTTGGTGATGGCAGCTTTTCAGTGTGAACTGCCTGACTGGTGGGGAATCTCTCAGTCACCCTGAGCCACATAATGCCATCTGTATGGGATGGTATACTTAAGACGGTAGAGAGATACATGCAATATCATTACCATCAGGCGGTGCAAGTCCTGATCAAAATGAAATCTGCAGCAACATCTGCTGTCTTCAGCAGTGGTGGTCTTACTTGGCCTACAAGTCCCTTTCTGATTACTGAGCTCACCAGTGTGTTTTTTCTTATTGATATTCCAGACAGTTGAATTGGGTAATTTTAAGGTTTTCCGATCTCTCTAATGATTTCATTATTATTTTCCAGCTTCTTTGACTTTCATTGGCACAGCTCTTGCCCTCATGTTGATCAATGGCAACTACAAAGACCAAAGGCAGTCTGTAGGTAAGAGTAAGCGGAGGTGTCTTAGGACTATGGTACCATTATGGTACCATGAAAGGGGAGGATGATTCAGAAAAAGTGCTGTCATTTCTACAAGGTGTGACTGAAATGTTTGCAAATCCCCTTAAATGAAAATCAGTAATTTGTACTTTAATTACATCTGAATTATTTAATTTGTAATTTTAAACTGTGGATTAAAGGAGTAAATGCAAGAAGAATGTTTCATTGCATCCGCCATTATGGAGGGTACTATATAAAACAGAATGCCACGCCAAGCATGAAAAGTGCACCTTCAATAATTAGAATGTGTCCTGACATTTATCCACACTTGAACTAAAACCACTTGACACCAAAACAAACAACAAAATGTCTTCTTTCATTCACCAAAGCAAAAGAGAGCAATGGATGAGTGACGCCTCAGTGCACAGGCCTACAGAACTGCAGTGACATCGGGGGAAAAAATAGAAGATGAGAAAACCGAGGAAGAGCTCAGCTGTTGGTGTTTCAGCTCTACAGAGGAGTGGCAGGTGACACCAGGACTGGTAACCTTTGTGACACGCTGGTGACATTTATACTCACCATTATAATGTTAAAGGGTATCTACTATCAGGACTTATTTATGTTGAGTAAGCTAAAATTTGCCAGGTTTTACTGTCTATTTGATCCATTGTGTGTGTTCATGTATGGAATTATTATCTCTGTTATGGCTGCAAACATCAAGCAGTCCAAGCCTGCACTCAATGAAGAGCGCTATAAAGATGAAATACAACTGAATTAAACAGTAGTGTTACACAAATTAATTGGCCTTGAATTTAAAATTGCCCAGATTTTGCTGTTTATTGTGAAATCTGCTTGAAGTTGGTCGACTCGTCTACCAATTTCATGACATGGAATATATTAAGCTGAGGACACGCGTACAACTGACAGAGTGCACAGAGTGGAAAGTGGTGAGGAAAATAACTGCTGTGTGGAAATATCTTAAAGTATCTGAAATGTGATATGAATTTTATATATAAAGTTTAAAGTGAAAAAGTTATTTGTTAGTTGTGGTGTATTTAAAGCAAAGACATTTCCCGCAACTAATTTGATGAGAAACGTTTAGGTACAACACACAGCTGAGCACATCGACTTTCAACAATGCAGTGAAAGCAGGAAAACCGCTAAGGAAACAAATGTGTCTTAGCTGTCAATAATGGCACTGTTTGAAAAGAACCAGACATATGATCATGACAGGACAAAAAAATCAGAGTATCCCTCAAAGATAATTGCAATTTATCATTTTAGATACACCACCATTTTCTATAGTAGGAAGTTTAGGATTCCATCTTTTAAGTCCTATAACATGTATGCACGATATACAATGGCGAGAGGATGCTTCTTTTCAGACATAGCAGTACCAAGATGAACACTTTCATGACATTTCATACACAGTGACATGCAAATGTGTGGGGACCCCCCTGATGAAAATAACTGTTACTGTGAATAGTTAAGTCAGTATCAGATTAATTGATCTCCAAAAGCCACAAAGTTAAAGATAAAACATTCTTTTCTGCATTTTAAACAGGATTTGTGTCTTATTTTTGATTTGTTGAGTGAAAAAAGGAAGAGTACCCCAGAAATGTTTGTGCACCCCAAGAGATTGGAGGTCTCAGATATCTTTTTTTTTCCCCAAGACGTCAGACCCTAATTAGCTCCTTAGGGCTTTGCTTGTTTACAATCATCATTATGAATGGCCAGGCGATGCAGAATTCAAAGCTGTATAAATTCTCAGACGCCTCAAACCTTGTCCCAGCAATCAGCAGCCATGGGCTCCTCTAAGCAGCTGTCTAACACTTTGAGAAATAAAATAATTTATAGTCACAAAGCAGGAAAAGACTATAGAAGATGTCAAAGAATTTTCAATTAGCCACCTCCTCAGTTGGTAACGTTATGAAGAGATGGCAGTTAACAGCAATGGTGGAAATCAAGTTGAGGTCTGGAAGACCAAGACAACTTTCCAAGACAAGTGCACACAGCATTGCTAGAATGGCAAATCTAAACCCCTGTGTCTTAAAGCTTCCTGGTGGTCTTTTGTAGTCCGACTCTGGAGTGGTGATGCACTGTTCTACTGTGCAGCGATACCACCACACATATAACCTTCAGGAAAGAGCCATCAGAAGAAAAATTTCCTGTGTCCTCACCACAAAATTCAAAGTTTGCAGATGAACATCTAAACAAGCCCGATGCCTGTTGAAAACACGTCCTGTGAACTGATGAAGTCAAAATAGAACTTGTTGGCCACAATGTGCAAAGGTGTGTTTGAAGAAAAAGGGCACAGAATTCCATGACAAGAAAACGTCTCTGACTGTTAAGGATGGGAGAAGATCAATCACCTTTCAGGCTTGTGTTGAAGCCAGGAGCACCAGGAACTGTTTACTGGTAGAGGGAGGAATGGATTCAATTAAATATTAGAAAATTCTGAAACAAACATCACACCATCTATAAAAGTTAAAAATGAAAAAGTATGGCTTCTACAAAAGGATAATGATCAGAACTGCACCCCAGAATTCACAATGGCCCAAGCTTAATGTTTTGTCATGGCTCTCTCAGTTTCTCGATCTGAACATTAATGACAATCTGTGATGCGACAGACTGCCTGGGCCCAATCCCAGCAGTGATGCCTCCAGCACAGAAAGACAGGGGGAGAGGGCTTAGTCTGAATACTGTCTCCCCCAGACCGATAGAGGGCAGCCCCCTTGGCTTGCAATGGGGCCATGGTTTTGGAGCATGGATGCTCAACCTTACTGGGGCCCATTGCCACCACCAGGAGGTGCCTGGATGTTTACTGGGCCCTGTTTAGCAGCACTTCCACCACACTAGGAGGTGCTGCTGGAAGAAAGTCATTGGACGCCTGGGGCCTCATGTATAAACGGTGTGTACGCACAAAAATGTTGCATACTCCCGTTTTCATGCTCACATCATGATGTATAAAAACTAAACTTGGTGTAAAGCCACGCACATTTTCAGGGCAGCTAAATCCTTGGTGTACGCAAGTTCCCTGCTTGGTTTTGCAAACTGGCAGCCCCCAGCATCAATGTAGTGCTTTTGTTCCAGTGTTTCCCTTTCATTTTTAGATCCACATCCCTGACACGGCTTTATCAAATACACTGAAATTAACCACATATTGTTAATTAATTTAAGGCATCTGATTGTAATTAACCTGTAACAATATAATGGTTCACAGAATGGCCAAACTATTCCAAATACCATAGTAGCTTTAGCGTTGTTACTCTCAAGTATTCATCCCACTGTATCGGAGTGTGGAATCACAGCTCTACAGCAGCTGATCAGAAAGAGAATTAACGGGATACAGCATCAAGCACATGCTGCCTCAGCCATGCTGACTATTTGAACTACTCTCATACGGAAAAACGCTTCAGAGCCTTTCCTGTACTGACCTCATGGTTCAGAGTTTCATCCCAAGAGCTCTAAACGCACTGACTCAGTTCAAATGCTCCTTGTAGATCTTTTGTACTTAAGTACAATTACCTCACTGTAAACTTGCGATACAGTTATAATGTTGCACAACCTGAGCCACTTTATAAAGCGCGTATTTACATATGATGACAATATCATTTTTAAGATGAAATGCAGCAAAATATGTTTATTACATTATATAGCTATGAAGAGGATGAAGAATAGAAAAGGCATTGGTCTAGATGACATACCTGTGGAAGCATGGAGGTGTTTAGGACAGATGGTAGTGGAGTTTTTAACCAGATTGTTAAATTGAATATTAGAAAATGAGAGGATATATAAGAATAAGGGGGATGTGCAGGATCTGTACTAATTACAGGGGGATAAAACTGATGAGCCACAGTGTGAAGTTATGGGAAAGAGCAGTGGAAGCTAGGTTAAGAAGTGAGGTGATGATTAGTGAGCAGCAGTACGGTTTCATGCCAAGAATGTGCACCACAGATGCGAGGTTTGTTCAGAGGGTGTTGATGGAGAAGTTTAGAGAAGGCCAGAAGGAGTTGCATTGCGTCTTTGTGGACCTGGAGAAAGCATATGACAGGGTGCCTAGAGAGGAGCTGTGGTATTGTATGAGGAAGTCGGGAGTGGCAGAGAAGTATGTAAGGGTTGTACAGGATATGTACGAGGGAAGTGTGACAGTGGTGAGGTCTGCGGTAGGAGTGACGGATGTATTCATGTTGGAGGTGGGAGTACATCAGAGATTCTTATTTGCAATGGTGATGGACAGGTTGACAGACGAGATTAGACAGGAGTCCCCGTGGACTATGATGTTTGCTGATGACATTGTAATCTGTAGCGATAGTAGGGAGCACGTTGAGGAGATCCTGGAGTTGGAGATATGCTGTAAAGAGGAGAGGAATGAAGATCAGTAGGAACATGACAGAATACATGTGTGTGAATGAGCAGGAGGTCATTGTGGAATGGTGAGGATGCAGGGAGTAGAGTTAGCAAAGGTAGAGGAGTTTAAATACTTGGAATCAACAGTACAGAGTAATGGGGATTGTGGAAGAGAGGTGAAAAAGAGAGTGCAGGTAGGGTGGAGTGGGTGGGTGGAGAAGAGTGTCAGGAGTGATTTGTGTCAGAAGGGTATCAGCAAGAGTGAAAGGGAAGGTCTACAGGATGGTAATGAGACCAGCTATGTTATATGGGTTGGAGACGGTGGCATTGACCAGAAAGCAGGAGACAGAGCTGAGGTGGCAGAGTTAAAGATGCTAAGATTTGTATTGGGTGTGACGAGGATGGATAGGATTAGAAATGACTACATTAGAGGATCATCTCAAGTTGGACGTTTGGGAGACAAAGTCAGAGAGGCGAGATTGTGCAGGTTTGGACATGTGCAGAGGAGAGATGCTGAGTATATTGGGAGAAAGATGTTAAGGATAGAGCTGCCAGGCAAGAGGAAATGAGGAAGGCCTAAGAGGAGGTTTATGGATGTGATGAGGGAGGACATGCAGGTGATGGGTGTAACAGAACAAGATAGAGGACAGAAAGATATAGAACAAGATGATCCGATGTGGTGACCCCTAAAGGGAGCAGCCAAAAGAAGAAGATGACATTATACAGATAAAATTTTAACATTATTTAAATAATCTAATAATTAAACACGTGAGGACACGGTGTCGCAACGCTACCTATTTCAGGGATTGTTCCTGCTTCGCACTGTATTCTTACTGTGGCTGGTGCAACACTGGAAGGATAGATGAATAGAATAATTAATCATGTACTATGAAGATATTTCAATGTTCCTTAAAAGTTTTGAAGAATCGGCATTCTAAGCTTACAGATGGCTTGACATCTATTACAGAGCTGATTGTGTGGTGATTGGTGAATTGGAGAAAGAAAAGGAAGGACAGGAATTGGGGGTTAGTATGTTTGAAAGAGACAGTACTGCTGCAATAAATTATTTTATCGAAGGTCGCGCACAGCACAGCAAGCATCTTGATGGAGGCAGGAACAATCTCTGGACGAGGCGCCAGCTCATCACTATTACTGTGCCACTGTGTTCCCATGTTTAATAGAGTGTTTTAATTCAAATGATATCAAATATACATCTCAGCATTTAAATTGTTCAGAGAGCTGTAATATCATGAATGTAATGGATTCTGTGTCCTGTTGGAGGAAGAGAAAGCCCATTTAAGAAGCGCATAGTGATTCACACAGAGCACATAGAAGAACACATACAAAACAAATCATTTAACGTGCTACTTTAGTTACGGTGGGATTTGAGAAACTAGTAAATTAAACGATTTAATGATGAATTTTATGATGTTCTACTTTAATGACAAAATAAACTACGTGATTAAAGTGGAAATTTTGAGATTAAAGTTGACATTTCAAGCTTTTTTTGCCACGGTGTGCCTGTTTTTTTTATTTTCTCTGTACCCTAATAAGCTTTCATATGACACTCAGACGGTGGGCTATGACTCACCTTTAATTTGCTTTTATTCGCTGAAATTCTCCTATTTTCCCCTGTGCTTCTGCAATCGTCTTTTCACAGAACACTGAGCTTAAGGGCTATTTATTTTGATTTGCATATTGAAATAGGCATAATTCTGGGAGGAATTGGGGAGTGGTGGAAGGCGCGTGCACATGCACAGATGTCTTGCCTGAAGAAGGGGCCTGAGTTGCCTCGAAAGCTTGCATATTGTAATCTTTTTAGTTAGCCAATAAAAGGTGTCATTTTGCTTGGCTTTTTTCTACATTCATAATGGCTAACACGGTACAACACCCTAGTACTTCTGAGCCAAGACAAATTAGAACTCTAAACAGCAAGTAAAGAAGCAATCTCTTCTGTGATATGCTTGTAAGTCTCATCTGTCTGCGTCCTTTTTTCACTGTCAACAAATAATCAGTTATCAAATTTAAATAATCCTTGTATTTCTCAACACATTGTATTATTCTGTTTCTTAAATTAAGAGTACATGAGTTGCCTTGATGTCCTGTGAGTCTAATGGCCAGAGACCCCCTTCTCATACAGAGGAGTAAGGTAAACAAAGAGAGAGCCTTGCAAAGTTACTTTCCTTTGTGTAAACAGAAATTGGAAATTTTACAAATAACTTTCTGAGAACTGGCAAGTCATCCCAATCTGCTAATCTGATCCACCTAGTTTCTTTAATACAACATCAACTCGAGTTTTGAAGGTCCCTAAAGTCCTTCTCTGCACACTACCTGGTAATTTATTCCACATGTCTGTGTTTCTATGTGTGAAGGAAAACTCTCTGATGTTTATGTAAAATTTTCCCTTAACTTTCCAACTGTGTCCTCCTGTTCTTGTTGAACTCTTTTTAAATTATCAGCCGAGTAGAGCTCGACTGCTTTAATTACCTTCATGATTTTAAATACTTCAGTCATGCCTCCTCTTAATCTCCATTTGCTTAAACTGAAAAGTTTGATCTCACATCAAAAAGGCCACTTTTTAAAATAAATAATCACCGCACTAGCGGCTTAGAGAGAGGGGTCATGGTATGTGTGACCGGAGCGTTTCCCACGTGATTTGTGATGCAGACGGTCCTCACTTAAGTGCACAGGTGAAGAGTCGTCTGCATCCGTAATTGATGCCAGGAGTTGCCAATTGCCACATCTGATCCATGTCCCCATGATAAATAGAAGCGTAAGGTGACTAGAAAGGGAAGAGAAAAAAAAGAGGGAAAAAAAAATGGATGGAGGTTGAGAAGGACAGAAGGCAGGAAGTAGGGAGGAGAAAGCCGGTGCATGAACGAGCGAAGGTGCTCGTAGTAGAGAACACCTGCAGCTGAGCAGTGAGCCTGGGTGTTTGGCCGGCACCCCAGAAGCAGGCGGTGGTGGTCGCTCCCGCTGAGCATTACTGAGGAGCTGGAGCGACCGGAAGGAGGATGGCTCACCGCATAAGGCCAGGAAGGCAGTGGGAGTTGGGACTTGAGATGTGAAAGCCCCAGCGTGAGCGCCCTGGTCGCTGGGGAGCCCAAGTTACAGTCAGGTGAAGCCCACCGGACCCAGGGATCGGCGAGGCGAACAGACCAGCAGGAGAAGGCAGAAAGAAGGTCAGCAGCAAGTAGGGTGGCTCCCCTGGTGCATAGGCTGGACGGGAGAAGCAGGAGAGTCACCAGTAGAAAGGCATTGTTTTAACCTCATTTTTAAAGGATTAATTTATTGTTTTTAACCTCCACAATTCACAGCGCTTTATTGGATTATTTATTTGAAGATTTTTGAGAGACGCTGCACTTATTTATTTGAACACTGTTTTGATTTTGATTGTTGTTTTAATAAAGCACTTTGCACTTTTTGCACCATCCCCTTGTTACATTGTTGTGCCTCACTGTCCAGCTCATCAGTGACATTACCGATGGTGTCGGGTTCAAGAGCTCCCAAAAGACAGATGGGAGCATGGAGCAGAACCTGCATCGTCACAATAACTCATACCTCGACATCCCTAGAATTAGCCTAGTCACTCTTCACTGGACTTGTCTACGTCTGCTAGGTCTGTTTTGTAGCCTGGAGACTAAAACTGCACACAGTACTCCAGATGCGGCCTGCGGTGTTTTATAAAGCCTCTGCATAACCTCCTGTGACTTGTACTCCACACATCAGGGCGCTAAATAACCTGACATTCTCTTAGCCTTCTTAATGACTTCTGAACACTGTCTAGTAGTCGGTGGTGATGACTTCACTACAACTCAGAAATCCTTCTCATAAGACCTTCCATTGTGTACACAAACCATACATTTTTACTTCCTACATGTAATACTTTGCATTTACTTAAATTAAATTTCATCTTCAACAAATCTGCCCAAGCCTGTGTACTGTCCAAATCCCTGTATTGTGAGGATTCAACAGATTCTCGATTATCTGCCAAATCCACCTACCTTGGCATCATCTGAAAACTTAACCACCTTGTTATTTTTATTCCTATCCATATCATTTATATCATTATGCTTCTCGATATCCAGAGGCTGTTCCCTTGCGCTCAGCCACGTCTTAAGCTATCACACGGGAAAATGTAGGGGTCTTTGTGCATGATGGCATCCCTAAAGAAGTCCTTACAGACCAAGAGATGCCTTTCACATCGGAAAACATTTAGGGAAATGGCCAAGTTACTTAAAATAAAGCATTTAAAGTCTGCGGTGTATCATCCACAAACCGATGGTCTAGTAGAGATTTAATCAGACTCTCAAACAAATGCTCCGCAAGGTGGTCAGCAGGGACAGGGTTCTCTCCTTTTGAATTGTTATAAGGATGACAACCTCAGGGAATATTGGATATTTTAAAAGAAGGATGGGAAGAAGAGGCACTTCCCTCTACCAATATTTTAGAATATATCGCACAGTTACGCAATATATTTGGGAAAATTCAACCGATATTAAAAAGCCACTGTCACAAAGATGTGTCACTGACATCATAAAGGTTTGGGACAGCCACCCGTATATTGTTTCCTGGCTGCAAAATTGAAGAAAATTGAAAAGAGATGTTCACAGGTTTGAGTCCAAAATAGTTTGGATATTATGGAGGTAAGATGGCACCTTTAAAGGCCGGTAAGGGAAATGAAGTCATCAGACCCGGAACCAGAAGTGACATTATTGGGACCGAAAGTGATGTCATCATTGGTGCCAGGACCCTGCAGGATTTTCCATGCAGAGAGATTGAGAGAGACAGTCAGCGCACCCTGCCGCCCCCTGGTCTGGCGTGGTATTTCTATCATTTATGCCATTTAGCGGCCTCCCAATCACACGTTTGTGACAATATATTTATACAGTAGTGGCCCTAACACTGGCCCTTGTAGGACACTACTCTTACAACCACCCAGTTCTGATAGGGTTCCTCGCACCATAACCCTCTGCTTCCTGTGTTTAGCCAATTCTGCACCCATCTACACACCACACCCTGAACTTTCACTTCTTTTAGTTTAGTGGCACCTTATCAAATACTTTCTGAAAGTCCAGATAAATAATATCATCTGTTCCACTTTGATCATATCCTTTGGTTGGTTCCTCATAGATTCCCAGCATGTTAGTAAAATGCAACCTCCCTCATCTGAATCCATGCTGACTGTTAAAAAAACCTCCTGTTCTTGCCGTGTGTCACTCAATCTTTTCCTTAATAATTCCTTTCATTTATTTTCCTGTGATGCAAGTTAAGCTTACTGACCTGTTGATACTTCAATTTTCCCAATCACCCTTTCTATATAATGGGCTTACATTTTCCAGTTCATAAAAATTGTCCCAGAGAGCAGTGATTACTAAAAAATATCCATCAAAGGATTATATATATATTCACTAAACTCTGTAAGCATTTGAGGATAAATAGCATCTGGTCTTGGAGATTTGTTTGATTTCAACCAATTCAATCTCAGCAGCACTTCTCTCTCTACAATTTCCAAATCCCTCAGTACCTCCTTAGTAGTCCCTGTTACAACTGAGAGGTTATCCACTTTTTCAGACATGAAATCTTCAGAAAATGGAAAGCTTAGAGCATTTTATATTTCACTATCTGTGTATTGTAAATCCCCTTTATTGTTCATGCGGCACTTCACTTCCTCCTTGACTGTTATTTTACTCCTAAAATACTGAAAGAATGTCTTTGGCTACAATATTTCTCTTTAACTGTCTTTTAGAGACCTCATATCTTTCCTAATGGTTGCTCTCAAATGCACTACTGTTAGCATTGGGGTTATTCATCTTAAATGACTTATTCAGATGTTCTTTTTTTTTTCCTTTGCAGCTTCTTTTTTACCTCCTTATTTACCCACTCCAGAGATTTTATTAATTACTTTGAATCCATCCTGCATCATATGTAAAATGTTTAACTTCTTTCTGCTAACAAATCACAGTTACTCTTGCCTGTTTATTGCTATCACACTGACTTGTCGGCTACTACAAAAGCTTTCTCCACCCTCTGCCCCACAAACCCAAAGGTTGGAGTAAGACTGGAGTAACACCTGCTGTTGTGTGAATCACAAAACAAAAACAAAAAAACACCCTTGTAAAAAGAAAAAAAAAAAACGTTAAAAACTATTAAACTGCTTCACTGCTGCTTAATAGCCTACCAAAAAAAAACCAAACAGTTTAGGAGCAAAAGTCATATTTAATGCACACTCGCATAGAAGGATCATAGACTAGCACAGAACACACAGCCTTTGTCACTTTATGATATAAGAATGATGTCAGCATATCAGTGGAAGTTGTTTCTCCAATCCACCGCTTCAATGTGTAATCCAAAGGTTTGACATTTCATCCAAATACTTCTGTAAGGATGTCACAAGAACCTTAGAAGAGCTGAAGAGATGTGTAAAGCTGGCAAATGTGATAAAAGAATTTTGGAAGACCTGGGTGTCCATCAATGCATAGAAAGCCATACTGTCTACAAAAATGGAGGAAACTCACTACTGGAATGGGCAACCCACAAAGATCACAGCATGAAAGCAGAGGTGAATAGGAACCCAGACAGGCAGAGCAAAGGGCCTGCAGAAGTCTCCGGGACTTGAGAAAGTCTCTGTCCATGTGTTCTTATGGAGAAAAGCGTAAGAACGTAGATTACAGAAGGACAACACCAAGGATATCAATGCAATCTAGCAAAACCATCACTGCACATCTGAAAACTTGTAAAAGATCATCATGATGTTCCAGAACAGACAATGATCTGTGAATGAATGAGACAAAACTTGAAGTCTTTGGTCAAAACATGCAACACTATGTTTGGAAGTAATACAAAAGCGCACATTGATACTAAATCATCAAGGTGAAGGGAGCATCATAGTTTGGCCTGCTTGTTTCTTCATGGCCTAGAACGCTTGTCACTGAATTGAAAATATTTTCAAGAAATCTGACAGAAAAATATCAGGATAGTAGAAGCTTAACAAAAGTTGAGTGATGACACAGGACAATGAGCTCAACAACAGGAAGAAATCAAAAACAGAAAGGGTTAAACATACTTTACATGCTGGTGTTCTGGAACAGCCAATAAGAGACACGAGATGCTGTGGCCTGACCTAAAGAGAACTGATCAGAAAAGGGCTCTCAGGGATGAAGGAACTGAAAAGGTTTGGAATGAAGGAATGGATTAAAATTCATTGCTGATCAGTAGCTACAAAAAGTTCTGTTTAGGTCATTACTGTTAAAGAAGGGTCAACCAGTCTGTAAAGATAGGAGGGTCAGGGAGTGGACTGTGAATGTTTCAACAATGTGAATGTGTTCAGGACTGACAAGAAGCCGTCCAGTTGTTTGTGTTATTACAGTAGTTTAGGACAACTGAGGCCGTCTGTAATCGGAGCTTAGTTGAAGATCAGACCACATTGTTAAGAGGAATTAATATGGATACCCAGGAAATTCCAGAGGGATCAATACCTTTGTCTTGCTCTTGGACATTTGTATAGCACTCTTTATCGAGGATAGGCTGAGGACTTTTGCATAAAGTCACTATAATGGAAGAATAGCAAATTGCTAAACCTTACAATTGATGAAATCTCACAATAAATTTAAACACACAATAAAATAAAGTATTTTCACTCCATTTCTAAGTTTCTCATAAAAATCACAAGACCCAACCTTTCAAGCTCATAAACCCCAACTCTAAATCTTAAGACATTTTTATTTTACACTTACTTTTTCCAGACTTCTTTGAAGATGGTCGCTTATTTTTCTGAGCTCTAACAGATGTAGTTTCCACAGCCCTCTTTGGTTCAAACTCTAATGATTCAGACTTCACATTGATAGAAGCCTCTGGAGATGAACAGTGTCTGCTATAAGAAGAGTCTAACCTGGTCACCACTCCATCTTGAAGGTTGTCTTCTTTTACACTGTCCATATTTGTACGGTTATGTGTCTCAATATTGACAGACTTCTCTTCAGGTTCTTCTTTAATGCTCACTGGCTGCAGTTTACTGTCCTCCTCCTTGATGCTCAGACTTTCCTGTTTAATGTAGATGGACTCCCACTCACAGTTGTCCTCCTTAATATTTACAGTTTTTTCCATGATATTTGCGTCCACATCACAGGTGTCCCATTTCACATCCATTGAGATGTTCCAGTAAACAGCAGCTTTTGCTTTTTCTCTGTGAAAAGAACAAGAATCAGCTTCATTAAAACTTCACCACTTATGCCTAAAGACACTTGAATTTCTGTAACTTCTACCTTGTGACAAATAAAGTTCCACTAAGTCTGTTGTATCTATTGCTGATCACTGGATCTGCTTAATCTGTTTGTTTAAATTGGTGCACATGTTTTTAATTTTTTGGGTACAACTTCAGAAGAGAGACTTTGATACAACACATATGTCACTTGAGCCAGTTAGTGAGGGAGGTCGTGGTGGTCAGCTTAATAATTAGGGAGTTTGGTCGCAGGTGGACACACAGGTGACATCGCCGAGTGGAGGTGAGACTTGTGCTGGTATTTCTTAAGAGGGCATCATTTAGTGTGTGAGGTGATTACTGTGCTGTGAGAAAGTCACCCACCGTGTGGACTGACTGAGGGGGCAGGAGAGGTAAACATTTCAGCTGGTGGTGGTTTTTAAATTGATTTTATGATCTTGGGTTTACTTTGTTTTGGGGGGGTAGATCTTGCTGATTCAGATCAAAAGCTGGTGCTGTGATTGTCTCAGTGAACACTGAAGAGGTAAATGTTAGCCCTACTTAATAATTAATCCACAAATCGATTATCGAAAATCTATATGCTTTTTTATGTTATGTTTAACAGTGGCTGTTGTTGGCCTCGGTTTCCTCAAATTGTGATTATTTCTTGAATTAATGTATTTACCAGCTTTCTGCTGGTCAGTTGAAGGTGGCATTTGGAGTTGTAAATCAATCTGCACCACTTTCTCCTTAATCTTTGTCAAATGAGCTTGGAATGCAGGAATACACGGTAAGTAATGAAAATGTAGAGTAGGAGGTGGCGACGGTGTGACTGGACGATGTGAAGTAGAAAACGGACTTGAAAACGCTAAGTGAACTGGAGACACACACACTGATGATTGAATAGAAAAGACACGTGGGCAACCACAGGGGGATTGATTCGAGTAAAGTTCGGTGCTGGGCTGGAGGTCGCGCTGTTCGTCCCTCACTTAAGTCACGTGCAGCAACTCTGAGTTGAGCGAATGAAAACTTACACATCCATAAAACGGTATCTCCAAACCCTGAGCACTTATCCTTGTTTGTCTCTCCATGTTCAAATTCTTAATGTGAAGACTTTTCAGCGAAACATCGCACTCTCAAATAACCTTACAGTTTTTATATAAGTTAATATGAATCTATGAATCAATTTACACTCCTCTTCATACTTTGATAATTGTTGTAATGTTAATTTACCCATTTTTAGAGATTTAAAATGTTGAACTTGATGTAATTTACATGCCACACACCCTAATAATATACGCTCTACAGTCTCTAGCTGATTACGTGATCTACACACTCCAGACTGGTGCTGCCTTGTCTTGAATTGTGTATAATTAAACCTAATATGCCCAATCCCTATACGTGTTAATATCATTTCTTCTCTTCTTGTTCTGCCCCCTTTTCCTATTAATCTAACTCTGCTTTCTACTCTGTACATTTGCCTTCCCTTACTGTCAGTGTCCCACATGATAAGCCACATCTCATTGATTTTCAGTTGTGTCAGACTGTTAACTTCTGATTTACTGAATGTTAATTCAATAATATAAGATGTTTAGTTGCTTTTATTGCCAAATCATCAACAATATTGTTTCCTTTGACTTCTTTATGTGCTGACACCCATAAAAACTAGCATATCAACTCAAATTCTCTAACTGATATAATATTTGAAGTACTGTGGCAGATCAGTTTGAATTCTCCCTGCTACACGACAAATTTCAAAGATGTCCACCCGGAGCACATGAGAGAGGCTGAGAGACCTGAGAGACACGGCATAGATTAGATAGATAGATTAGATAGATAGATTAGATAGATATATTAGATAGATAGATTAGATAGATATCCCAATGGGAAATTCATATTCTTCAGCAGCAGCATACTGATACAATAAATAATATTAAATTAAAGAATGATAATAATACAGGTGAAAAAACAGACAATAACTATGTATAATGTTAAATATTAACGTTTACCCCCCCCCCCCCCCCCCCGGGTGGAATTAAAGAGTCGCATAGTTTGGGGGAGGAACGATCTCCTCAGTCTGTCTGTGGAGCAGGACAGTGACAGCAGTCTGTCGCTGAAGCTGCTCTTCTGTCTGGAGATGATACTGTTTAGTGGATGCAGTGGATTCTCCATAATTGATATGCTGCCTCCCCAGCACACCACTGCGTAGAAGAGGGCGCTCGCCACAACTGTTTGATAGAACATCTGCAGCATCTTATTGCAGATGTTGAAGAAAGCCAGCCTTCTAAGGAAGTATAGTCGGCTCTGTCCTTTCTTACACAGAGCATCAGTATTGGCAGTCCAGTCTAATTTATCATCCAGCTGCACTCCCAGATATTTATAGGTCTGCACCATCTGCACACAGTCACCTTTGATGATCACTGGGTCTATGAGGGGTCTGGGCCTCCTAAAATCCACCACCAGCTCCTTGGTTTTGCTGGTGCTCAGGTGTAGGTGGTTTGAGTCACACCATTTAACAAAGTCATTGATTAGGACCCTATACTCCTCCTCCAGCCCATTCCTGATACAGCCCACGATAGCAGTGTCATCGGCGAACTTTTGCACATGGCAGGACTCCGAGTTGTATTGGAAGTCCGATGTATATAGGCTGAACAGGACCGGAGAAAGTACAGTCCCTTGTGGCGATCCTGTGTTGCTGACCACAATGTCAGACGTGCAGTTCCCATGACGCACATACTGAGGTCTGTCTTTAAGATAGTCCACGATCCATGCCACTAGGTATGAATCTAATCCCATCTCTGTCAGCTTGCCCCTAAGGAGCAGAGGTTGGATTGTGTTGAAGGCGCTAGAGAAGTCACCGGCACACAGGCACACAGACACACAGACACAGGACACTCCAAGGTGAGCACTGTTAGTATTTATTGATCCAAACTCTGTAGTTGAAATACTGTACTGTGTATGTAAATGTTAAAGCCAAACGTATAAAGCTGGTCAAATCACTTTTTTAACTATTATAGCAAACAGCATTTGCAAAAATAATAATTTTAGAAAATGCATTTATACATATATACAATACAACTTGGCTTACTGCACTGCGCTCTCGTGTCTCTCTGTCAGATAGTCTTGTGAGTAGTGATCGGCCGCTCAATACTGAAGTTTTGACACTGTGTCGAGCGCTCCGCTTCGAGGCTTGTTTCAAATGCGCCCGTCACGTGATTTTGAGGCACGCTAGCGTAATGACGTCATTGGTATCCGCACAGTCAGCAGTCGATTTGGTACTCACTCGTCTGCTGAACTGCTTTGGCTCATAGCGTAAAAGCACTTGTGCCTGCTACAATGATAAGGTATGCTGACGCAAGTTCAAATCCTAATTGGGGCTCGCGTATGTTAAAATAAGAACTTTGTACGAAACAGTTATGTAGTACTTGTCTGTAAGTTAACAAATATATTTTGGGAACACTATGAACGATTTACATGGGGCACCTTTATCCTTGGTGTGGAATCGTGTCCACCTAGAATCTGTAACAAATTGATGAGCATATTTTGTGTAAGGTAGCACGTATTATAACAATCCAGAATCTACTCTACCCCATATCGATCATAGCAGAGAGGCTAAGAAATGCTTCACTAAAGCCGACGTGGTCATTACACCAGTATATGCGCAAGACACTCCTCATTAAACGTTTTTAATATTCAGTGATTCCCAGATCTGTAGCTAATTTGTATTACAGTAATCCCTCGCTATATCGCGCTTCGCCTTTCGCGGCTTCACTCCATCGCGGATTTTATATGTAAGCATATTTAAATATATATCGCGGATTTTTTGCTGGTTCGCGGATTTCTGCTGACAATGGGTCTTTTAATTTCTGGTACATGCTTCCTCAGTTGGTTTGCCCAGTTGATCTCATACAAGGGACGCTATTGGCAGATAGCTGAGAAGCTACCCAGCTTACTTTTCTCTTTCTCTTGCGCTGACTTTCTCTGATCCTGACGTAGGGGGAATGAGCAGGGGGGCTGTTCGCACACCTAGACGATACGGACGCTCGTCTAAAAATGCTGATAGATTATCTTCACGTTGCTATCTTTTGTGCAGCTGCTTCCTGAAACGACATGCTGCACGGTGCTTCGCATACTTAAAAGCTCGAAGGGCACGTATTGATTTTTGATTGAAAAACAAACTCTGTCTCTCTCTCTCTCTCCCTCTCTTTGTCTGCTCCTAACGGAGGGGATGTGAGCTACCGCCTTCAACAGCTTTGTGCCGCGGTGCTTCGCATACTTAAAACCCGAACAGCATTATTGATTTGTTTGCTTTTCTCTATCTCTGTGACATGATCTGCTCCTGACGCACAGAAGAGGAAGATATGTTTGCATTCTTTTAATTGTGAGACGGAACTGTCATCTCTGTCTTGTCATGGAGCACAGTTTAAACTTTTGAAAAAGAGACAAATGTTTGTTTGCAGTGTTTGAATAACGTTCCTGTCTCTCTACAACCTCCTGTGTTTCTGCGCAAATCTGTGACCCAAGCATGACAATATAAAAATAACCATATAAACATATGGTTTCTACTTCGCGGATTTTCTTATTTCGCGGGTGGCTCTGGAACGCAACCCCCGCGATGGAGGAGGGATTACTGTATTGATTTCCAAAAAGCAATGTGAGTTAAAGCGAGTGCTGCATAACTAATCACAACTGTCTTTAAAAACAGAATCAGTGCAATCAACATTGTCTTCTGCAATTTAGTGAAAGCCTCTGGATTTCTGCATGAATGAGACAAAAATGTTGTAAAGAAACTTTGTGAATTCATCCAGAGGAGGACATAAAGATCACTCAAGTACTGACAAGAAGGAGCAGCTGGATAAGAACATCTGGAGCCAAACTTTCAAAAAAGCACCTGACTTTGTCAGCAACATCCTTTCCTTGTGAATGCTTCTTTTCAAAGGGGGGTAAATAAGTAGCCTTCTGAAGTGCAGCACAACAGAGTAAAAGACTGATGAAAATAGAATTATTGAAAGACTAAGCTTTTGTCATTTCTGTATTCTTAAACCATCTTCAGTTCCACAATCCCCCGCAGTCACTGTCACATTTAACGTTCCCTGCTCCTCACCTGTCATGTCACCCAAAGCATCAACACTCAGTTTCATTCAAGGCTTTAACGTCTTTCCTTTCATACACATAAGACAAACATTTCCTCTACATACATGTTCAATAATAACAGTAAACTGGCAGGTGCCTTGTCTCCCATTATTTGAGCTCGTCTGCCACACGTTACACTGGGGGACAAATGCAATGGAGAATACCGAAAATGTACATCTTCAGAAGTGGAAAAAATTGACAGTATAAGTAGAACATTTCAGATGAACGATGAATTTTGTTAATCATAAACAATGCAACATAACTATTATATGTGTTGTTACTTTTTTATTTATTCTCACCAAACATTACATATCTACATGGGAAATGAACATGGGTAATATGTTTATAATCAATCTCACTAAAATACACTGTCAAAATATATTAATGAGCAAACTGAGACATATTGGCCTTTAGGAAATATCAAAAAGCGTGTGTGCTGTCATTTAGGACAGAATGCATTGTTAACGTGACGCACTCTCTACTGACGCGATGTCACGAAAACAAAGAAACAGCACAGTCCATGCAAACTCATATCCTCCTTGGTTTTTGACCTTATGATTAATTGTCAATATCAAATCAATAAAGTCATTTAAAGAAGATGACAAGTCTGCTATAGTCAGTTCAATTAACGCTCCTTTTAAAAAGTTTGCTTATACAGAACATAAAACAGAATCTCAATGATACGGGACTCGCGAGTAGTAACGAATAATATGTGACAATGAGAAATTATAATTCCTAATAACGGGAACAAGTAAAAACTACGACTTCCTAAAACGGACACTGTAAATGTAGGCATTTCAATAAATAATTTAGGAGACTTGTCTGTGCATTTCAATATCGATTTAAGAACTACGTAGGCCACCTGTTGCACTATAAACGGTACCTGAAGCAGAACTTAACAGTAAACAGTCTAACAGGACAATGACTGACTGTACGAAGATGCTGCGCCGCTACAATAAAGGTTCACACTGTCATTCTGCATGTTTAGAAGGCGCTGATTGGCTGAAACTGTTTATAGCGAATTGTCTCCAATTGGTAGTGCCGTATAGCGATCAGAAACGAAAAGACACATTTAGGCATGCTGCACAGCAGTTTGTTTTTCTACACTACAAATTCAGTACGATACCAGGGTCTTCAAACACTCAACTATGAAGCATATTACATTTTACAGTGAAACTCTTTACATACACAATATAATTAGGGACGTGTGCCCCCTGCCCGACTATGGCGGCCCAACCTTCCCTCGATAGCTCGATATCTGTTCAAGTTCGAAATTTTTGTTAAATGGAGGAATTGAAAAAAATACCTTTCACAAGAGGAGGATCAACGACGCAAACCCCAGGGACCTCATGCATAACGCCGTGCGTAGAATTCGCACTATAACATGACGTAAGCACAAAAGCTGAAATGTGCTTACGCACAGAAAAATCCAGATGCAGGAATCTGTGCGTTTGCCAACTTCCGCGTTCTTCTGCTACATAAATCCCACTCAGAGTGGCAATTAACGCACGTACACGCGCCTGCTGTCCCACTCCAACTCCTCCCAGAATTACGCCTCTTTGAATATGCAAATCAATATAAATAGCCCTTAAGCTCAGCGTTCTGTGAAGAACTTCAGCAAATACCAAATGGAGGCAAAGTAAAACGTACTATTTGTTGGTTTAAACAGTTATATAAGCAACAAAAGGAAGTTGATCAAGTGACATAGTGTGTCGGAGAAACTCGAGAGCTCAAGTTCACAAAGTCGTACAGTGCCCGAAATAAAAAAATTGTCACATATCAAAGTCGGCGTGAAAAGGCGACTCGTAGCGGACTGTCTGAGTGTCATATGAAAGCTTATTAGGATACAGACAAAAAAAAATAGGCACACTGTGTGAAAAAAGCAAGAAATGTCAACTTTAATCTCGAAATTTCCACTTTAATCACTGTTCACACTGCTGACTCACAACTGTGTAGCAACATACAGCTCAAACCACATCATTAAGTTCGCTGATGACACGACCGTGGTGGGTCTCATTAGCAAGAACGACGAGTCAGCGTACAGAGAGGAAGTGCAGGGGCTAACGGACTGGTGTAAAGACAACAACCTGTCTCTGAATGTTGACAAGACAAAGGAGATGGTTGTTGACTTTAGGAGGACACGAGGTGACCATTCTCCGCTGAGCATCAACGGCTCCTCTGTGGAGATCGTCGACAGCACCAAATTCCTGGGCGTCCACCTGGAGAAGGACCTCAGCTGGTCCCTCAACACCAGCTCCCTACACAAGAAAGCCCAACAGCGTCTCTTCTTTCTGAGAAGACTGAGAAAGGCCCAGCTCCCACCACCGATCCTGACCACCTTCTATAGAGGAACTATCGAGAGCATCCTGAGCGGCTGCATCACTGTCTGGTTTGGGAATTGTGCCATATCGGACCGCAAGACCCTACAGCGGATAGTGAGGACAGCAGAGAAGATCATCGGGGTCTCTCTCCCCTCTATTGAAGACATCTACACCACACGCTGCATCCGCAAAGCCACCAGCATTGTGGCTGATCGGACACACCCCTCTCACACACACTTCACCCTCCTGCCATCTGGAAAAAGGTACCGAAGCATTCGGGCACACACATCCAGACTGTGCAACAGCTTTTTTCCACAAGCCATCCGTCTTCTCAACAAAAAGGGACTGGACTGATAAACACACACACACGCACGCACACACACACACACACACACAAACATTATCACTTAGCTTAACTCAACTACCTCAAAACATTGAGATTGGACTGCCTAATCAACACAAGCTTAAACACACTGACCTACACTACCAAACTATCGTACACACCAACCTGTAAATGCTTTCTTTTTTTGCACAATATCCATTACTGGTTTACTTTTTGCACTAACTTCTTTACTTCCTAATTTTTTTGCTGCTAAACTAAGGAATGTTTACTGTTTCTCCACTACCTCAACTCATCACCACAACACCATATTATTATGTTACGTTTGTGTTTTTTGTCGCACTGTAACTTGTTGCTTTTGTTTGCACATTGCACGTGCACTTTGTTGTCTGCTGTCTGGTTAAAAAAGTCTTCCTTAGATAGTTAGTTAGTTTTTGTTGATTTATGCTGTAATTCATGTTAGGTAATTCATGTTAGGTAATTTATGTTAGGTCAATCTGTCTTGTCTCTGCTAGCCAGCTAACTAGGCCTCTTAGTTAGCTAGTTTAGTTTTTCTGTTAATTTATGTTGTAAATTTATGTTGCATGTAGCACCTTGGTCCTGGGGGAACGTTGTTTCGTTTCACTGTGTACTAACTGTATATGGTTGAAGTGACAATAAAGCCTACTTGAACTTGAACTTGAACATCATAAACTTCATCTTAAAATTGTTTAATTTACTAGTTTCTCAAATCTCATCGTAACTAAAGTAGCACGTTAAATGCTTTGTTTTGTATTTGATCTTCTATGTGCTCTATGTGCCTGATTCACTATGTGCTCTTCCTCTGACAGGACACAGAATCCATTACATTAGTAATATTACAGCTCTCTGAATAATTAAAATACTGAGAAGTATACGTGATATCATTTTCATGATGATATGAGTTAAAGCATGTTCTTAAACAATGGAACACGGTGGCGCAGTGATTGTTCATGTCTTACATAAGGTGCTTGCTGCACCATGCACGACCTTCAATGAAATGCTTTATTACAGAAGTACTGTCTTTTTCAAACGTACTAACCCCCAATTCCTGTCCTTACTTTTCTTTCTCCAAATACCCAATCGCCACACAATCAGCTCTGTAATAGACGATAAGCCATCTGTAAGCTTAGAACGAAGATTCTTCAAAACTTTTAAGGAACATCGAAATATCTTCGTAATGTTTAATTATTCTATCCATCTATCCTTCCAGTGTCACGCCAGGCACAGCATGAAGCTCAAGGTCGCTAGCGCTGCGGCACCGTGTAGTTAAAGTTTTATCTGTATAATATAATAAACATATTTTGCTGCATTTCATCTTAAAAATGATATCGTCATCATATGTAAATACGCACTTTATAAAGTGGCTCAGGTTGTGCAATTTATTATAATTTAATATATTTATAATATAATATATTTATAATATTATAACTGTACCATAAGTACAATTACCTCACAGTAACTTGCAAGTACAAACAGTTCTACAAGGAGCACTTGATGGACTGATTGAGTGCGTTTGTAGTTCTTGGGATGAAACTGTTTGTGAACTGCAAGGTCCTTACAGGAAAGGCTCTGAAGCGTTGGTCGGATGAGAGCAGTTAAAATAGCGAATGGCTGAGGCAGCGAGTGCTTCATGCTGTATACCGATAATTCAATCGCTGTAGATCTGTGATTCACACTCAGATACAGTGATATAAAGACTCTGAGTGGTGCAGTGAGAGTAATATGGAAAAAGATGATCCACTGTGGCAATCCCTAATGGGAGCTGCTGAAAGGAAGAAGAAGAAGAAGAAGAAGAAGAAGAAGAAGAAGAAGAAGAAGAAGAAGAAGAAGAAGAAGAAGAAGAAGAAGAAGAAGAAGAAGAAGAAGAAGAAGAAGAAGAAGAAGAAGAAGAAGAAGAAGAAGAAGAAGAAGAAGAAGAAGAAGAAGAAGAAGAAGAAGAAGAAGAATTATTATTTCGAAAAACCAACAGATCCAGGATCAGGCCAAATCGTCAACAATTACATCGGGCTAAACGAGTAATCCACGTACGAAAAATACCCCCCTGATCTACCACAGTGGGTTTGTTATCACCTTATTCAATGGAGGGGTTCGTGGGCGTCAAATGGCAATGAATAGAAGATGGATTAATGTAAATACGTGAGCTGCCTTACGCAATTAGTCATCGCATTTTGATGGCGATTCTAAGTGGGAATGATTCCCTAACAGATCTCTTATGCGATCCTTCCACAGTATCTCTCAAAATTATTTAGTTCAAACTGGTTATAAAGATTTCACTCCTGATCATTTTATTATTATTTTTAATTTTGAGGAGTCTTTAATTCGGATCGAACTCGGGCTAGCACTACGCTCAGAATCTGAAAAGCAACCACGTTAGTCAGTTGAGCCACTGACGGCGTCTTTTCTTCGTTGCGAACTCGTTACTTTTGAGCTCCACAAAATATTGTAAAGTATTAATAAATTAAATATTTCAATACTTGATCGAATAATAACATCCGTGATTTAAGGATTTCACCTTTTCTTTCTCAAATGTGCTTACCTATATCATGGAAAAGTACAGGGATAAACCTTTATTTTCCGTCTACTCCGTTTTAATTAAGTCAGAACAAAGAAAACATTTACGGCTATTAAATGTGACCTCAAGAAAAGATGAGGGTTAATTATAATACTAATAACAGGAGCGATTATAATGATACAGTGCAAAAGTAAATACAAATTGAAAGAGCCGGGGATCCTTGAGTGAGGCGTCTTATTTATGAATTTCCCCCTGGGATTAATAAAGTATCTATCTATCTCTATCTATTTTGTTTAACTCTTGCTATCGTACAGTTCATTCTGCCTGTCGGCGTTAGTATATATATATATATATATATTTAATTTTTTTTGACATCAGACACTAGAAGCTGCTGACGAACCCTTCTCTTCGTTGTCAGTATGTAGCAGCGAAAAAGTAAAAACAATAAGAGTTTTAACAGACGTCATTGAAGTGGATAATTAGTTTGTGAAACGTTAATGAAAATGGCCAGGAGGTGTCACTAGAGAAGTGAGTGTTAAATACTTCGAAGCTGCCATACGATTTCCGACACGATTGCTTCAAACGTTTTGATGCTTTGTGAGGCTTCACTCCGCCCATCACTACTGGACACCACGGAAGGACAAAACTGAAACAAAGGCAGAAATCAAAGCGCCGTACGTGTGGAATGGCCGTATCATCGATGTCTGCGATTCGAGAAGGAATCGACAAAAGGAACACACGGAGATGAACGAACAGACGCCAGCGATGTGACTGTATGGTACGAAGTAAAATTTGGGACTCAGACACATGACGTGAATCGCAGATACCAATGAACAGAAACAACACGCGGGTGATCACAGGAGGATTCACTCGAGCAAAGTTCGGCGGGGGGCTAACTAACAAGAACGCGCCGCTCGCCACTCATTCAAATCGCGCGCGGCGATTCTAATGGAGCGAATGAAAACTCACACATTCATAAAGTGCATCCCCAAAACTCAGAAAACTTACTGTCTGCCTCTTAGCGATGGGATTGTTTCTGAACTCGTTCACACTTCTCTCTCATTCAGCAACAGTCTTGCGTCCGTAGTGTTTCACAAAGCGAGACAGTGAAGCGTGGGTACAGTAGCTGTCGCGTTGGATGACGTCATCGGCGGGCAACATAGGATCACGTGACAGTTAAGCGAGCCGTCGCGCTGCCTGGAGAGAGGCTGGGTGGCTTAGTGTCCGGCTGCCTTATGGGAGCCCCTTAAACCATCAGAATCACCGGAGGAGCTGCGGTTGTTTGGGGCTGCCACAGAGCCGTTTGGTTTTCTGATCATGGACTGAATTTTTCTTTCCAATTATTCTTTTTTCCCTTCGCTTTTGATTTCTTGTAAATAGCTCTTGTAAAATTTAGTAAAACTTCTTGGTGTCTTTTTTGTTTTGTTTTTTGATACGATTATTTATATATCATAATAAGAAACTTCCATCTCTCCAGGATAAGTATAGGTCCCTCCTCTCTTTCTTCTCTGTATCTCCAAAGAAATCCGTTTTAATAATATTCTCTGAAAGAAATGTTCACAAGCTTTTCTCTACCTTTTAAGTCTCTCTTAAGTCCACCTGCTTCTCCAAGACCTGTGTCATTCTTTCCTGATGATTTTGCTTCATTTTTCTCTTTCAAATTCACCAAAAGACATCTTCTGAGTCTCCTCTGTGTCGTTCTCCTCTTTCATCCTTCCCTGCTCTAAATGACTCTGACATTTTTGACCCCGACCTGTGCTCTGGACCCCATTTCTTCACACCTTTCTGCAGTCCATCTCTCCTTCCTTGATCCCCTATTATCTTTTCTTTTTTCAGTGCCTCACTGACCCCCAGTATCTTCTCTACTAATTTCAAGACGTCTTGTTAAATCCTTATGCTTAAAACCCATCTCTCATCCCATCTGCCCATGAGAATTGCCATCCTGTGTCCATTCTGACATTTCTGTCCAAAACCCTAGAACTCATAGTTCATAAACACCTCTCTTCATTTCTCTCTGACTATAATCAACTAGATCTACTTCAGTGTGGATTCTCCAAGGGTCCCTCTACTGAGACTCCACTGCTTTCAGTCACAAATGCTCTTAGATCTGCTCGAGCTCCTTCTCCCTCCTCTGTCCTCATCCTCCTTGCCCGTTCATCAGCCTTTGTTATGGTTCACCACTCCCTGCTTATCTCTTCTCCTAATTAAATTGGAATAAGCGGCTCTGCTTTGAACAGGTTCAAGACCTCCCTGTCTATCTATCTATCTATCTATCTATCTATCTATCTATCTATCTATCTATCTATCTATCTATCTATCTATCGGACCGATCCTTTTGTGTCTCCTTGGTCTAACTCCTTGTCTTCTTGACAGAACATTTCTACAGATGTGCTTCAAGGACTGGTTTTGGGTTCACTTTTCTTTTCCTTGTACATTTGTTCCTTTGTGAATGTTATTTCATCTCACCATCTTCTCCTACCACCTCAATGGTGGTGACTCACAGATCTCCTCTCATTTCTCTCTTACAGTCCACTGCTTTCAGCCGAGATCTTCAGTTGCCTCCCTGACATCTCAATCTGAATGAATGATCAGCACCTTAAAGTGAGGATCTGATCAAAGACTTTGTAATCAGAACAAGTAAGAGAACACTTTTCAAATATACTGTAAATAAAGTGGAAGCAATCAAAAAACATTATTTTCCATCTTACTGTAAGTTTTCTTTCATTTTTAAAATAACATTTTCTTTTAGTTTGTTATTGTTTATATTTTTAATTAGATATATATGGGGCCACCAAAATCTTTTAAGTTCTTGAATCCAGCAACATCCTTGTATTTTTTAATCCTTTCTTTTATTTAAATTTGCTTTGTTGTGCAATAAAAATGAGGAAAGTAATCTGCTTAATAAAGCCCTGAAGACACAGCCTACAATGAATCTCGGCAGAACAACAAAGTATTTCCATAATATTCTCATTATGATCAACTGATGTGGAACTGAACTGACAATACAGCCCTGTGAGCGGTGGATCGGTACGCTCAGTTCAGATCGGGCCGTGCTGTAAAGTGGAGTTTATTTTATTTTCTTCATTAAGCACATGTGCAGTGTGTCACATTAGCTCAGATATGATATCACACACTCCATAAATTATTAACACTTGTGTAAAACAGATTGGTCAGCACCGTAAACTGTGTAATGAAGTAGACTTTCAATACACATGTGTGCAGATCAGGCGGGCAGCGCAGATCGGGTAGTGACAATGGGTCCAGCTGAAGGGATCTGCGATTGAGTAGGTCACTGGACAGCCAAATGGATTGCAGTGTTTTGTCACCTGGTTTACTGGACTTGAGTCAGATAAATCCTCCCTCAACCCTGACCTTCACCATAATGTAACCGGGTGTCATCACTGATGTGTAATATAAAGTAACACCCTCCTCAATGGAGTGGAGCTCTGGAGGTCCGCACTAAGAGTCTGTTGAAAAAGTTGAATGTAAGATTAGGATAAGAAGTGCTGGCATCAAGAAAGGCATTCGGTGTTTTATCGATTTGTCCTGCTTTATCAAACTGTACTACTGTAACACAAACTGACAGACCTGTGGTCTCCTACCAGACACAGTGTTGGCAACTTTAACAGGTGAAAGAAATCCCCACAAAATAAGGAAGAAACTAACTGTGTGCAAAGAAGAGACTTGAATTATGATATTTTATTATTTTTCACGCTCCTCATAGCTGTATTTGTAACTGTTTTGGAAACCCACAAAACCACAGCATGAAAGCATAAAGGAGTGTGCATGTAGTATATCAGTTATTTGAAGGATCATATGAATAACAGCAAGTAATCAGATTTAAAAACATGTTGCGAATTGGCAAACCACTGAATATCTGGATGTCAGGTCAGAAACACCAGGCAAACGGATCAAAGACTCCTTCAAGCACTTCATAAAAATGAACATGAACTCCAGCAGTAATCCTAAACAGCACGGCTGGACAGATAGCATGTTACAATAAAGCACTGGTCATAAAAAATCACAGCAAAACCTCCATTGGAGAAGTCTAGTCAAAAATAGAGAGCATATATAAAAATGAGAACAGCTACAGAAGAAGATTTGAAAAGGTGAATACGTGCCATGAACGTCGTGAACACGTGTCTTGTTATAAACAGATTCAGTTTCCATGTCTGGCTCATGAGAACTTCATGGTAATGATGAAGCACTCATGTCGAGCACTAATAGAAAATACAATAAAATGAGGGAATGTGATTATCAACAACCTGCTACTCAGTAAGGAGTTTAAGAAGCTGCGGCCCAGTAAGTAGATGGCTAACTAATGTCATTTCAATATAAATTAGTGCAGTGGTTAGCGGTGCTGCTTCTCGGATTTAACGATCTGGGCTTGAATCCATAGCCTACTTTTATAAACTTGCCAACATCCATTTCTGTGGACTTTAACTGTGTGAGGAAAACATCAGACTGTTTAGTGATATGTCCTGTTTCCAGAAAATAATGTACAGTAGCACACGATGGCATTTGGTGCTCATCTGAATGTATGCGGCGGCGCACACGCAGTATTGGCCGGTGCGACCTTAAAGTACCTGGTGCGCAGGCTAAAGTAAGTGGTGGGCACAAGATAGTAATTTGTACACACCAACTTGTTTCCCAGGAAGGAAAAAACACCATATCTCCTCAGGGGCTCCGTACGAGTGTGCAGACGAATACCTGTAAACATAAAGCACGTACCTAAACCCTTACCCTCCCACAAGCCTAATCTTAACCATAGTGTAACGGGGTACGCGATGGGCATTTCGTGATTAATGTTGTCGGCATTATCAGACGCACATCATATGAATTGCAGGCTGCAGTTAAACCCATCTCCTACCATCCCACACTACTTTAATAAATAAAAGCCCAGTCGTCTGCTTTTTATATCACCGCTCTACAAGAGCTGTAAGTCGCGTCAAACTGAAGCGCCGAACCCTTGGTAAGGTCGTAATTAGGCAGCCCCGAAGCGCACGTTTGTAATTTTTTAATCCAACATTATCTCGTACGAACGTGACATTTTCACGTACGTATGAGATAAGGGTTACCCCATAATCTTTTTCACTGTGCGGTTCATAGCTTCCTGTCGCGTGTAGCTACGGTCGCGTACGGCTGACATCAGCCAGGGCGACTGTTACTGAAACCACGCTGCCTCACCGCATTGTAGTAAGAAGTTCTTACTATAATGCGGTGAGGCGGCAGCGTGGTTTCAGTAACAGTCGCCCTGGATGAACGTTTAAAGAGCCATTGATTTCTATACATTAACTAGCTCATATCGTAACCCCCAAAACCATATAGTGTCCGACCTTGTAACGCATAGACGACAACAATAGCAGTGACGGTTTTCCTTTTTGCGTGTTTTGTGTAAGTAACGGCATCTCGAATCACATTCTCCAGAAAAACCTTAAGCACTCCGCGAGTTTCTTCGTATATCGGGCCAGAAATTCCTTTTACTCCACCTCGACGAGCTAAGCGGCGAATGGCAGGCTTTGTTATACCCTGGATATTGTCACGAAGAACTTTACGATGGCGCTTAGCACCACCTTTGCCAAGGCCCTTTCCTCCTTTTCCGCGACCGGACATTATCACTCACTATTCGTTAGCTTTCAAACACAAAATAAACACCAACAGACTGCCGTAGACTACTTTTCGAACAAACCGAAGCTAAGTACTGTAAAGGTATTGACCGGACCTATTAGGAAACACGCACTTCTAAAATGGGCGCTCAGATTCAAACCGCGAGCTCACTCGGCTTTACTTTTCTCCTGATTGAGAGCAGATGCACGTAAAACCGAAACTGAACCTGGTGAAACAAGATTTCCATATTCAAAATTTAAATAATACACTTTCTGTCTTCTTAAAAACTATATTTGATGTGACCTTTTTTAATTCTAAATGGATTTTTTTTTGTTTTTTTTTTAGAAATTTCAATAGTAACTTATAATTGTTTTGTGTTATGTATGTAAGCAGTTTTTTGCATTTTATCAGGTGTTTTTTCCTTTACAATTAGCAAGTATAATTCAGTACACTGTTAATTTTCATTTCTTCTTTTGGGCTAGTTAAGGGCAGCCAGGTTGAGTTTGTAGATAAGGCTTTGGAATTTTAAAATATAATTTTTTAAATCTCTGTTATTGATACACTTCTTACCCAAAAGCAGGTCACTTCAGTCAGGACCCTTGTTGGATGAATGAGGTGGAGAGACAGATGTTGAATTGAAAAGCTCAATCCTAATGGATATGGTTCACATTTATGCCCTATGCTAGTTTTTCTGGAAGTATTTAAAATATTTTAGCAAAATATAAATGCATTTTGCATGTTGTGAAACCACAAGGGGATAAGTGGTATTTGGATTCTGTGACCCGAGTAAAGTGAGGTTTTCTTTTCTCATGGTTGTTTTTGATATTATTTATTGTACATCATTGACGCCTGTTCTCTCATAACATTTTTTTGTATCTCCATTCTCCTTGAAAACATGATTACTTCATATTTATTCTGCACCACACTCCAGTCCAGTTGGTGGCAGTAATGCACCATAGGTGGGTCTGCTAACTGCCATAAAAAGACAAAGAAGAAGAAGAAGAAGAAGAAGTTGGTTTCATCACAGCTTGGCTGTGTTGCACACGGTGTACTTTTCATTTTCTGAGTATTTTTTGTAATATGTGCACTTTGTTTGGCTCTTTCAAAAAAATCTAATACTTTTATTAAAAATACTAATGCAGTGTAATCCGTTTAGATGTATTGTTATGTGTATAAAGTACAAAGACTCTCTGATGTGTACTCATCATTGCCGTGCCAAATCTCTCACTGTAGGCTTTGTAAATTAACCACACAGAATGTATAACATGAAAACTATGCACTGTTTGGGGAAATGTAATCCTACAATTTGAGCATGCATCTGTAACTGCTTAAGAAACGGAACTGAAGATGAAAAGTAAAATAATAAGCAGAATGTACAACCCCAAGTCCAATGAAGTTGGGACGTTGTGTAAATAAAAACAGAATACAATGATTTGCAAATCCTTTTCAACCTATACTCAATTGAATACACTACAAAGACAAGATATCGAATGTTCAAACTGATAAACTTTATTGTTGTTTTGCAAATCTTCACTCATTTTGAATTTGATGCCTGCAACACGTTCCAGAAAAGCCTGGACAGGGGCCTGTTTACCACTGTGTTATATCACCTTTCCTTTTAACAACACTCAATAAGCGTTTGGGAACTGAGGACACTAATTGTTGAAGCTGTGCAGCTGGAATTCTTTCACATTCTTGCTTGATGTACAACTTCAGTTGCTCAACAGTCCGGGGTCTCCATTGTCGTATTTTGCTCTTCATAATGTGCCACACATTTTCAATGGGAGACAGGTGTGGACTGCAGGCAGGCCAGTCTCGTACCCGCACTCTTTTACTACGAAGCCACGCTGTTGTAACACATGCAGAATGTGGCTTCGCATTGTCCTGCTGAAATAAGCAGGGACGTCCCTGAAAAAGACGTCACTTGGATGGCAGCATATGTTGCTCCACAACCTGTATGTACCTTTCAGCATTAATGTGCCTTCACAGATGTGCAAGTTACCCATGCCATGGGCACTAACACACCCCCATACCATCACAGATGCTGGCTTTTGAACTTTGCGCTGATAACAATCTGAATGGTCCTTTTCCTCTTTGGCCCTGAGGACACGACGTCCATGATTTCCAAAAACAATTTGAAATGTGGACTCGTCAGACCACAGCACACTTTTCCACCTTGCGTCAGTCCATCTCAGATGAGCTCGGGCCCAGAGAAGCCGGCGGCGTTTCTGGGTGTTGTTGATATATGGCTTTCACTTTGCATGGTAGAGTTTTAACTTGCACTTGTAGATGTAGCGACGAACTGTGTTAACTGACAATGGTTTTCTGAAGTGTTCCTGAGTCCACGTGGTAATATCCTTTACAGAATGATGTCGGTTTTTAATGCAGTGCCACCTGAGGGATGGAAAGTCATGGGAATCCAGTGTTGGTATTCAGCCTTACGTGCAGAGATTTCTCCTAATATTGATTTTTCTAATATTTTGATGATATTAGATAGATAGATAGATAGATAGATAGATAGATAGATAGATAGATAGATAGATAGATAGATAGATAGATAGATAGATAGATAGATAGATACTTTATTAATCCCAGGGAAATATTCAAATATTCCAGCAGCAAAAAATATTAAATTAAAGAGTAATAAAAAAAAATAAAAAATGCAGGTTAAAAAAAAAACGGACAATAACTTGACAATATTATGGACAGTAGATGATGAAATCCCTAGATTCCTTGCAATTGTATGTTGAGAAACGTTGTTCTTAAACTGCTGGACTGTTTGCCCACACAGTTGTTCACAAAGTGGTGACTCTCGCCCCATCCTTGCTTGTGAACGACTGAGCCTTTTGGGGATGCTCCTTTTATACCCAATCATGACAAACACCTGTTTCCAATTCACCTGTTCACCTGTGGAATGTTCACAACTGGTGTTTTTTGAACATTCCTTAACTTTCCCAGTCTTTTGCTGCCCCTGTCCCAGCTTTTTTGGAACGTGTTGCAGGCATCAAATTCAAAAGGAGTGAAGATTTGCAAAACAACAATAAAGTTTATCAGTTTGAACATTCGATACCTTGTCTTCGTAGTGTATTCAATTGAATATAGGTTGCAAAGGATTTGAAAATCATTGCATTCTGTTTTTATTTACGTTTTACACAACGTCCCAACTTCATTGGAATTGGGGTTGTAATTTGAAGAAAGAAGGGGAATGGTGGTATCATAACACCAGCTATGACACCCACTGTGAGCAGAAAAATAAGCAAGAATCGTAGCCTAACCTTAATTAAATAATACCAAGAATCTGTGGTAAAATTAAATTTTTCCAGTTTACTTTTGTTTGTTACAACGATGCCTCAGGAACATGACAAATATGCGTTCCACCCATTAGCTCGATTGTAAAACACAAGAGCAGGCTGTTTAGTTTTTTGAATTTTTAAAAAAATATGCTTCACTTCAAAAATCATTGTCATGTTACAAATTAAAATATACCATTACAGTGAAGAGGTAACTTCAATTTTAAAAATACTGAACATATCCTAACTTATAAAAACATGAATGATTCAAAACTGTAATGTACAATTACTTCCCAAAAAGTTCTTGTGCAAAGTATATAAGACATCTGTATGAATTAATAAATGTTCCTAAATTCTTCACACTTGTGGCATATTTATAAATCATAAATCACCCATATCATGTTAAATTTGTGCATGTTAAAAAAGTGCCCTCAAATATCTCTATGTGGAAGAAAATACAGAAAGAGAAAGAAATGGTCCCCGTTCGGGGTAAGAAAAGAAATCCCTGCAATGTAAATAATTCTCCGATTGTTTTTATAGATTTTGGATGGAGGGTGTTGAGAACACAAATATTAGCTGATTAATATTAGCAAATAGTAATTATTATTAATATTAACAGATGTTAGCTACCTCAGATTATTGATCACTTGTGAGAGCCAAAGGGCAAGTAAGTGCTTTCCAGGAGAATTTGGAGGTCTGCACAGTCCCCCTGCAAGCAGATTAACTTCAATTGTCAGCCGCTATCCACACTGCAGATATTTAAAAACGCACAAACAGAGTAAACTGCCTTAGATTTTTCACGAAGTGTACAAGTGAAGTAACCAGTTACAGTCCTTTTAAATGTATGCTTTTAAAACTCGCTCTGAACAGTAATGTCTCTTTATTTCGTGTGCCCGAATTTTATGAACCAAGACAGACAAACAGGTTCCACCGAGATTTGAACTCGGATCGCTGGATTCAGAGTCCAGAGTGCTAACCATTACACCATGGAACCGTCTTAAGCACTTTTCTACAGTAAATACGGTAATGGCAAAGCACTGTAACGTGTTTATTTACATTTTAGGTGCTCGTTTGACATACTAAAAACTTTTCAGTGCTTTTTTTAATAATGTAAATATACTTGTAATACTTCTGTGCCCTCGGAATCTTTACCCGATGCATACACTGCATTTTTGCGTCTCATATTTGGGACGACCTTCACACATTTAAGAGTTTTTATTTACCTCTGGTGAGAATTTCCGCAGTTCCTACCTGTGACATTTCACCTTCCCTCATAGTTGAGCTCACTTGAAGTTTTCTGAGTGTCTTAGGAGACTCTTTGGATGGCAGTACCTGTTCATTTGCTATGTTGCCCAAAAAGCAATTATAGATGTTCTAAAAAAATCGTAAAAAATAAGAAGCAAACGAAACATATTGTAGCACACCTGTGTCCGGATATAAGAGGGACTAACTGTTTGAGAGGCCAAGTCCAAAATGATGGGATTCCTGGAGAAGCGGACTTGAAATCCTCGCTAGTGAGCGGAAATTGAGAGGGGCGTGTCACCGCTGCTGAAGCCCATCCCCCTGGCTGCGTGGCTCTAATGTGTACCCGAGTATTAGGTCGGCTCACGGAGGGGAGGAACAGGGAGACAGACACGTTACCTGTGACCCCGGGTACGCGAGAATTTAGCCCTACCTCTGTAATACACCTTTTACTGTCAGATGCGTCCGATTGAAAACCGCATGGGGGGTGGCGTGATGATTTCGCGCTGTCCACGGCCGTTTTCCGAGAGCTGAACAGGGGAAACAAGGCTCAAAGATCAGGGGCTATAGGTCTAGCTTCTGTGAACATGTTGGGGGACGTCTCTCGAAGATTAGGGGCAACACGCTTGAGATCGGAGGCTAAAGCCCTGGAACACCCCTGCCTAACGACGCCACTGGGCAGGCGGTGTTTATGTGTGGGCAAATGAGATAAGCAGCTGGGAGCGCCCATCGGAGTGTAAAGCGGCAAATTCCATTCCAATCCCGTTACAATATTAAACGTGTCGAATTTCTCTAGATAAAACGCGACAACAAAAATTATTTCTTTGGGGCCCATTTTTTATACATTATTGTAGAGCATCGAGATAGAAAGACTATAAGATCCATAACGAATGGGAGTTAAGCCAAATAATGGGCGCATTTTTTCCACAACAAATGATGTACAATAGTCTTCTTGCAGAAATAAACTACGCTGTAAAAGCCATGTAAACCGCTCTGTAAAAATAACAGTCACTTCTCTAGACGGGCTATTGCACTCTCACAGTGTTACAGATCGTGTGGTGTCCCTTTCCACGTCTCTCCGTTATCATTTACATCGCCGTGTTTATACTGTCCTGACAATCTCCACCAGCGTTCTCGAGCCTTCTCGGACTTGAAAGGTATAACGAGAAATGTCCTGGGGTTCCAGGAACGTAGAACTCAGGACACCTGTGAATACCCTGCTATCGATCGCCTCTCCATCCCCGTCTGTAGGTGACAATGCTGGTTACTACAGTGTGTATGTTTTGTATATTGGATAAGGCCGGTTTTATTTTTTACTTCGTTGTCTCACTAGAAGGTACTACTTAGAAAGGAACTATCTATCTAATGTGAAATTCTCCCTTGGGAAACTCTTACTGAGTGCAGATAGACGTGTGGGTATACAATGACCAGGGTGAGGTCCCGCCTTGTACCCAGCAGCATAGACTCGTCTAGAAAACGATTGACAATATGCTCCATTGCAAGGAGCTTTAAAAGGAAAACATTATTTCAGTATGCTATTGGCACAACAACTTTGTAAAATACGCAATGTTTTGCCTTTAAGGCCAAAACTGGAGCTGCACCACCTTACATATCAGCACTGGTCAAGCAGCGTGTCACTTCTCGCTGTCTCAGAACATCAAGCACTGCACGTCTCGAACCACCCTTACTTAAAAGAAGAGGACGACATGCATCAAGACTCTTTGCAGTGTTGGCTCCTCAGTGGTGGAACGAACTTCCTCTTGCTGTACGAACAGCGGAGACCCTCACTGTCTTCAAACGTCGCCTGAAGACACACTTCTTTCAACAGCACTTGGACTAAAGTCCCCATACTTTTTTTTTCTACCCTTTTTTTTCAAAAAAAAAAAAAAAAAAAATTTGTACTAACTTACTATTTTCTTCTAGCAGGGTTTTGTATACAACTTGGTCAGCGGTAACTTGTTTAATGACAGTAGATTTAATCCTAGCCTTAAAGACTGAAGAACAGTCGTAGACTACTAAGCACTGTTGTAAGTCGCTCTGGATAAGAGCGTCTGCTAAATGATGTAAATGTAAATGTAAATGTACATAACAGGAAGATACAATTGATGCTTTGAACAGAACAATAAAAGGTTAAGAATAAATACTTAGCAGAGGATGGTTTCGATCCATCGACCTCTGGGTTATGGGCCCAGCACGCTTCCGCTGCGCCACTCTGCTTTATATTAAAACAGAGGGCGCGCGTCTCAATGATCTCAGATCACATCAACAAGATCTGCACGTGGAACAACACAAAGGACTATCAGACACACTGCAAGCAAAGGCTGAAAATAACAACATACGTGTAGGAATAATGATCAGATTACCGTCCACATTATCAGGAAGTCCAAGATACATGCAACAAAACTACCAGGATGTCATGGCCATAGTACGTAAATTCGGAAAGCCTGATTTATTTATCACTTTCACATGTAATTCTACATGGACTGTCGGATAGCCAAAGACCGGAGCACAGACCTGATATTGTAGTACGAGTCTTTTGGATTAAGATGAAGGAATTACTTACAGACATTCTACAACAACATCTTTTTAGGGTTGTTATTGATTACGTAATCGAATTTCAGAAGCGCGGCCTTCCTCATGTCCACATGCTGTTTACTCGTCACAATAATTCTAACAAACACTCTTCAGCCCCGGTCAGTTGTTCGTGGCTTTTTCTAGGGTCAGATCTTTAAACCCATTATCTGTCGTCTCCACCAAAACACCTACAATATTCACAACTGCGTCTTTCAAGGAGTATTTATTTCTTCTTGATTTCTGAATTCCTTTCTCACCGTTTTCCGTTCCTATTCTTACACCGCTGTGTGCTACGGCAGGTGTCGGCTAGTTATATTTATTTGCACAATGTATGTCTTTCATTTCTGTGAATACAAAACATTAAGCACATGGGAGAGAAGCGAAAGGAGCAGCACAGGCAGTAACTGTGATGATTTTAACAGCGAAGATATCGTCAAACCAAAGTGAAGCAAAGCTGAGCTTATTAATGATATCGAAGATACAAGGAGGTCACAAAATACGCCCCTTAACAAGTGATTGGCACAAAAACGAGCCTTGGTGGTGAATGCGTCGCCTTTTGTCCCAACCATAAAAACAAGAGGTGATGGCGTTCAAAATTCACCTTCCGATATTAAAGAAACACATTGGAGAGAAACAACTGAAGAACTTCTGGTTGTGCAGGAATAGTTGGCATTCGCAGCAGGATGTCGATTAAAACACTTGGAAAGTAGATTTCAGATCCAAACTCTAATATGCAGATATAGACGTACATATACGTGTGTGTGTGTGTGTGTGTGTGTGTGTGTGTGTGTGTGTGTGTGTGTGTGTGTGTGTGTGTGGTATACAATTAAAAGTTAAAGTAGAACGAGTCTCAGATCCCAAATTACACATAAAGGAAAACAGATAACGTTTCAAAATCTTGCAAAAATTTGAATCAGAAAATGACAATACTAAAGTTGGTCACTAGATGGCACCATTGTAACTACAGACACTATTGAGAAGCGTTTCACAGAATTAATGAAATTAACAAAAAATAACGTTATTAATAAATTAAATATTCTGAGTTAACGGTGCCTTATAAGAACTACAGAAACAATTAAAGTTCTCAAAAATATACTATAATATAATAATAGCTTATATGTTCTAAATTAAACCATATATGCGGAAACAATTTAATATGAACACACTTCTTATTTTACAATTCTTATTCCATTCTTATTTGCAGTGGTGATGGACAGGCTGACAGACAGACGACATTAGACAGGAGTGCCCGTGGACTGTGATGTTTGCTGATGACATTGTGATCTGTAGCGATAGTAGCGAGCAGGTTGAGGAGACCCTGGAGAGGTGGAGATCTGCTTGTTAGAGAGATATCAATAATAAGGAGATGTAATGGGTGTAATGGGCTATAAACCAGTGTTTTAAAGAAAAGGCAGAATTTCTGGAAAATTCTGCTACAGGTTATTGCTGATGGCTATCTACAGGACACAAATATTTACCTGTCTTGCTAAAGAGTCACCTGCTGACTGCTTTGATTTAGTATCTTATCTACACACAATGTGTAGATACACAACTGTCTGCTTCCTTGGAAAATTAACGAGTTCTGGGGACATTGGTTTCTAATCAAGTACTCAAAGTAAATGTGTTTACACTATTTGTTATACAGAGTAAATTGGTTTGCACCATTGTTTTCACTGATTACCAGGTTCATCTATGCAGAAATTGAAGTATATATATATTTCTGGAAAAAGGAGAATAAAGGTAGAAGAGAACAGAGAAGTATGGTCTGAGACTTGGGACTGCTGTCTGTTTCTTTTATGTTTTACACCATATTGCTGTGGCTACACCCTGTAGCAACAGTGGCTTGTACCTGGCCTAGGTTCCCCTAGGCCTGAGGTCGGTAACAATTGGGGGCTCGTCCGGGATCAGCACCCTGTCATGGAGACAGTCATCACTACACCTGGTAATTCCTGTTGTGAAACTTCAGGGACGACTCCTGTAATTGAGTCATCCAGAGAGCCCAGCTTCAGGTACAGAAGGGAGATGGCAACATCTGGACCATGCAAGATGCTGATCTGGGATATCCATAAGAAATTAATATTGCTGGATTACAATCAACTCAGCATCCTGGCTGCAAGTATAGGAGATGAAGAAGGAGATGAAACTGTAGAACTCTCACAACTAGGTGAACAAGAACTTTATTATTTCCTTTTTGATTATATTAAGAGTGAAAAGTTGAGAAATTTGGAGGACGAAGGCATGTCACACTTACTTCATTTCCAGGATATGATTTCACAACTCCTAACCAAAAAGGATTTCAACCCTGCTAGGAGTATGGATTGTACAGATGTTACCACTGCAGTGCCGGATCAAGATATTCATTCGAGCCGAGCTAAACATTTTGGCCGAAACTTTGAAAATTTTAGGAGGAACTCTATGGACTTGAAGAAAGGATGTCTTCCTTACATGACTTCAGATCAAGTGGTAAGACTCACTGATATTGCTACTTTTCTGCCTCGTAGGGAGTTCAAAGTCCATGGTGGGCAAATCTATGATGGGGGCTCTGAAATGTCATACAGTAACCTTTGCAAACAAATAGATGTAGGGTTACATGAGGGATTTACTGAGTTTGAAGTTGTTAAGTCTGTACTAAAAGTAGTTAAACCTGGTATCTTCAAAAAGTTTCTTATGAGTAGAGATGATCTCACATTAGATGAGCTCAAACGATTTCTTAGGTTACACATTAGGGATAAAAGCAGCAGAGAACTGTTTCAGGAACTGAGCAATACAAAGCAACAAGATAGGGAAACACCCGAACATTTTGTATATAGGATAATGGATCTTCGACAACGCGTGCTGCAGGCATCAGAGCAGAATGGAGCTGAATTCAGTTATGACAGAAAATTAGTTCAGGGCATATTTCTTCATACCCTTTATCAAGGGTTCAATGAAAAAAATAACAACATCAGACAAGACATAAAACCATTTCTTACTGACTTGAAGGTGACTGATGATATAATTGTAGAGAAGATAACTAAATCTACCAAGGAGGAAGCAGAGAGAATAAAGCGTCTTCACACTCCGAGTGAACATAGGTCAGTCTCTGTAAATTCAGTACAACAAAAGGACAGTTCACAGGCTGATCAGACTGAACTGAGTCAAGCAAACGATAGAATGCAAGTTGACAGTGAAGCTATAAAGCAGTTAACTGCTCGAGTGTCCGAACTAGCAAAACAATTTGACAAGATTGTGAACCATAACGATAATGATAATTTGAAAGTTCTTTGTGGACATCAAGCTCATAATACTACCCTTGAGCAGCTGGCAGCTCAAGTGTCTATGCTAAAAAAAAATTTTGAAAAGATCACAAAGCATACTGGTAACAGTACTCGGACAGATGTCTGTGCACTACCACAATTAAACACTCAGGTCTCAAGAGATAGTCCTAAAAGAAGATGTCAAGAATGTGCCCAGCAGGGAAAAGAATGGTGTACTCACTGCTTTCGCTGTGGTTTGATGGGACACAGAGCTGTTGGCTGTACTAAGAGATGGGAATCGGGAAACTGGGGAAAGTCACTGGAGAGGGGACAACCAGTGACCAACAGGAGTAACAGATCCCCCCAGATTGAGGCTCCCACAATGCAAAACACATGTCTACTGCCCCCTAAAGAAAAACGTGCTGCCCAACTAATTGGGAGTCGCTGCATGGTCACGTGTGTAATCAATGGAATTCAAACACAAATGCTGTTAGACACAGGAGCACAGGTTAGCATAGTAGGGAGAGAGTGGGTAAGGAAGACATTGCCTGATGTTAAGATTCAGTCACTTGAGAGTTTATTAACAGGAAGTGCACTCTGTATTACTGCAGCAAATGGCACTGAGATTCCATTTGAAGGGTGGATTGAGGTGTCACTTCAGATACTGAGCTCCAGGCATGGGCAGGTAGCCATTGATGTTCCTTTGTTAGTAAGTCAAAGTCATGTTAACTGTCCACTGTTAGGCTTCAATGTTATAGAGGAACTGATCCGAGAGAACTGTGACCAGACCGATACCACCAGTCTTAGTGCACTGCTGAGTGAGGCATTAAACCTGAAAGGTGACACAGCAGATAATATCATCTCTGCAGTAGGAGTAAAACCTGGGGAAGCAATATCACCAGGTATTACAGTAAGGATGGGGAAAAAGGGGCTGGTTATCCCAGCATGTCAAATATGTCAAGTGAGATGTAAAATTAGGGCTTTGCCTAGACGAGGCACAATGACTTTTGAGCCACTAGCAGAGAATCATTGCCCAGAGGGCATTGAACTACTCCCTGCCATTGTTGACAATCCAACTGGTACTTCAAAACTAATTACCATACCTCTCCAAAATTACACCTTACATGATATCTACCTTCCTAGTGGAACATTATTAGGCACTCTAGAAGAAATTATTGATATCTGGCCAGTCCTTCCCCCACCATCTGACCCAGTAATACTCAGCCAGCTAGTTGATGGCCAAGTCAATGCTGCACACCCAGAGTACAGTAGAGTTAATCAAGGAAGCAACAAATACAAGGTTACTGCTAGGGAGAAATGGAACCCACCAGTAGATTTGTCCCACTTAAAAGAGGAAGAACAAGAGGTAGTCAAGCGCATGTTATATGAAGAATCAGATGTATTTTCATGTGAAGATGGTGAAATTGGTTGCATTCCAGATTTGAAGCTAAAAATCCACTTGAAAGATGATACTCCTGTGCAGAAAAGGTACAATGCTACTCCAAAGCCCTTATACAAAGAGGTGAAAGAATACATCCAGAACCTTTTGGACAATGGTTGGATAAAGAAGTCCACTTCGGCTTACTCTTCTCCAGTTGTCTGTGTCAGGAAAAAGGACTTAAGTTTACGTCTTTGTGTGGACTTTAGAGAGCTAAACCGTAAAACCATCCCTGACAGACACCCCCTGCCACGCATTCAAGACCTACTGGATAACCTTGGGGGCTACTCATGGTTTTCAATCCTGGATCAAGGAAGTGCATATCATCAAGGTTTCATGGATGAGGACTCAAGATCTGTCACTGCTTTCAGTACCCCATGGGGGCTATATGAGTGGGTACGCATTCCTTTTGGCTTGAGCAACGCTCCTGCAGCATTTCAAAGATGCATGGAAGGGGTACTGGAACAATTGAGAGATGAATGTTGCACTCCATATTTGGATGATGTACTTTGCTTTTCCAAAACATTTCATGACCATGTGGAAGACTTGAGACGGGTACTGTGTCGAATGAGAGAGCACGGAATAAAATTACGACCAGAGAAATGCGAGTTATTCAGACAACAAATCTGGTACGTAGGTCGTCTAGTGTCAGAAGAGGGGGTACAGATTGACCCTAAGGATTTGCAAGCAGTCCGACAATTAGTGGAAAAGGAACCCAAAACAGTTGGAGAAGTCAGATCATTGCTGGGCTTCCTTAGTTATTACCGCTCCTTCATACAGGACTTTTCCAGGTTGGCAAAACCTTTGTTTGAACTTTTAAATGGTACTATTGGAAATACTGGAAAATCTAGCTTGTTGACTACAGTAAGAGGGAGGATAAAATCCAATATACAGCTACCTTCAAGGACACCAGTTCAATGGACTAATGAACATCGTACAGTCATTTCTAAATTTGTGGATATACTCACCACTCCACCCATACTGGCTTTTCCAAATTTTGAATTGCCCTTTGTTTTGCACACTGATGCATCAAACGAAGGACTAGGAGCAGTACTTTACCAACAGCAGGATGGTAAACTACGTGTAATTGGCTACGGATCGAGAACACTCACTCCAGCTGAAAGAAATTACCATCTCCACTCTGGCAAGTTAGAATTTTTGGCCCTGAAGTGGGCAATCTGTGAAAAATTTAGAGACTATCTATATTATGCACCCACCTTCACTGTATATACTGACAATAACCCTCTGACATATGTTCTGAGTACAGCAAAATTGAATGCAGTGGGTCATCGCTGGGTTGGAGAATTAGCAGACTTTAACTTTGACATCAAATACCGCCCTGGGAAAGCAAATACAGATGCTGATACACTGTCCCGCTTCCCTGTGGATTTACAGGCCACTATCACTGAGTATAAGGAAACAATATCTCCAGAAGTCGTCTCAGCTGTCTGGCAGGGGGACAAAGCAGCTAAAGATAAAGAAGTGCCATGGGTGGCTGCTCTACAGTTCACCTCAATGGAGAACGATGTGTTGCCAGGAAGTGCTGATACAATCACACCAAATGATATTAGGGTTGCACAGCAAGAAGATGCTACCATCAGTGAAGTGATTAACCTCAAAAGCAGAGGATGGGGTCCAAATAAGAAGGACAAGGAACAAATGGGAACTGAAACAAAGAGACTGATACATGAATGGAACAAACTCACCATTGACAAGGGAGTACTGTACAGGCAAGTAGGAAAAAGAAAGCAACTTGTTTTGCCACATAAGCTGAAACCAGTTGTCCTTAAAAGCCTCCATGATGATATGGGACATATCGGATCTGACAAGGTGATTCATCTGGCCAGAGAAAGGTTTTATTGGCCTTACATGCAGCAAGAGATTGAAGATTATGTAATTCGACAATGCATCTGCATCAAGCAGAAGCACCCTAGTAACCCAGACAGAGCACCTATGGGCTCTATTACTACAAGCGAACCTTTTGAACTTCTGTCTGTGGACTTTCTGCATCTTGAGCCAAGTAAAGGAGGTTATGAATATGTTCTGGTTCTGATGGATCACTTCACTCGCTTTGCACAAGCATATGCCACCAAAAACAAATCTGGAAAAACCGCAGCTGAGAAGATTTTCCAAGACTTTATCCCTCGTTTTGGCTACCCTGCAAAGCTGCACCATGACCAGGGGCGTGAGTTTGAAAATAACTTATTTCAGAGGCTCCAACAACTATCTGGAATAACTCACTCCCGCACCACCCCCTATCATCCACAGGGGAATCCAGTAGAACGATTCAATCGAACTCTGCTTCAGATGCTCCGGACCTTGGAAGAAGAGAAAAAGTCAAAGTGGAAAGATTACCTACCACAAATTGTGCATGCATATAATTGTACAAGACACGAATCAACTGGCTATTCACCATTTTTCGTCTTGTATGGCAGAGCGCCAAGATTACCTATCGATTTGTTGTTTAATCTTACAACTGACAATGAGGAAACAGACAGCCAGGACTTTGTGCAAAAATGGGCAACCAAGATGAAAGAAGCTTACCAGATTGCTGCAGATAACAGTCGGAAAGTATCGGCCAAGGGTAAGCAGTATTATGACCGTACAGTGAGGGGCGCTATTCTTCAACCAGGTGACAGAGTCTTAGTCAGAAACTTATCTGAGAGAGGAGGCTCAGGAAAACTCCGTGACTACTGGGAAAAAGAGGTATGTCGTATTGTGGAGAGAATTAAAGACAGCCCAGTGTACAAGGTACAGCCAGAAGTTGGTAGCAGAACACCCCGGATACTACACCGCAACCTCCTGCTCCCTGTCAATGACTTACCTCTTGAAAAAGACACTAAATTGAACACAGTGAAAAGGAAAATGCAAAGACCAGCAAAAACAAATAGTGAGACACCAGACTCAGCATCTGATCACTCCGATGAGGAAGCAGAAACCTCATATGGCCCCCATCGCTTGCCATGCTTTCCTGCACAGTTCAGATCTGAGGTCATAGAATCTGAGTCACGCTCCAGGCTCAGAGCCAAGGCCCGAGAGGTCTACCCTGAACCACGAGAAACTGACAGAAATCCTTTGCAAGGAACATCAAGGGAATTAGGACTGGAAATGGAGACCAGTGTTGCTGAACCCCAGGTGGGGAATATTGATGAAGCAGTGGAACCCACAAATGGTCAAGAATACCTAGCAACAGAACACCAGAGTGACAGAGAAGGGGACACTTTAAGAAAATCGACTCGCACTGTCAGACCCAGAGAAGTATTCACATACCACAGACTGGGGCAGCCATCATACCAGCCTTGGAATCCTGGTGTCCATGCAGTTATACAGAATCCTATGTATCTGTTACCAAGCCCCACAATAATGTATCCAGCATACCCAGAATTTGATTATTATGGTTGAAACACAATAGACACTGAACTAAAGGCCGAGCCTTTGGAGCAAGATGTCAGGAGACATCTAAAAAAAAAATAGGGGAGAGTGTAATGGGTGTAATGGGCTATAAACCAGTGTTTTAAAGAAAAGGCAGAATTTCTGGAAAATTCTGCTACAGGTTATTGCTGATGGCTATCTACAGGACACAAATATTTACCTGTCTTGCTAAAGAGTCACCTGCTGACTGCTTTGATTTAGTATCTTATCTACACACAATGTGTAGATACAGAACTGTCTGCTTCCTTGGAAAATTAACGAGTTCTGGGGACATTGGTTTCTAATCAAGTACTCAAAGTAAATGTGTTTACACTATTTGTTATACAGAGTAAATTGGTTTGCACCATTGTTTTCACTGATTACCAGGTTCATCTATGCAGAAATTGAAGCATATATATATTTCTGGAAAAAGGAGAATAAAGGTAGAAGAGAACAGAGAAGTATGGTCTGAGACTTGGGACTGCTGTCTGATTCTTTTATGTTTTACACCATATTGCTGTGGCTACACCCTGTAGCAACAGTGGCTTGTACCTGGCCCAGGTTCCCCTAGGCCTGAGGTCGGTAACAGAGACACGGCTCACATTTCAAGGTGCACCTCCCAGCATGCACGAGAGCGCATATTATGGGATGTTAAAATAAACAAAGGAGATGCACGTGTGCTGCAGTAGTCATTTCCGTGTACAGAAAGTGCTCGTTGACTGGTGCGCTGTGGTAATAATAATGTAGCGCCCCCTGAGTCCTGACCTGAGAGAGACGCGCTGCTCAGGTGGTCGAGACCTGTCTGAGAAGGACGGGACTCCCTGGAGAATCCGACAGAAAAGCAGCTCTGCCATCTCCGTTTTACAGACGCAGCACTAAGTGTGCACAGTAGCGGCCAGGAGACGTGCCGGGGGTCCAGCTGCCAGGTGGCCTGTTCGCCTGTGACTCTCGCAGAGCCGACTGCCAGGGCCATACGAGTGTAGCGCTGTGTCTGCGAGCGCCGATCTCCAAACTGATTTTTTTTTTTGACGGCGTCTCCGGCAGTCCCTCCGCTTCGACCAGTTTAGCACGTGTGTGACATTTACTGCTTTTGTCGGTGGTAGAATCGCGGTCTGTCTGGGGAATTATTTGGGTTACAAAAAGTGTGCCAACATAGAAAAACGGCTGGAAATGCTGCTCTACCTACATTAGTGTTCCTGGCACACAAAGAAATATCGCGGTAGCTGCCATCTCACTTAGAAACTGACACCGTGCGTTACTGGAGTGGTCATGTTGTATTCTTTACATAAATTACTGAAGTTGCTGCAAACTGGAATAATGGTGAGGTAATAATCGTCTATTTCGTAGAATTCTGACATCATATTAGGGAGTCGTCACTGCACGCTACCTGACAGTAGAGCCGCCGTAAGCTACAAGGCAGATGCATAAGATCACTATTTGTATTTTATATGTGCGGCCGAATAGAAATGACAACAATCTGAACTACCATTTGATAGACGTGCTGAATCCGAGGAAGTGAAGTCTTTCACTGCGGCCATGTAAGCAAATATTGTGTTCAATATTTAGGAAAACATAATGACGCCTTTCGTGGGTCCAGCAACAAATTATTTACAGAAAATAATGGCAAACTCCTTGGACTTATTGAAATGATAGCCACATTTGATCCTCCTATGGATGACATTTGAGAAGAGTTTCGAATAAGGGAATATCGGAGTTGCGGAATTCAACATGAAGCGATCAATCAAAAAATAAAACCGAAATAAAGGAGCGCAACAAGAAACGTAAACATCTTTCCGTTCTTTTGGACACTAACAGATATCAGTCACGAGGAACAGTTATCATTTATAATAAGAATTGAGAGAAAAGCCAAGCAAAATGACACCTTTTATTGGCTAACTAAAAAGATTACAATATGCAAGCTTTCGAGGCAAGTCAGGCCCCTTCTTCAGGCAAGATGTGATCACTTAGTTGATCACTTAGCTTGCATATTGTAATCTTTTTAGTTAGCCAATAGAAGGTATCATTTTGCTTGGCTTTTGTCTACATTCATAATGGCTAACACGGTACAACACCCTAGTACTACTAATAAGAATTGAGGAATTTCCAAACGATGACGTCACAATAAAAGACTATTTCCCTGATTTTCTATCAGTTGTTAAACTACAGGATCTGATTTAACTGAAGGGCTCACAGGCCATCTTGCCCATACGGGGTTATCTGTCCAAGACTGCAGGGGACAAGCTGACGATAACGGCGCCAATGTGGCTGTGAAGCACCAAGGAGTGCAAACTAGAATTTGAATGAACATCCTGGGCCTTTTTAGTTCCATGTACGGCTCATCGTTTAACTTTATTCTTGAGAGATATGGCCTCGTGTATTCCTATTGCTGTGACTTTTTCAGGACAATTCAAAGACTTTATCCGATATGTTCTGCGTCAGTGGACAGATGGTCTGTTCTCACGAAACATTTGACAGAATTAACGCTAAAGCCGTTGGCACCAACTAGACAGGAATGTAAATTTCAGTCTGTGAAGCCGATTCGTTTTCATTAAAGTCAAATTTGTAAAATATTTGAAGAAATCAGTGAATCAACCGAAGATGCAAAAATAAAACACGGGCTCCATTCTTTGATTCAATATGAATTAAATTATAAATTTGTTTGGCAACAGTTATATTTTACGAAATACTCGTAACTGTTAATAAAGTTTGCAAAACTTTACAAAATTTGGATGCTGATTTAAACACTGCAGCAACACGTTTGAAAGGTTTAAACGATTATTTGATTTAATATCGAGATAATGGATTTGAAACAATAAAAGAAACTGCCAAACTAAGACGCTTTTATGACAGTTTCTATCAGACAGTTGTGACGAGCGCCATCTTCTACACGGTGGTGTGCTGGGGAGTCAGCATAAAGAAGATGGACGCCTCACGCCTGGACAAACTGGTGAGGATGGCAGGCTCTATTGTAGGCACGGAGCTGGACAGTTTAACATCTGTGGCAGAGCGACGGGCGCTGAGCAGACTCCTGTCAATCATGGAGAATCCACTGAACAGGATCATCTCCAGACAGAGGAGCAGCTTCAGAGACAGACTGTTGTCACCATCCTGCTCACTGACAGACTGAGGAGATCGCTCATCCACCACACTACGCGACTCTTCAATTCCACCCGGGGGGTAAATGTTAACATTTTACAAAGTTATTGTCTGTATGTTATACCTGCATTGTTATCGCTGATTAATTTAATATTGTTCTTTATCAGTATGCTGCTGCTGGAGTATGGGAATTTCCCCTTGGGATTAATAAAGTATCTATCTATCTATTTATCTATCTATCTATCTATCTATCTATCTATCTATCTATCTATCTATCTATCTATCTATCTATCTATCTATCTATCTATCTATCTATCTATCTATCTATCTATCTATCCCACCTCAGGGCACACACACACCAACCCATGCAGACACGGGGAGAACATGCAAACTCCACGCAGGGAAATTAAGTCTTAAACTATAAAAGATTCTAAGAAGAAATGTTATACTGGTTATTTTTAAGAATCATTGATCAAGCAACGATGTCAATTGAAGAAACATTTCAACAATTAAACAGGGAATTACTTTGGATTTCTGTACAATATTCTAAAATTAAAATTTATGGCAGATGAAGAACTTAAAAAATATTGTTTGGATTTAGATATTTTATATTAACGGATGGAGATAGTCGTGATATCAATGGGTTGGAATTATTTGAAGAAATAAAATTATTCTTTATATACACCGACGAATTGTAAACCCCCAGATTGCCTAAATATATTACTAAATGTTAGTCTTATCACAATTTAGTTACTTGCTTGCGAATATTATTAACTATTCATGTAACAACAGCTACAGCTGAGAGAAGTTTTTCGAAGCTGAAAATAATTAAAAATTATCTACGAGAAACCCTGGGACAAGAGAGATTGTCTAATTTAGCACAACTCTCAATAGAATTATGTGAATCCATTGGATCTGATGATATAATAAATGATTTAGCAGAAAAGAAAGCTCGAAAGATAAATTACAAATAATGTTTAGAAATCCAATTTGTTGTATTGTAGTACCTATTCCTGCATTGTATTCATTGTATTATTGAATTTCTTGTATTGTAATTTTTCGTAATTATAAATTAAATAAAGTTTTGACGAAATGTTATGTGTGTTCTTTTCTTAATTCTTAGCTAATATAGCATATTCGATTATTTTTTATTTATTAATAATTTTTGTAATATCCAGAGCCGTACCGTGGGTGGTGCTAACTGTGCACCCGCACCAGGCGCCAATTTTCGAAGGGCGCCGATTGGCAACGTTGTGGTTTCGGGTTAAAAAAGAAGAAAATAAAAAAAATAAAAAACATTAATATTACTGAAAATGAGTAAAACATTTACCGACATTTCCCTTTACGTTTTATGATTTTGTTAACAACTTGCACAATCACAGCCGAATTACTGGAAATAAAAGTGGAATTCTAAGTAAAATAACAACGAGAATGACGCCCTGCTTGTAAACCGCCACGTCACTAATATGCTGAGCGGCGCGCGTCTTTACTGTCTGAAGTAAACGGCTCTCCAAAACGGAACTGCTAATGACAACAAAGCAAACTGTGAACGATTCATATTTTATAACATTTTGATCACAAATGTTTTTTTAATCTCCTGAAATGTTATTTTTTGTAAAAATGAAAAGTCGCTTTCAAAACTCAGTAAACACCAAAATCAGTGCAAAATGCACATTACATCAGAGTATGCGATAACTTAAGCTTATTTACAGCTCTTATACTTGTGTTACTGTAGCCAAATATTTAATAATAATAATAATTTACGTAAACGTCAAGTCTTGTACACAGACAGCAATCCAAACAGATTTCCTCTTTCAAGGTCAACACCCAATGTGCCTTTCACGGCTCAGATTTTATCTTGTATTCAAGGTCAGCTCCTTAAAAATCAGTGAAATGTGTCAGTCCTGTAGGGTTGATGCATTTCCCAATCTTCATCATATTTTCAACCTGCCATTTGAGATGCGAGGCTGTAGCGGCAGAATGTACAGATCGGGGGTCTCCTATACACGTAGGGGTCATAGATAGTAAAACAAAAACTGTGAGCTGCGAATACGCATCAAGAATTTATCTTATAAGGCATTGTAGACTTGACATGGCTACATTATGCACTTTAAATAAATAAATAAATAAATGTTCATAAAAATATATAAGCTGCGAATAAGCGGATGTCTTAATGGTATTCACTTCATGTGTATTTTGGATCTATTATTTATTTATTTATAAAAGTGTTCAATGACATCTCTATTATTACTGAATCAGGCGGCGCTGCAGTCCTTGTCCTCCTTGACCTGTCCGCTGCCTTTGACACCATTGACAATGAAATATTGCTATTGTTGGGCTTAAAGGGGCTGCTCTTAACTGGTTCAGGTCAGATCTAACTGGTAGACACTTTTCAGTGACTTTAAATTCCTCTTCTTCATCTACTGCTCCTCTTAAATGTGGTGCTCCTCAGGGATCCATTTTGGGTCCTATTTTATTCTCTATATACCTTCACCCTTTTGGAGTTTTTTTTAGGAAATTTAACATTTCCTTTCGCTGCTATGCTGATGATACTCAGGTTTATATTCCCGTCTGCAACTCTGCAATAAATCTACTGCACAACTGTCTTTCTGAACTAAGATCCTGGATGGCTAATAATTTTCTTAATCTGAATCAAAATAAAACGGATCTCTCTGTGTAACTTAATACAGGATGTCCATGTATGGCCTTATTTATATTAGATGAACACGTCATCAGCTGTATGCTAAACATGCCTCGGTATATTCATACACTCCCGTTGTGAGGGACCGCTAGACGTTACTGGGCTGATCGAACCCCAGCTGGACTAACTCTTCAGATAGAAAGAGCAGCAGCCACACCAGAGAGTAGTGTGAACACCAATACGGACTCTGCAGCAAATATAATAGATAAGTGTGTGTGTGTGTGTGTGTGTTGGTGGGTGGGTGGTGTATCTAAACAAAAAAAATAAAGAAGCAAAGAACTACATTAAGTACATAAATACCAATGAGCTGCGAATACAAACAAAAACGATCAAAATGGCAACACTGATCCATTACAGATTACCCAGGCAAACGAATTACAAGCACCACATTTTCAGTTATTTAAACCTAAACTGCTGTTTGTTAAAATGACCATTAGATGGCGCTGTGACTCCAATTTCCCAATGCGGCCACTCCGCGAGGCTCAGGACGGCGTTCGTCTACTAAAAGTGAAATGCCTTACGTTTAAATACAAATCTGTACAATTGAAACAAATCGAAATTAGCGTCTGAGATCAAATTAAGTACAACGTATTGCTCTTCAGTGTTATCAGTGATTAATATTAATAACCTGAAACGGGGTTATCATGGCGCACTCACATATACGAGAACAACATGTTATTAGACGTTGAAGTGTGGGTTATAAAGTTAAAGTGCACTAAACGTGTTAATGACTAAAGGAGACAGAAAACTTCAGCAACAGACAATCAGTTAGCGGGTTTGGAATCAAACGCTGAACAGAAATCTCTAACAAGTATGGAGTAGTAGAGGAGCAGCAGCGGTGATCACTTGTAGGTGATCTTGAACTCGACTGAATCCCCCGGTCGGTTTGTCTCTTAAGTGTTTAAACTTCCTCTTCATTGCTTCAGCACGGCAGGATGGCTCATATTTTATCCATTTACAAGCTGCATCTCATCTACAGTAATAATCTCATCTAATAATATTATATTCACACCACACACATTTTAATATCACAAGTCTTTAATTGCACATAGTGTCAAAAACATTATTCTAAACCTTTTATACCTTGTCAAGTAAAAACACAGAGTATCAGTATGCCCTTATAATAATAATAATATTTATGTTTCTATTCTTTATTTTTCTCAACACAAATTCGACACGGTTCTTACATTACAGAGAGATGTAATTTCTGTGGTATGAAAATATAATCGATATTCCCCCCAAATCCATCTCAAAACCTGTGAAGATAATTAAAGTGAGGTGACATTTATGAGAAAGGTGACATGGAGGGAATGCCAGAGACAAGATTGTGAGGAGAAAGGACCACAGTGCAAGTCAGAAATGCTGACATGAAAATAACAAATGTGACACAAGAATTTGACCATTTTTCTGGCTTTTGTGTTTGACGAGACACTAGAGTGAGGTACATACTGTATAGTGCTTTGGTGGGCTTTTATGCTAAATGTGTCCATGCATTCTCCATTAAACACACATTGGACTGTGACTACTTGGTGATAACGACTGGACATTTCCCAGTGATGCTTTGACTCTTCAGTTATTTGTTCCAACTCAAGCGATCGCAAACATTTCTCCAAAACCAAGACATGAATTGTGATCTACAACCTGCAATGAGTCCTCCTTTTGAAGAAGGGTGACCGGAGGATGTGCTCCAACTATAGGGGGTCACACTCCTCAGCTTCCCCGGTAAGGTCTATTCAGGGGTGCTGGAGAAGAGAGTTTGGTCGATGGTCGAATCTCGTATTCAAGAAGAACAATGCAGATTCCGTCCCGGCCGTGGAACACTGGACCAGCTTTACACCCTGGCCAGGATCCTGGAGGGGGCATAGGAGTTTGTCCACATGTGTTTTGTGGATTTGGAGAAGGCATTCGACCGTGTCCTTCGAAGCATCCTGTGGGGTGTGCTCCAAGGGTACAGGGTACAAGGCTCATTTCTACGAGCCATTCAGTCCCAGTACTAGAGGAGCAGGAGCTTGGTCCGCATTCCCAGTAATAAGTCAAACTCGTTTCCTGTTGAGGTTTGGACTCCACCAGGGCTGCCCTTTGTCACCGATTCTGTTCATAAGTTTTATGGACAGAATTTCTAGGCGCAGCCAAGGAGCGGAGGCGGTCTAGTTCGGTGACATCAGAATCTCATCTCTGCTATTTGTGGATGATGTGGTTCTGTTGGCTTCATCGGAGAGTGACCTCCAGCTCTCACTGGAGCGGTTCGCAGCCGAGTGTGAAGTGGCGGGGATGAGAGTCAGCACCTCTAAATCCAAGGCCATGGTTCTCAGCTGGAAAAGATAGAATGCTGTCTCCGGGTTGGGAACACATTACTGCCAAAAGGCGAGGCTGTCGATTTACCAGTCGATCTACGTTCTTACCCTCACCTATGGCCACAAGCTTTGGGTAGTGACCAAAACAGCAAGATCGTGGATACAAGTGGCCGAAATGAGTTTTCTCCGCAGGGTGGCTGGACTTTTCCATAGAGAGAGGGTGAAGAGTTCAGTTATCCCTGAATGCCTCCCTGGGGGATGTTCTGGGCATGTTCCACTGGGAGAAGGCCACGGGGCAGACTCAGGACACGCTGGAGGGATTATATCTCCCGGCTGGCCTGGGAACGCCTCGGGGTCCTCCCAGAGGAGCTGGAGAAAGTGGCCAGGGAGAGGGAGGTCTGGTCTTCCCTGCTTATGCTGCTGCCCCCGCAACCTGACCTAGGATAAGCAGTGGATAATGGATGGATGGATGGAACCTGCAATGATTGATGAAGGAAACTGATGTAAACCCATGAAGGTAGTTTTTAGGGGGAATGAAATGAATGTATGAAGAAAAGTGATTAACTACTATCAGTAAAGATGTAAAACCCTTAGAAGGAGACAGATCTGTGATAAAGTCCATAGAAACATTCTGCCATGGTTGAGATGGAGCAAGAAAGGGCTGCTATAACTTTACAAGAAAACCCAAACTTTGCTAAAACATCATCTCTTGTTTCTTTGCACATATTTTCCCATTTCCAAAATGGTGGCCAAGCCATGGTGAAGACAACTCTATAGGGGAAGAACACCCCAAAATCAGTGTTCCAGGTCACTCCAGGTGCGTTGAGCACAGGGCTTACAACCCAATCTCAGAAAACAAAAGTTAACGTAACAAAGTCAAATAATGAAACAGGTGGGATGGCAGATCAGAAATGAGCCGAGTGTAGGTTAGAAACAACGTGTGGCTGCTGCTATAATTTACACATGTCCAGTCCTTGGGGCTTCACATTTATCCACTCTATTGTTGTGTAAATCAGACAACGTTTATTTTCTAAGTTTTATATTTTCACAGGTATAATATGAAACTTTAAGACAGACACGGTAAGAAAACTGCGTGTTTCCACAGCTTTATTAATCCACACACACCAACTTATAAAGCTTTCTGTTCACATTAACCCCTGCAACCCAGCATCCCATCGTAAAGAAACAATATCCCATTAAAACAGAATCATTATCGACCCCTACTCTTAATACAAAAGCTAATCTTGAACTATAAAGTAAATTTAACATATCTTCAACTTAACAGGACATAATAAACGTCAATGCAAATCCTGACTCACACATACCCGACCCCTAATTGTTTTCTGTTCCTAGAAACAATTACCATAACACACAAATCAAAGTAATTAGAAAATTAAGAAATACAGTATGTCTCATTCTGCTTCTTGCAGAAGACAGATCTTAGTGATTTGTCTACCAAATGTCATTGTCATCATCTTCACACAAACTTTACATACAAATCCATGTTCATCTGGAAGGACTCTGTTTCTAGGTATGTCCACCATTAGTTGGCGACCAGTTGTGCTATGCAGCCTGTGACAAGTTTTACACTTGGACAGGACTCTCCTGTTTCAAGAATTAGCTTCGGGAATCTGGGACCTTTGACACAATCGAGAAGAATATGATAGCACCCAACGTGATGTATTTCTTTGGGAATCTCTTATAGTATTAACTCTGACACATGATGGTCTTTTGCCATGACAGCAGGGTACTTGGCTTTCTCTGGCATGGCTGATAGACTGAGTTTCCCTCCAACACAAAGAATTCCATCTTGAGGTATCAGATTTAGATTGTAGATGTTACATCTATCAGCGCAGGCTCCCAGCTACTCTTCTTCTTTTGTAGAGCTGAGATTTCCTCTTGATACTGACAATGATGGATCATTTCCATCTTAGCTTGCATAAGCTCCTCAGTTCTTCTTTAGTTGCATTTGAGAAGACAACCTTCCTTGGTGCAGCTGACGATGTTGTGTAACTTTGTCTGTTTCACTCTGTGCTCTGTTTGCTCTTAGCTCCTCTCTCATTTTGGAGTGGTTAAGTAATATCATTTTTAATCTAAAGGACCATGCCACTGTTCTTTTAAGTGTCATCCATAAGAAGAAGTACTCTATCAGGTGATTAACTCTATCTACCCTTTCATTAGCCACAACTGAATTAACCAGGACACTTCTCTTTATCTCAGGGTCTGTTGTAGTAAGGTCTGCCAGGGGATCTCGACATTCTGCCCTTCATTGGTTGGTTTGGTATGAAAGTCGGGCCCAAACAGTCAAACCTTGTTCTGCATAAAGACATCCACATTTTGGCCATTAGATGCATAATCAGCAGGAATGATCTGAGAGCTCACATACTTCCATTGAGACACCTTTGACGTTTGTAGAATAGCTGACCCCTTATTAGCCACAAATGTGCAGAATCTTGTTGTCTCTTTGTTAATATATTTAGTTACTGTCTGTCCAAAACACAGAATGTTGTAATGGCAGCTGTAGTTCCTTCCTTAGCATTCTGTCCATGCGTACTGCTAAAGTTGATGCTGTTAATTCTAATCATGGGATGGTTATGAGCTTGACTGGCCCAACTCTAGCGTTTTCACTGACAAAGTAGTTTGCTACAGTTCTGTTGAACTAGACATGTGACTGTGTCATACCCTACTTGACTAGCACCAGAGAAATGATGCAACAGAGCAGAAACCGCTTCACCAAAGCATGCTGGCTTGAAACATCCATCGAGTCCAAATTCACCTAACAGATGGAGATCTTACATCCACCTGGACCACTGCTGAGCGAGGTGTCCTGGCACAGTGTCATCCCACCCTATTCTCAACCCACACAACTCTTGTAAAATGCTTCTTGTAGGCAAAATCTCTGGTGCTAAGAATCCCAGTGGGTCACATACAGAGCTCACCATGGACAGTAAACCTCTTCTGCTTAGAGATTTGGTGTTGATGTCAACTCTAAACTTGAAGCAGTCAGACTGGATACATACCTGTACCCCTAGTGCTCTTTCAGTAAGAAGTAAAACTCGATCGAAGTCTAGGCCTGTTATTTCCTTTGCCCTGTCATCTTCAGCGATGTTTTCCAACACAACTTGACGTTGCTAACCCACCTTGATATCTTAAAGCCTCCTGTCTAACAGAGGCAGCGTTCAGATTGTGATACAGAGACACACTTTGTCCAGCTGATTTAACTGACTTTTATAGAAAAGTATATTCTTAAAGTTGATGGTCTGCAGATATTCAAAGAGAATCAGGAGCGTATATGAAAATAAGCCTTATATCCTGGTGCACATTAGTATAGTCTTAGACCATGAAGGAGTTAATTAAGAAAGGCCACCACTGATTTTATTATAAAAGACCAGCCTGCCTGCCCTTTTACTTGCTTTGGTTTGAATTTCTGTGAATCGAGGATGTTGTGTTCTGTGAAGGAGGTGAGCTGACGAGCAGCGAGATTTTTATTTAGGAACACAAGTGCTGGGCCTTCTGCTGACATCCTGTAGATTAAGCAAGTTTCACTAAGCATTCAAGGCTTAATGATGGGAACACTACAAGCAAGCTTTCATATTAGTGTGAGTATAAATATCTCTATATATATTGTGGTGGGCAGCCGGGACCTATGCCAGGCTGGGATGTCTCTTTGACACTGGATCCAGGTGAGCACCCATGAGATGCACACTACATCCCCCAGAACACTTGCTGGCAGCCCCCCTGGGTTACATCGGGGCCACAATTGTGTAACACCAGAGCTCATCCCTGTTGGGCTCTGTGGCCACCGCCAGGGCGAGCTGCACGGCTTCATGAGCACATCTGGGCAGCCATACAGTCACACAGGGAGTGCAGCCTTAATTAGGTTAATTATCACCTGAAGCTCTTCTGGGTGGGCTATAAAAGGAGCCTGCAGCCACTACTTGGGGTGCCAGAGTCGAGAGGAGGAGGACAAAGCTGCCTTGGAGGAGTGGAGGAGAAAGACAAGTGACATTTGTGGTGTTTCTCTTTTGTGTGTGTTTTGGGGACTGTGTAGGGCCTGTGGGACACGAGGAAGACAAAAATAAAATCTTTTTGTTCATTTTCATACGTGCCTCCGCTGTCAGTCTGTGTTGGGTCGATGCCAAGAGAGCGCTTTTGCCACAATACATAAAATCCAATGTCTGTCTGTATGTCTGTCCACTTTTCACAAGAGAACTACTTAACGGATTTAGATTGTTTTTTTTCCATAATTTGCTTCAACATTCCGGTTGATTTTGTGACGTCTCTCATTGCACTAAGTATCACAGTTCGCTTGCAGTACTGATTTATTTGTGCGAATCCGAGGGGAGAGATGCAGGGTCCTCCTCACTCACGTGCCAGCTTTGGAGCTTACCTTGCCTCTGCTTAGCTAGCGAATGAGAGAACTACTTAACAGATTTAGATCTGGCTTTTTTCTATAATTTGCTTGAACATTCTGATTAATTTTGTGACTTGTCTCATGGTGCTAAGAATCATAGTTCACGTGTAGGAGGGATATATTCTACTAATCTGAGACAGAGGCTGTGGGTCGATGGTGGGGGGATACGTGACGTCAGCAGTGGGGAGCCAGGCGGGCCCTCCTCACTCACACACCAGCCTCTGTTCAAATCTCTCTTCCTCTGGTCACGTTTACGAGCGTATCTTACCTCCGCTTAGCTGGCGATACCTGTTTGATTTTTAAAGTGTGTCCTGTTTCACTGCTACGCTCAAATATATATTTAGGTTAAAGAAGCATTTAAGTTTATATGTTTGTGCCTCTTTATGAATAATAATAAAGTTACAGAAGTGTATACTAAACCAGTTTTAAACTATGTAAGCATTAATTGTTAAGGGCCTGTGCTTTTATTTCAAGTAGTCAAGAGGCACCACGCCAAGCTGTCCACAGCGTAGTCCTTATCAGTGAAGCTGCGCACTGCCACCTAACTGGCATGGCTATCCATTATGTCAGCCATAAGAGATGCTAGTGCAATGAGTAAACATTAACTGAATTATTAATTAAGCAGTCCAGTTTTCACAGGTGGGCTCTATGGAGTCCAAAGTGGTGGTGAGAACTAATTAACTAAAAGCCGTCAATCTTTAACAGCTTAGGATTAGGGAGGAGTGATCAGGTGACGCTCACCTCAAAGAGACAAATACGTCTTTTGAGCCAAAGGGATTATTTCCTGCCTTGTGCCCTGTGTTGGCTGGGATTGGCTCCAGCAGACCCCCGTGACCCTGTGTTCGGATTCAGCGGGTTGGAAAATGGATGGATGGATGGGAAGTTAATGAAGAAAAAGATAGTGAAGAATAAATTGTTATGAGAAAGTTTATGATGGCAGGATATTGTTATGAGAAAGTCTGCAACATCTGGAGATTGTTATGAGAAAAGGTGCTGAGCGAGGTCATCATCATGAGAAACCCTGGAAGCAGATGATGGGAATCTGTGTGAAGAAGGATATTTTGTGATGAGAATTGTAATAAATCTGAAGCTCACTGAATGCTTGGGTCTCAAGTCATCTGAGCTGAGTTTGTATGTGCGCCGTACAATAAAGTCTGATTCTGCTGCCTGTCCCGAGACTTCGAGTGCCTTCTTTTGGGCTGAGGGTGCTGAGCTGCCTGATCTGCTTCAACACTTTATGCAGACATCAACAAAAAAAATTGTGTAAAACTGTGTCTACTAATGGAGCATCAAATAAATGCCTGCTGTCCTCGGCACATTGTCTGAGAGCATAACTAGCACAGCTTGGTGAGGAGGTGGCACCAAACAATGGCACTTACATTCCTTTAATGTAACTATCTGGCCACCATAAGAATCGGAGTAAATCAACATCCTCTGAAGGTACACTAACCTGGAGGAACATTGCTTCCACATCAGCCATTAATGCCACAGATTCTTGGCGGAACCTCATAATGACACCAATCAGTGTGCTAGTAAGGTCTGGTATCTGAAGAAGTTACTCATTTAGTGTGGTCCTTTGAAAAGAAGCTGCACAATCGAATACCACACACGCCTTGTGTTCCTTGGGCTGGTATACCCCATGATGCAGAATGCACCACACATTTCCATCTCTGCGACTGCAGCCTTTATTTGGATCTTTTTACTGCATAACCTTTAATGGCTATTAAATGTCATGGATTAGAATGAACCAGAACTGAGGCACAGCAGAAACTTCTTGTCCACAAAGATCTTCAGCCTTCTCAGCACAAAAGGAATTGCAGATGGCCATCATGTCTCCTTCAAGGCTGCTGACCTTGGAAATCAAACTCTCTGCTCCATTCTGATGTCTCTCAGCTTTTCCTCTGTTTCACTTTAAAATGGCCTCTTCCTTTTCTCCTCCATTTATTGTCCCCCTATGTCCTATTTGATTCTCCACTTCTGTCCCAATCTGTCCCCTATCTCTCCTGTCTCTCTAACCATCTTTCTCTTTGTAGTTCTTCACCATTGTTTGTCTCTCTGTCTCTTCTCCTCTGTCACACTCAAAGTCCATCTGTCCAAACTCTGCTCCTTGTCCAGCTGTCCAGACGATGCCCACATTCAAGCTGAGGTCTCACGTTTCATCATCCAGGCCCTCAGTAATTGGACTCTCATCCCAGTTCTATTCTTATTTCTTATTATGTGTTTGGTGTCCTTCATCCCTCCATTTTCTGAACCCACTCAGTCCAGTTCAAGGTCAACATCGGATTCAATGCATGAGATCCAACCCTGGGTGGACTGCCAGTCCCTCACACTTTCTACACCAGCAGGCCTGAGTTCTCCTCATCTTGTCCTTTAGCTCTCATTTCTTTTTAAATGGCTCACTTGTTCAGGCCACTGCTCTCTAAAGAGGATACGAATGGATGTGACAGCGAGGTGACAATTAGGGAGTGACAAAGAAGACAAAGAGACCTGAGCCATATGTGTGTTAAAGTGTCACAGAAGTCCAAATCAGCACATGGTCGAGTCTGTTCAGTCACCAACAGAAGATGACATGAATTGTGTGCAAATGAGGCAGTGGACAAGGAGTGGAGCAGACACGGTTTCAAACAACACCACAAAATGTTGAGGAGCAGGAGGTTTATGAGGTTTCTACTCAGACCACCATCAGCTTGACCTGTGATGGCCCAGTGCCTGTCCAGAATTTGTCACCAATGCCAGGATTGGCCTCACTCTTCATCACCCTCCAACTGGACTGTCCACTCATGTTTACTCCTGCTGCTCCCCTCGGTGGGCTTTGTGACCTCCGCTGGTTTTAGAGGACAATTCTCACTGTGGTTCTCTGGCTGGTGAAACTCAGGGGTCTCTGGTCTGAACTTGTGGAGTTTGGAGACAAGTTCAGGGTGAGAGGGTGGAGAAACACAAGTGAGTTTAAAGAAGAAGCACAGAGGGTGAGAAGAAGACATGCAGAGTTTATTAAATGTGGAGGAGAGCTGAGGAGATTATAAAAGAATAAAGAGAAGAATTTAGAGGGAGTGGAGAGGGAGCACCATCACTGGAGTCAGTTGATCAGCATGTCCTGTCTTCCCACATCTTGATATCCACCTGCCGTCCAGTCCTGTTCAGCTCCTTCTGTAGTGACCTCAGGTTCTTCTTCTCACTCTCATTGAGCTCATTACCAGACAGCCTGTGAAGGACACAAGTGTAAGTTACAAACATAAGAGGACCCCACCTCACACACTGTACTATCACAGTGACACACCCACTCAGGTCAACTTCCCAGAATTCTCCTCATTGTCCCTAAGTCACATGACGTGTGTCACCCTAAAGGTCACTCAGTTCACTGTCCAGTCAGGTCACCGTCCCCTGAAGGCCTTTTGGTTTCATCTCATCTTAGTGAAGGTGTTCTAGTCAGGCCGGGGGTCCTCCGTGGCTCCTGCTGACAGTTTTATGTATTTTTTTAATCTCCTTCATTGTTTTTATATCATTGTTCCGTTCATTTATTATTTGTTTAATTCTGTATTATCTGTTATTTTTATTCTATTTAGTTATTATTTAGTATCTATGTACGTGTCTTGCAGTTCTCTGATGTTCCTTGTATTCTGTGCATTGATCCCAAGACGCAGGACCATCTGCCCCCCAACTCTCTAAAGGCTGTGGCTCATTTGACTGCTCTGGTGATTGGTGGTCTTTGTGAGTATTTTGCTCTTTTATTTTTAATTCTGATTATTATCTTTGAACCTTTGGCTCTTGAGTTCACATTCTCTTACAGTTTGTGCTTTTTGAATGTTGTTAGCTTTGGATTGCCTTTGGCAGCCCCTTTGGCTCTTTTGTTAATAAACCTCGTCTTTTATAAAGACCACTTGTGGACTTGTCTCTGCTCCAGCTGGAGTTTTCACGGTTCTCCCTCTGGTCAGACTCACTTTACGCCTCTAAGACTCTTTTTAATTTTATTTTGAATTTAAAAGTCTGAGCTCCTTTCTGAGGCCTAGTCAGGCCTGAAGCCTCCTGTTTTCCTGGAGTGGGCCTGCCTGGGGGTGACATTTGTTTGGTGGGCTATTCTAGAGGCCTCACCCCTTTATTATATTGTGCTGTTAGAACAATCACAACAGAAGGTGGTCTGTCCTGGTGACATGGTGTTGACCCCTCTGTGGTCACTTTCTGTGTCCTGCTCTCTTAATTAATGTCCAGTCTCTCTCTTTATTATTTTATTTCCCACTCATCCTCACTCTCCTGTCTTCTCTCATTTTCTCTCCTCTTGTTTCTTCTTCTTGTCCCCTCACCACCCTGTCCACTGACATTGGAACTTCTCTGTCTTGTTAGTTCCAAGTGACCCCCATAACCCTGTCCACCCTCTCCTCCTGTCCACTCTGCCTGCTGTCCTGATTCTGTCACCTCTCCTCCCTGTGTCCTTGTCCCTCTGTCTGCCCCCCTTTTCTACTCTTCGTTTTCTCAGCTCATCTCACACTCCTCCTCTTTTTTGTTCTCCTTCTGTCATCTCTCATCATCTTTGTTGTCCACCCTGTCTGTCACCTCCGTCCAGCTCCATTTGTCCACTGCTCTTTGTCCTTCTCATCCCACTGCCTGTCCTTCTCCTTCCTTCAGTCAGTCCATGTGGTGTCCTGTGATCAGTCCGTCCATCAGGTGGTCAGCTGTGACTTCATAACCCCACACACCTCACCCTGTTTACTCACTTCAGTGTCTTTAATTTACTGTTTGGGGTCCTCAGACCCTCACACAGCTGACGAGCTCCTGAATCTCCCAGTTTGTTGTCGCTCAAGTCCAGTTCAGTCAGCTGTGAGTGTGGAGAAGAGAGGACTGAGGAGAGAGATGAGGAACATCTGGAGGTGAGATCACATGACCGCAGGCTGTGGAGATAAAGAGAGAGAAGTGAGGACATGAGGAGGAACAGACAGACAGACAGAAGGCCACAGAGCTCAAAGACTCAATGACTGCTGGCATTTTTACTTTTACTGAGCCTGTTTGAACCCGAGACCACCGCTGTTCTTATAAGTAAGACACCAAACACCTGAGAGGGTCTCCTGCCTTCATGCTGTACTGACAGATGAGAAGTCATTGAAATGGACACACGGACATTAATATTGGAGATGAGGCTCAAAGCAATGAGACTGACAGAGTCCTGCACTTGAGAGGCCACGTGGACTTGTAGAAGGTGACAATGGGGGAGAGGGGTGTGACAAAGTGGGATCTCTTCGAGTCATTCAGGACTCAGGATGTGTTGACATTTTGTCTGATTTGTAGGACATCATGCAAAGACAACTGTTAGACATTCTGGTCACTACAGAGCTTAACACTCAGCTGTTTGTCACGATGGACTCTCCTCATGTCACAGTAATTAGATGATGACGATGACACTCTGTTGGTTTAAAAGGACAAACACTGGGGCTGACTTTAGGAGTGATGACATAATGGACATGGAGGACAAGACAGACATGTGACACTTCTGTCCTCAGCCACTGAGACCTCACATACTGACCGGTGACAATGACCAGTTAACCTTTGTCCACTAAACACCTCAGTGGTGCTGAGCTCAGTTTTCTTATTCCTTCTACTAATTTAAATAAAGCAGGAGGATGAGCTTCAAATGGACTGTCAGCGTCACAAAGTCCAGTCCAGTGGGTACAGAGGTGGTCTGAGTGGGTTGTGAAGAGACCCCCATGACTGCTGACCACTGCTGTCCATTCCCAGCTCTGCCCATAAGTGATTTGATCAAAATGATGACAAAGGAAATCCGCAGCACTTCATCAGCTGACTTCACAGGACGTGTGGGGGACACATGAGTGACATGTTTGTGTCCTCACAGTTTGTATTTGTCACAACAGCAGCTCATTTCTTTATGTCCTGCCTTTTCAGTGATGTCTGTTTTATAAAAGTCAGAACAGGCCAGTGGACAGTAAGGGGGTGCACTAAAGATGGTGGGGCCTTTACAAGCTTTTATTAATAATATCAGAAATATTCGGACAAAATGTTATAAATGTTAAAATCAATGGAATTGGGTTAAAATTATCAGTGCACACCAAAGGCCACCAGTGACACAGATGTCACCAAACCTGCAGGTCCCCAAGTCATCTGCTCTGCTCAGCTCTGCCCTCTGGTGGTGATGCCCTGTCACTGCTCTCCTTCTATTTATTTCCAGCTCTCACTTCTCCTCCTTTTTCATTTCCTCTTCACTTCCAAGTCCTGAGTCAAGTCAGGCAGGTTGTGAGTCAAATCTTAAATTTCAAGTCCAACAGAAGTTATAATGTTTTTGAAACCAAATTTACATTTGCTATTTCTTAAATTTACAGGAATCATTTATTACATTTATTGTTCTATTTCCAAACTATTAACTCCATGTTAAAACAAAGATGAACAAAAATGAAGTGCAAATAAAAATGTAATGAGAATCAATTCTCAAAGTGCTGCTGAATACAACAATACAAGCAGTGCAAACAAATGAGCAGGCCAGTTCTATGTATTGTCACACATGTGTGCCCTCCTGGAGATGACCTTCCTGTCTCTGTGAGGTAAGTGATACCACTCTGAGACGAGAGGGGGCGCTCACACTGACTGTCTCTCCTTATCCACCTGCAGCTCTGAGAAGAAACCAAATGAGGGGAACTGACTAAGCCGCAGTGCCCAGAGCTGGCCCTGTCCTTCTGGGTGGGACTCTTGAAAAGCTGCTGAACCCCCAGAGGATGGAGTCTGCTGTTGGACCTGGAAACTCGACATGAAGCAACTGCCATCGTGTTCACATAACTTCAAAATAAATTTGTCTATTGGGCTGTAAAGGTGTGTTTTGTTGGGCCATCACGTCCACTTGTGTTTTGTTTCATTTGACTTCATTAAAGTGGGACACCCAGTTCAACAGTCTGGACAGAGAGGATGAGGAGAGTGACCACTGTGGTTTAGGGGCTCAGGGTCAAAATGCTGTCTTTATGAATTGAATTATTAAAGGGAAATCTGCAGTCTGTCCTGATTAAACACAGCGTTTGTGTTGTGGGAGCGGAAAAGTCAGAGTCATAGTGTGACAAGAAATAAAATTCATGACACACACACACAGACAAACACACTAGTTGTTCACTTACTCCAGTTTGTCTAATTTACAGTTTTCACTCCACAACCCATCATACAGCTGATTCACTCCTGAATCTCCCAAGGTGTTGTTGCTCAGGTTCAGTTCAGTCAGTCGTGAGTGTGGAGCAGAAAGAGCTGAGGAGAGAGCTGAGCAACATCTGGAGGTGAGACCACAATGAGACAGGCTGTGGAGAAGAATGTAGAGAAGTGAGGACATGAGGAGAGACAGACAGACAGACAGAAGGACAAACAACACAAAGGTATTGTATTGTGACTTTTCACTCAAGTGCAGTGTGAACACGAGACCACTGCCACTCTTATAAAGTAAGGCGCTATATACCTGACAGGGTCCCCTGCCTTCACGTTGGACTGACTGGTGCCAAGTCATTCAGACTGACATGTGGACATCAACACTGAATAAGAACGTCAGAGACATGAGACTGATGGTGTCCTGCACTCAGGTGACCAGATGGACTTGTCACAGGTGACCACGGGGTGAGGATGACAAACTGGAATTCTAGTCTGTCATTTACCACTCAGGACTGGCAGCTCTAGTGGTGACCAGCAGCAGGTCTGTTTGTCTCCATCTTTCTTGAAGTTTCTTTTTATTTTTATTATGGGTTCATTTTCTGAACAGGAATAAAGGAATATATGTGTTCCTGAAGTGTTATGGAGTCTCCTCTTTTATTTGTTTGTATTATTTTTGTGATACATTTTCACTTCACTTGCTGTCGTCCTGATGCATCTTCTATTCACCTGACTGATTTAGTTCAGCCAAATATAAATACAAAATAGGAGAAACTGAGCTACAGGAGGAGACCTCTGAAAAGCATTTAGGGGTTTATGTTGACACAAAATTTTCATTGACTAAGTAATGTACAGAAGCAATTAAAAAGATAATATAAAATGTGAGGTTATATCATAAAAACTATTAAATTTAAATCAAAGGACATTATACTCTTACTGCGGTGGGCTGGCGCCCTGCCCAAGGTTTGTTTTCTACTTTGCGCCCTGTGTTGGCTGGGATTGGCTCCAGCAGACCCACGTGACCCTGTAGTTCAGGTATAGCGGGTTGGATAATGGATGGATGTATTATACTCTTATTTTATGATACACTAGTGAGAGCACATCTGGAGTACTGAGTGCAGTTCTGGTCTCCTCAGTACAAGAAAGACATAACAGCATTTGAACATATGAAGAGCAGAGCAACCAAGTGCATTATGGGACCGTCATCATCAAGTTCTTCCATGTGAACCCTGAATACCACGAGGACTGACTGAGGTCATTGATGTTAGGCAGAATGCCTAGAGGGGACTGGGTGGTCTCGTGGCCTCGGACCCCCTGCAGATTTTACTTTTTTTTGCAGTCCTCTGGAGTTTTTTTTCTTTTTTCTGTCCTCCCTGCCCATCAGACCTGACTTTTATGAATGTTAATTAGTATTCCCGAATTTTCTTTTTTCTCTTTCTTCATCATGTAAAGCACGTTGAGCTCCATTATTTGTATGACAATATGCAATATAAATAAATGTTGTTAGGCAGGTTTTGAGTCAAGTCTTAAATTTCAAGTCCCAAAGACGTCATAATGTGTTTTACACCAAATTTACATTTGCTGTTTCTTAAATTTACAGGAATCATTTATTACATTTAATGTTACATTTCCAAACTATCAACTATATTTTAATATAAGGATAAACAAAAATGAAGTGCAAATAAACATGTAATGAGAATCAATTCTCAAAGTGCTGCTGAATACAACAATACAAGAAGTGCAAACAAATGAGCGGCCAGTTCTATGTATTGTCACACATGTGTGCCCACCTGGAGATGACCTTCCTGTCTCTGTGAGGTAAGTGATACCACTCTGAGACGAGAGGGGGCGCTCACACTGACTGTCTCTCCTTATCCACCTGCAGCTCTGAGAAGAAACCAAATGAGGGGAACTGACTCAGCCAAAGTGCCCAGAGCTGCCCCTGTCCTTCTGTGTGGGGGTCTTAAAAATCTGCTCTCCCCCCAGAGGATGGAGTCTGCTGTTGGACACAGAAACTCGACATGAAGCAAGCGCCATCATGTTCATACAACTGCAAAGTCAATTTGTGTATTGGGCTGAAAAGGTGTGTTTTGTTGGGCCATCACGTCCACTTGTGTTTTGTTTCATTTGACTTCATTAAAGTGGGACACCCAGTTCAACAGTCTGGACAGAGAGGATGAGGAGAGTGACCACTGTGGTTTAGGGTCTCAGGGTCAAAATGCTGTCTTTATGAATTGAATTATTAAAGGGAAATCTGCAGTCTGTCCTGATTAAACACAGCGTTTGTGTTGTGGGAGCAGAAAAGTCAGAGTCATAGTGTGAGAAGAAATAAAATTCATGACACACACACACACACACACACACTAGTTGTTCACTTACTCCAGTTTGTCTAATTTACAGTTTTCACTCCACAGCCCCTCATACAGCTGATTCACTCCTGAATCTCCCAAGGTGTTGTTGCTCAGGTTCAGTTCAGTCAGTCGTGAGTCTGGAGCAGAAAGAGCTGAGGAGAGAGCTGAGCAACATCTGGAGGTGAGACCACAACGAGACAGGCTGTGGAGAAGAAGAGAGAGAAGTGAGGACATGAGGAGAGACAGACAGACAGACAGAAGGACAAACAACACAAAGGTTCAATGGCCACTTGTATTGTGACTTTTCACTCAAGTGCAGTGTGAACACGAGACCACTGCCACTCTTATAAAGTAAGGCGCTATATACCTGACAGGGTCTCCTGCCTTCACGCTGGACTGACTGGTGCCAAGTCATTCAGACTGACATGTGGACATCAACACTGGATAAGAACATCACAGACATGAGACTGATGGCGTCCTGCACTCATGTGACCAGATGGACTTGTCACAGGTGACCACGGGGTGAGGATGACAAACTGGAATTCTAGTCTGTCATTTACCACTCAGGACTGGCAGCTCTAGTGGTGACCAGCAGCAGGTCTGTTTGTCTCCATCTTTCTTGAAGTTTCTTTTTATTTTTATTATGGGTTCATTTTCTGAACAGGAATAAAGGAATATATGTGTTCCTGAAGTGTTATGGAGTCTCCTCTTTTATTTGTTTGTATTATTTTTGTGATACTTCTTCACTTCACTTGCTGTCGTCCTGATGCGTCTTCTGTTCACCTGAGTGATTTAGTTCAGCCAAATATAAATACAAAATAGGAGACACTGAGCTACAGGAGGAGACCACTGAAAAGCATTTAGGGGTTTATGTTGACACAACATTTTCATTGACTATGTAATGTACAGAAGCAATTAAAAAGATAATATAAAATGTGAGGTTATATCATAAAAACTATTAAATTTAAATCAAAGGACATTATACTCTTACTGCGCTGGGCTGGCGCCCTGCCCAAGGTTTGTTTTCTACCTTGCGCCCTGTATTGGATGGGATTGGCTCCAGCAGACCCACGTGACCCTGTAGTTCGGGTATAGCGGGTTGGATAATGGATGGATGTATTATACTCTTATTTTATGATACACTAGTGAGAGCACATCTGGAGTACTGAGTGCAGTTCTGGTCTCCTCAGTACAAGAAAGACATAACAGCACTTGAACATATGAAGAGCAGAGCAACCAAGTGCATTATGGGACGTCATCATCAAGTTCTTCCATGTGAACCCTGAATACCACGAGGACTGACTGAGGTCACTGATGTTAGGTAGAATGCCTAGAAGGGGCTGGGTGGTCTCGTGGCCTCGGACCCCCTGCAGATTTTATTTTTTTTTGCAGTCCTCTGGAGTTTTTTTTCTTTTTTCTGTCCTCCCTGCCCATCAGACCTGACTTTTATTAATGTTAGTTAGTATTCCCGAATTTTCTTTTTTCTCTTTCTTCATCATGTAAAGCACGTTGAGCTCCATTATTTGTATGACAATATGCAATATAAATAAATGTTGTTAGGCAGGTTTTGAGTCAAGTCTTAAATTTCAAGTCCCAAAAACGTCATAATGTGTTTTACACCAAATTTACATTTGCTGTTTCTTAAATTTACAGGAATCATTTATTACATTTATTGTTACATTTCCAAACTATCAACTATATTTTAATATAAGGATAAACAAAAATGAAGTGCAAATAAACATGTAATGAGAATCAAATCTCAAAGTGCCGCTGAATACAACAATACAAGCAGTGCAAACAAATGAGCGGCCAGTTCTATGTATTGTCACACATGTGTGCCCACCTGGAGATGACCTTCCTGTCTCTGTGAGGTAAGTGATACCACTCTGAGACGAGAGGGGGCGCTCACACTGACTGTCTCTCCTTATCCACCTGCAGCTCTGAGAAGAAACCAAATGAGGGGAACTGACTCAGCCACAGTGCCCAGAGCTGCCCCTGTCCTTCTGAGTGGGGGTCTTAAAAATCTGCTCTCCCCCCAGAGGATGGAGTCTGCTGTTGGACACAGAAACTCGACATGAAGCAAGCGCCATCATGTTCATACAACTGCAAAGTAAATTTGTGTATTGGGCTGAAAAGGTGTGTTTCATTGGGGGCATGGCGTCTACTTTTGTTTTGTTTCATTTGACTTCATTAAAGGGGGACACCCAGTGTAATCAGAATAGTAACTTTAATGTCAATGTGCTCTGTACAAAAAGTATTTTATAAATCCACTCACATGTACAGGCCAGGCCAAAGTTAGCACACAGGGACTCTCATCATTTAGAACTGCTAGGCAAGCATTTGAAGAGAGAACGTTACAACTACAAAAATGGCCATTGTACTATTTCTGTGTGTTAGATATGAAATTGAATCCTCTCCTTGCCTTGTTTGGAACCTAAGTAAGGGCCTGCACGTGGAGAAAACAGTATGAAAGACATGGAGAGCAGCCAAGTCTTTGAAGCCGACGGATCGATGGGTGATAACGTCATCCGTCCTGAAAATCCTTCCATCGCAGCGACAGAAAATGGCAGACTGCATACATTGAGATCCCACCTTGATAAAGTATGGTCATTTGCCTTCCTCTGTCTGTTATGCGGTGTAAATCGTCATTAAAGAGCGCTAAGTTATTTTCTCTTATGTGATTTCTTACCGCCATATCACTATGGGAATTACATCACCTTTTAATTTTATATCTATATAGATTCGGGTTACTTAAAACGCAGCAATTAAAAAGAACTTATTTCAACTAGGGAGTTAGTGACCCCTACAGGAAATACCCAGTTGGTGCCCCGACATTACAAATCAACTTGTGCAGGTCTGTCCTCCAGTCACCAGATCAGCAGACCAATACTGTCTGTTTGGATTATGTGTATTGTCCTTAATTATGCCCATTATATCTGTTCACTGTTGTAATTATCTATCACTTCCTGTCTCTGTGAGGTAAGTGATATCACTCTGAGACGAGAGGGGGCGCTCTGCTGACTGTGTCTCCTTATCCACCTGCAGCTCTGAGAAGAAACCAAATGAAGGGAACTGACTCAGCCGCAGTGCCCAGAGCTGGCCCTGTCCTTCTGGGTGGGACTCTTGAAAAGCTGCTGAACCCCCAGAGGATGGAGTCTGCTGTTGGACCCAGAAACTCAACATGAAGCAAGAGCCATCGTGTTCACACAACTGCAAAGTCAATTTGTCTATTGGGCTGAAAAGGTGTGTTTTGTTGGGCCATCACGTCCACTTGTGTTTTGTTTCATTTGACTTCATTAAAGTGGGACACCCAGTTCAACAGTCTGGACAGAGAGGATGAGGAGAGTGACCACTGTGGTTTAGGGGCTCAGGGTCAAAATGCTGTCTTTATGAATTGAATTATTAAAGGGAAATCTGCAGTCTGTCCTGATTAAACACAGCGTTTGTGTTGTGGGAGCGGAAAAGTCAGAGTCATAGTGTGACAAGAAATAAAATTCATGACACACACACACACACACACACACTTGTTGTTCACTTACTCCAGTTTCTCTAATTTACAGTTTTCACTCCACAGCCCCTCATACAGCTGATTCACTCCTGAATCTCCCAAGGTGTTGTTGCTCAGGTTCAGTTCAGTCAGTCGTGAGTGTGGAGCAGAAAGAGCTGAGGAGAGAGCTGAGCAACATCTGGAGGTGAGACCACAATGAGACAGGCTGTGGAGAAGAAGAGAGAGAAGTGAGGACATGAGGAGAGACAGACAGACAGACAGAATGACAAACAACACAAAGGTATTGTATTGTGACTTTTCACTCAAGTGCAGTGTGAACACGAGACCACTGCCACTCTTATAAAGTAAGTCGCTATATACCTGACAGGGTCTCCTGCCTTCACGTTGGACTGACTGGTGCCAAGTCATTCAGACTGACATGTGGACATCAACACTGAATAAGAACGTCACAGACATGAGACTGATGGTGTCCTGCACTCAGGTGACCAGATGGACTTCTCACAGTTGACCACGGGGTGAGGATGACAAACTGGAATTCTAGTCTGTCATTTACCACTCAGGACTGGCAGCTCTAGTGGTGACCAGCAGCAGGTCTGTTTGTCTCCATCTTTCTTGAAGTTTCTTTTTATTTTTATTATGGGTTCATTTTCTGAACAGGAATAAAGGAATATATGTGTCACTGAAGTGTTATGGAGTCTCCTCTTTTATTTGTTTGTATTATTTTTGTGATACTTTTTCATTTCACTTGCTGTCGTCCTGATGCTTCTTCTATTCACCTGACTGATTTAGTTCAGCCAAATATAAATACAAAATGGGAGACACTGAGCTACAGGAGGAGACCTTTGAAAAGCATTTAGGGGTTTATGTTGACACAACATTTTCATTGACTAAGTAATGTACAGAAGCAATTAAAAAGATAATATAAAATGTGAGGTATTATCATAAAAACTATTAAATTTAAATCAAAGGACATTATACTCTTACTGCGCTGGGCTGGCGCCCTGCCCAAGGTTTGTTTTCTACTTTGCGCCCTGTATTGGCTGGGATTGGCTCCAGCAGACCCACGTGACCCTGTAGTTCGGGTATAGCGGGTTGGATAATGGATGGATGTATTATACTCTTATTTTATGATACACTAGTGAGAGCACATCTGGAGTACTGAGTGCAGTTCTGGTCTCCTCAGTACAAGAAAGACATAACAGCACTTGAACATATGAAGAGCAGAGCAACCAAGTGCATTATGGGACCGTCATCATCAAGTTCTTCCATGTGAACCCTGAATACCACGAGGACTGACTGAGGTCATTGATGTTAGGTAGAATGCCTAGAGGGGACTGGGTGGTCTCGTGGCCTCGGACCCCCTGCAGATTTTATTTTTTTTGCAGTCCTCTCGAGTTTTTTTTCTTTTTTCTGTCCTCCCTGCCCATCGGGCCTCACAGAGCTGCCCCTGTCCTTCTGGTGGGATTATTGAAAAGCTGCCAATTTCCCAAAAGATGGAATATGCTGTTGGACACAGAAACTCGACATGAAGCAAGCACCATCGTGTTCATACAACTGCAAAGTCAATTTGTGTATTGGGCTGAAAAGGTGTGTTTCATTGGGGCCATTGTGTCCACTTTTGTTTTGTTTCATTTGACTTCATTAAAGGGGGACACCCAGTGTAATCAGAATAATAACTTTAATGTCAATGTGCTCTGTACAAAAAGTATTTTATAAATCCACTCACATGTACAGGCCAGGCCAAAGTTAGCACACAGGGACTCTCATCATTTAGAACTGCTAGGCAAGCATTTGAAGAGAGAACGTTACAACTACAAAAATGGCCATTGTACTATTTCTGTGTTTTAGATATGAAATTGAATCCTCTCCTTGCCTTGTTTGGAACCTAAGTAAGGGCCTGCACGTGGAGAAAACAGTATGAAAGACATGGAGAGCAGCCAAGTCTTTGAAAATGAACGGATGGATGGGTGATAACGTCATCCGTCCTGAAAATCCTTCCATCGCAGCGACAGAAAATGGCAGACTGCATACATCGAGAACCCACCTTGATAAAGTATGGTCATTTGGCTTCCTCTGTCTGTTATGCGGTGTAAATCGTCATTAAAGAAAGCTAAGTTATTTTCTCTTATGTGATTTCTTACCGCCATATCACTATGGGAGATACATCACCTTTTAATATTATATCTATACTAGCAAAATACCTGCGCTTCGCAGCGGAGAAGTAGTGTGTTAAAGAGGTTATGAAAAAGAAAAGGAATCATTTTAAAAATAACGTAACATGATTGTCAATGTAATTGTGTTGTCATTGTTATGAGTGTTGCTGTCATATATATATATATATATATATATATATATATATATATATATATATATATATATATATATACAGTAATCCCTCGCTACTTCGCGGTTCACTTTTTGCGGATTCACAACTTCGCGGATTTTATATGTAAGCATATCTAAATACATAACGCGGATTTTTCGCTGCTTCGTGGGTTTCTGCGGACAATGGGTCTGTTTACTTGCTTCCTCAGTTGGTTTGCCCAGTTGATTTCATACAAGAGATGCTATTGGAGGATGGCTGAGAAGCTACCCAATCAGAGCACGCAGTTAAGTTCCTGTGTGCTGCTGATTGGCTCAGCGACGGAGTGTTGCATTAACCAGGAAGTCTCATCTCACTAATTCATCATTAACGTGCTAATGCTTCAGGGGCCGTGTCCAAGCACCAACAGAAGATGCAAATGATTGCAGAAAAGGTAAAAGTTTTGGATATGTTGAAGGAAGGGAACAGCTACACCGCTGCAGGACATCGATTCTCTTTATTTAAAATGGAGGAAAAGCATATAAGATCTACGGCCGCAGTGTCCTTTAACCAGGGTGCAAAACGAGTTGCAAGTGGACGTGATAAGGCAGTAGTCTGGATGGAATCTGCTTTAGGAATCTTTGCAACAAGGTCGACGACGTCATGACCGCCTACAAGCTGCTACGTGTACTTCGCTATACAGTAAGTGTAAACTTATCTACCAATTTCATATTGCTTAGCAGTTGTCCCTGTTTTTAATAGAGTAAATGGTGGGTTGTAAACAATACAGGGAGGGTTTAAAAACGTCCAAATACACGTTAAATAATTAAATAAATATAGTGTCCCTACTTCGCGGAAATTCAGTTATCGCGGTCGGCCTTGGAACCTATCTCCCACGATAAGTGAGGGATTACTGTATATATATTTATATATATACACATACACAGACACACACAAACATATATATACATATACATATATATACATATATATATATATACATATACACATCCACATATATATACATATATATATACACATATCAACATATATATACACATACATATACACATATACATACACACATACACACACACATACATATATATATATACACACATACATATATATATATATATATACAGACACATATATATACATAAATATATTTACATATGTACATATATATATATACATATCTAAATATATATACACATATATATATATATATATATATATATATATATATATATATATATATATATATATATATATATACATATCCACATATATATACATATCCACATATATATACACATATATATACTGTACATATCCACATATATATATATATATAGCTGATTACCCAGTGGCTTCGGTTACTGATTGCAACAGAAAAAAATAAAATGTAGTATGTATTAAATTAGTTTTTTTAATTGCCAAATTTATTTTTCCACAAATAAAGAGCACTTACAATAACATAGAAATCAATATAACCAACATTAACATCATTATCATATGAAAATATGAAGTAATATATAAGAAGCACATTGCATATAAATATAAATTATTAAACAGTAATATCTTCTTGTATAATACGCTACCGTGGCTATTCGTTTGTCTGTCCAGGATTTTAAATCACCTGTAGCGCGCCGACCGTTTCACCTATTGACTTGAAATTTGGTACACATATAGTACGTCACGTCTACTATCCGCTTTCGGGGTGATGATTTTATTACTCTTTTTATCTTTATTTTATTTTATTGTAGAATCAACTCACAGCTGCGCACTCCAGGGCGGCCGTGGGCAGATGCGTGCGGCTGCCATTTTCATTCCCTTCCACCTTCGCTATTCATTCTTGAGGCAGATTGAAGACTTAAGTGCTAGCTTAACAGAATGTTTTCTTTAATTATTCAAAGTTATCGCAACACAAAATCTAACTTAATCAGTTTTAACATGAAAAGATGTCGACGAAAGAAGAGAAACTTTGCGACGCTAGGGTGAAGAGCTGCTCATTAAGCAGGAAGCGCATCCACTTCTGAGCAAACGAATGGTAAACGTACTGAGAAAGAGGATAAATAACATGAATGCTCATGTCAAGTGTATTCACTCCACGTTATCGTGCAGTGCGCTGTTACTGGTATTTTGATAAAAGAATTTGAACAACATATAAGAAGCGTATAAATTATTAAACAGTAAAACATTAACATTTAAGAAGTAAAGATACATTGAGTACTACTGCAGTGCTTTCGGGTATAGTACATTTTTCCGGTGCAGTTTTCATTCCCTACCACTTTCGCAAATCATTGTTGAGGCAGAGTGAAGACTTAAGTGCCAGCTTAACTGAAAAATTAAAGAAAAGATACTAATTTATCGCAATGCAAAAAGTAACTTAATCAGTTTTAACGTGAAAAGATGCCGACGAAAGAAGAGAAGCAGCGGGACGCTAGGGTGAAGAGCTGCTCAGTAAGCATCAAGCGCATCAACCTCTGAGCAAACGAACGGTAAATGTACAGAGAAAGAGGATAAATAACATGAATGCTTATGTCAAGTGTATTCACTCCACGTTATCGTGCAGTGCGCTGTTACTGGTATTTTGATAAAAGAATTTGAACAACATATAAGAAGCGTATAAATTAATAAACAGTAAAGCGTTAACATTTAAGAAGTAAAGATACATTGAGTACTACTGCAGTGCTTTCGGGTATAGTACATTTTTTGTTTGCCCATTACATGCATAAATGTATACATTTTTTGGTGTACCTACCCGAGAACACGCGACATGACCCGGCAGTTAAAAGTTTCTCGCTCCAGCAATTTTAACTCTGTTACAAAGTCATGTAGTACGCGACACGTGTTTCGCCGTAATTGTGGGCTCATCAGGCGTACACACTCACTGCACTCCCTTACGGGAATCGAAACCTTGGACATCAGCGCTAGAGGCGAAGCCCCTAATGTTGTGCCACGGCATGTGGTTCGTTCATTTGACAGCATGTAGATTAGGGTAATTACATTGTAGGCATTCGTAGTGTGAATCCCAATCTGATTGTATGGGTGGTTACCTATGGGAGCGTTTCTATAAACTTAATTTATATCTCTGCGCATCGCAGCGGCGAAGTACTGCTTTTAAATTTTTTTGTTTGTTTAGTACGATTATAGTTATTTATTCATTCCCTTCTTCAGCTGACTGCCTGCTCTCATTAAACTTGTATCTCGTGAATATGGTATTGCAAACGGCGGGAGCGTTTCTATAAACTTAATTTAAAATTATGGTTTTCACTGTGCTTGGTTTCCGCAGTAGCTGCACTTAACTGCATTCACAGTCAGTTCACGTGATTACGTGGGAGGCGTGATGATGCGTTATGCAAATCTGCCTCCCACGTCCATGGAGCCGCTCTCCATTTCAGTAGATGGACAAAAAAGAGGTTCCAGTTATGACCGTTATGCGCAGAATTTTGAAATGAAACCTGCCTAACTTTTGTAAGTAAGCTGTAAGGAATGAGCCTGCCAAATTTCAGCCTTCCACCTACACGGGAAGTTGGAGAATTAGTGATGAATCAGTCAATCAGTCAGTCAGTCAGCAAGTGAGTGAGTGAGTGAGTGAGTCAGTGAGGGCTTTGCCTTTTATTAGTATAGATAGTTTCGGCTTACTTAAAACGCAGCAATTAAAAAGAACTTATTTCAACTAGGGAGTTAGTGACCCCTACAGGAAATACCCAGTTGGTGCTCCGACATTACAAATCAACTTGTGCAGGTCTGTCCTCCAGTCACCAGATCAGCAGACCAATATTGTCTGTTTGGATTATGTATATTGTCCTTAATTATATCCGTTATATCTGTTCACTGTTGTAATTATCTATCACTTTATATATGGTGAGCAAGTGGGGTAGCTTGAAGAACAGAGATGGTGAGTGTATTGACAAGCTGATCAGGTGAGCAGGATCTGTGGCTGGCATGGAAATGGACTCTCTGGTGATGGTGGCAGAGAGAAGGACACTGTGCAAGCTGCTATCTGTTATGGACAATGAACATCACCCACTATATACCACCATAATTAATCAGAGGAGTTTGTTTAGCGGTAGGCTGCTATCACAGAACTGCAATACGGACAGATACCAGAGATCTTTAGTCCTCAGAGCCATTAGACTCTTTAACTCTTCATAACAGGGGGTGGTGGTTGAGTTCTGGGCCTGATGCTCCTTCTCTCCTCCTAAGCTGTATTGACTGTATTAGTTGGGCACCACATCTGATATCTCACTATTGGCTCACTGCTCTAGAAGTTTTATTTTGTATATTTTTTGTTATGGGTCACTTCAAACATGTTATCCTATAAGCATAAGTCATGTCACTTTATTTTATTTTACTTTAATCTAATGTCACTTTAGTATTTGTCACATTAATATTATGTTAATATCATGTGCCACCTGTCACTTTGATAGTCGTATTATTTGCACAATTCTCACTGCACTGACATTATTGTATGTAAATACAACAAGAGTTTCTGTGCCACCTAAAACTGACATCTCCTCTGCTTACCATTTAAGTTCTCCTCAGCAAGAGAAGAGACCACCGGCAAGGGCAGTCATCCTTCACATCGACTTCTGCCCCTGCCACATTAGCTATTCAATGCTGAGGACCCCAAACTCAGCTTGTGTTCCCTCCATAATTCCATGGCCTTCAGCAGGGTGCAACGTGAGACCTTCTCCATTCTCTTAATGCCATCCCTCAGCAGAAGCCCACTCGGTGCAGTTGGTCACTCTAGCTGTTTGGGCACACAGCGGGTTTTGAACTTGCCCCTTGAGTGCCGTGTGCTCACTCCTCTCAGGCCCACTTCTTCACCTCCACTCTACTGCATCAGCTCAGCCACAATTCTCCATTTACTTTATTTCTCATTTAACCTCCATCTCCATCTTTTCATTTTTCTTTCCTGTTCAGTTTTGTTCTTGACTATCCTGCTCAGCTCATTTTAAACTCACTGGGGTGCAGGTGTCTAATTCCACACCCCAGAACACTAATGAGGACACTGGCTGAACCACACGTGTCTGCAGGTGTAAAGTGCGCTCCGCCAAATTCACCACCAACACTCCAGGGCTGCTCTGCTCCCCCACACTACCACATCCACCTACGCCCCTCTGAGTCCACCATTTTAATTTAAAAACCTGCACACAACCACTGACCCCTGACATGTGTCACCACACAGCTTTGTATTTAATAGTAAAGAGAATCACGCAGTGACCAGAGTGACCAGTGGGGCACAGGACTAGTGTGACAGGTGACCTTAGTGACGTCAAACTATTCACATCTCCAGTCAACTGTTTGATTGTCTGCTGGCATTGAGGAAGACCCTGACTGAGTGAACTGACAAAAGAAGGATTTGTGAGGCAGAGGGTTTGGACCTGTGATGACATCAGTGAAGACCATGTGTGTATAAAAATATCAAAAAGGCGCTATATACTGGATTATTGAGAAAGTCATGTGATAACCTACACTGATCATGTGGTGAGATTCTTGTTTTAATGTTCCACAAGAGACACAAAGTGTGAGTTACAAACACAAGAGGGTGCCACTGCTCACACTGGAGTATTTCACTGACATGCCCACTGAGGTCACCTTCCCAGAATCCTCTCAGTGTCTCTGATATCTACTGCACAATGATTGTACAATGATGTTGGCCTGTTCAGTCCACTTGGCTATAATGGCGGTCACTTCCTGTGTCTCCCACCTTACTGTCCACACTGCCTTCAGTCCTATTCCTCTCCTCCCTATGACCTTCTCTTTCTGTGTATGGCTGGCTGATCAATTCTACTGCTGCTGTCCACCTTTCCTCCTGTTCCTCTGTCTGTCCTCCTCTCTTTCCTTCTCCTTATCCTCTGCCTTGTCCTCCTGTTTTATTTGTCCTTGTCTTCATTCTGTTCATCTCCTTCTCTTCTCTCTCCTTATCTTTGCTATTGTATTCTCCTTGTCCTTTGTCTTCTGTTACTTTAGTCGTCTCTTCTCCTCACACTGACAGTGTTTCTCCTCCTTCTTCTATTTTAGTGATTTTTAACAAACTTTAGTGAGGACATCAGAGGAGTGTAAGGGGGAAAGTGACAATGGAGGACAGAAACAAGTACGAGATTAAAATAAAGAATGGACAGCTTGGGCTTGTAGGACACAAAATAAAACAACAGTCTGGACAGGGAGGATGAGGACAGTGACCAGTGTGGTGGAGGGGCTGCTGTCTTTATAAATTGAATTATTAAAGGAAATCTGCAGTTGTGTCACCTCACGTCCATCTGTCTGTCCATAAGGGACACTGCAGTCTGTCCTGATTAAATACAGCGTTTGTGTTGAGGGAATGGAAAAGACAGAGCGATAAGATGACAAGAAATAAAATTCATTAGACACACACTCACACAGACACACACACACACTCACACACTCTCACTTGTTGTTCACTTACTACAGTTTCTCTAATTTACAGTTTTCACTCCACAGCCCCTCACACAGTTGATCCACTCCTGAATCCCCCATGTGGTTTTTGTTCAGGTCCAGTTCAGTCAGTCGTGAGTGTGGAGCAGAAAGAGCTGAGGAGAGAGCTGAGCAACATCTGGAGGTGAGACCACAATGAGACAGGCTGTGGAGAAGAAGAGAGAGAAGTGAGGACAAGAGTAGAGACAGACAGACAGAAAGAAGGACAAACAACACAAAGGTTCAATGGCCACTTGTATTCTGACTTTTCACTGAAGTGCAGTGTGAACATGAGACCACTGCCATTCTTATAAAGTAAGGCGCTATATACCTGACAGGGTCTCCTGTCTTCACGCTGGACTGACTGGTGCCAAGTCATTCAGACTGAGATGTGGTCATCAACACTGGTATAAGAGCCAATTTTAGAAAGTTAAAGTTTTCAGTTAAACTCACATTAATATTTGCTTAATTTGAACAGAGTATACATTTCTTCTATAGTCATAGCTTATGGTATAGTTTTTTCCCCCTATAAGTTAGTAAGAGATAGAACCTTCTTACTATAACTGAGAAACAGTGTGATAATAAGCTCAGTTGTTGTTTAGAACAATTCCCAGTACATAGGGACTTAAAAGACCCATTTTCTACTCATAGATAGATAGATAGATAGATAGATAGACAGACAGACAGACAGACAGACAGACAGACAGACAGACAGACAGACAGACAGACAGACAGACAGACAGATAGATAGACAGATAGATAGATAGATAGATAGATAGATAGATAGATAGATAGATAGATAGATAGATAGATAGATAGATAGATAGATAGATAGATAGATAGATAGATAGATAGATAGATACTTTATTAATCCAAGGGGAAATTCATATACTTCGTCAGCAGCATACTGATGAAGTAAATATTAAATTAAAGAGTGATAACAATGCAGGTATACAGACAGACAATAACTTTGTATAATAGTAACATTTAACACCCCCCCCCCCCCCCCCGGGTGGAATTTAAGAGTCGCATAGTGAAGGGGGGGGAACAATCTCCTCAGTCTGTCAGTGGAGCAGGATGGTGACAGCAGTCTGTCCCTGAAGCTGCTCCTCTGTCTGAAGATGATCCTGTTCAGTGGATGCTGTGGATTCTCCATGATTGACAGGAGTCTGCTAAGTGCCTGTCACTCTGCCACAGATGTCAAACTGTCCAGCTCCATGCCTACAATAGAGCCTGCCTTCCTCACCAGTTTGTCCAGCCGTGAGGTGTCCCTCTTCTTTATGCTGTCTCTCCAGCACACCACCGCGTAGAAGAAGGCGCTCGCCACAACCGTTTGATAGAACATCTACAGCATCTTACTGCAGATGTTGAAGGACGCCAACCTTCTAAGGAAGTATAGTCGGCTCTGTCCTTTCTTACAAAGAGCATCAATATTGGCTGTCCAGTCCTATTTATCATCCAGCTGCACTCCCAGGTATTTATAGGTTGTGATAAGCAGCCCAGACACAGACAGACAGACACCATTTTACAGTCCACCACACGTTTATTTACCATATTTATAAAGTCAATAAAGTGCACAACCCAGTGCCTCCAGCACCAATCCCCCAAAGTCCAGGCCTCTCTTCCCAGTGCCTGCTTCGTTCAGGCCGCCTCCACTCTTCTCCACTCAGACTTCGTCCACTCCTCGCCTGACTCCAGTCATCGTTTGCAGGGAGTTGGCCCCTTTTATACATGCCCGGATGGGCTCCAGGTGATTCCCGACACTTCCTCGGACACTCCCCTGTGTGGCAGAAGTGCCGGCTGTGCTCCCGGAAGCCCTTCAGGTGTCACCAGTCTTCTTCCCCCCAGCACTTCCTGGTGTGGCGGAAGTGCTAGAGGCCTGGGTCCTTCAGGCATGGGGGCGCCCCTGGCGGAGACCACGGGTCCCTACAGGGTTGGGCCTCCAAGCCCTGCACCCGTGGCCCCCAAAGGAACCAGGGCGGTCGCCCCCTCGTGGTCTGGAGGAGGCATGAGCCCTCCTCCTGTATTCCTGGGCGTCCCGGCTGGGTGCCACCCCCAGCCGCGTGCCACAAGGTCTGCACCCTCTGTACACAGTCACCTCTGATAATCACTGTGTCCAGGAGGGGCCTGGTCCTCCTAAAATCCACCACCAGCTCCTTGGTTTTTCTGGTGTTCAGGTGTAGGTGGTTTGACTCGCACCACTTAACAAAGTCCTTGATTAGGTCCCTATACTCCTCCTCCTGCCTACTCCTGATGCAGCCCACAATAGCAGTGTTGTCAGCAAACTCTTGCACGTGGCAGGACTTTGAATAATGCTAACGTTTACCCCCGTGGGTGGTATTGAAGAGTCGCATAGTGTAGGGGAGGAACGATCTCCTCAGTCTGTCAGTGGAGCAGGAAAGTGACAGCAGTCTGTCGCTGAAGCTGCTCCTCTGTCTGGAGATGACACTGTTTAATGGATGTAGTGGATTCTCCATGATTGACAGGAGCCTGCTCAGCGCCCGTCGCTCATGCCAGCTTGTCCCTGAGGAGCAGAGGTTGGATGGTGTTGAAGGCGCTAGAGAAGTCCAGAAACATAATTCTTACAGCACCATTGTCTCTGTCCAAGTGGGAGAGGGATCGGTGTAGCATGTAGATGATGGCATCTTCCGCTCCCACCTTCTCCTGGTATGCAAACTGCAGAGGGTCAATAAGCATACAGTTTTCTGAACGTCATCATTTTGAAATGGTTCAGAAATGTTAAGTAAATAGTAACGATTTGAGATGTAACAAGATTTAAGCTTTGAACTGAACTTATCTTAACCTGAATTTTTTCTTTTTTTTTGCTATTTTATTTTTCTTTTTTGTGTGAACTGTTTTACTGAACTGCGGTGGGTTGGCACCCTGCCCAGGATTGGTTCCTGCCTTGTGCCCTGTGTTGGCTGGGATTGGCTCCAGCAGACCCCCGTGACCCTGTGTTCGGATTCAGCGGGTTGGAAAATGGATGGGATGGATGGATGTTTTACTGAAATTTAATTAAACTTTTAAAAACAAAGATATTTTGTCTGTGGAATCATTTCTGCGCGTCATTATTTTGTTGAATCCCATTTTTTAAGTTAGAGTTGCTGAACTTTGGTAATTTTGGAAAAATGCAGCTACATTTTTGTCAGAAAACTAGCCCTCTGAAGGCCTTGAAGTTGAACTGGAATCTACCATCTGAGGACAGAGGACGCGTCTGCTCCAGAACTCGTCAACGAAAGAAAAAGAGTAATTCTGAGGTACTGTGTTCTTATTATCTATCTCTGCATGATCTTAAATGAAAGCAAGGTCGCCGTACCTGAACTTGAGAAGATTTAAGATACTTGATATTATAAAAGACATTGTGGATGATCAGTTGTGCTTTTGCGTGAGTCATGGAAGCCTCGCTGTAAGGAAGTCGTCTGTTGTCAGTGTTCGACTGTGACATTTGTTGCTGTCAGGAAATGTGCTGTCAGTTATTCAAGCTGCTGTCATGGCAACGTCTAAGCATAGCTCAAGTCAAGACGGGAGTGATTTGAGTACAGACTCAAAGCCAGAGAATGTAATTGGAGATCTTAACAGTCACATAAGTCGGAGGAAAGATCAGCTTTCTGTGCGTATAACTGAAATTGAAAGCCTTAAAGACACTCCAGAAAATCATTCAGAAGTAACAGAAAGACTTGAAATTTTCCGTGAGACGCACAGTCAGATAGAGGAGCTACATAAAAGACCACTATCAGTGCTAAGTAAAGGCGGCGCAATTAAGAAACAAAAAACGACATTCGCTGAAAATTCTAAGAAATAGAACCAATTTATTGACACTACAACGGTATTGCTGAAAGATACAAATAGCCTGTTAACACACACATCTGACGAACAGCTAGTTAATCAATTCGAAGAGATGCAATTGCAAAAACGGGATCGCACAAAGTCAAAAGTACGAAATGCTTCTCCTCAGTTAAATCGTGCTCTTTATATTAAATGTGACTCCTTTGCTCAGAAAACCGCTGCCGCATCATCACCTTCTTCAGCAGTGTTGGTTGAACAATCGACACTTGATAGTATCCTACAGATGCTACATGAACTTAAAGTTAAAGTGGAAAGACAGGAACAATCCACAACTAGCGCAAAAACTGACACTCATAGCTCCAGAAATGATATACTAGACGTACTAGCGTGGAATTAAGTCGAATATCAGAAGAATCAAGCTGAATGTCAAAAAAATCAAGCCGAATGTCAGAAAGCAATCACTGAAATGGCTAAATCATTAACCCAACAAAAGAATGCTACTTATCCACCACCTCCTGCACCGCATGGTGAAGTACCACACAGACAGGTCCCTTTATTTTCAGGTGACCCACTGGCTTATGCAAACTTCATCAGAGCCTTTGATCACACGGTAGGTGATGTATTAGCAGATCACAAGATAAATTGGATTACCTGATCCAGTACACCAGAGGTTCTCCTCAAGAAATTATTAAAGGCTGATCACAAATGTTACCAGATGCAGGCTACTTAGAAGCCAAAAGGTTGATTGAAAGATATTATGGTAATGAGTTATTCATAGCAGATGCATATCTCGATAAAGCATTGAAATGGCCTCAGATAAAGCAAAACGATGGGGAGGCTCAGAGATTATGCTAACTTCCTCTCAATCTGCATGAACACTATGAATGACTCAGGGAATGGTGGAGAATTCCATAACAATCATGTACTTGCTGTGCTTAAGAAACTTCCATTTCCTTTGAGAAATGAATGGGTGAGGTATGCTTACGAGCTACAAGAAAATAAAAAGAGATCAGGCATACCCGAACTAATTAACTTTTTGCGTTGCGAAGCTGAAATGCTGTTACACCCTGTGCACAGTCCCGTTTCACAAGACTACACTTGTAAAGAGAGAAAAGGAAAGGTCAACAAGGGTGGGTTTCTGCCGAAGAGTAGCCGGAGATCAGGAAGTATCTTTGCTACAAGTATTTCTGATGCTGCTGAAAAGGGGACTCAAGAAATCTCTGTCAAAAAGATTGTTAATGATAGATGTGCATTTAAAAAGCCTTGTGTATTCTGCAATGGCCAGCATACCCTTGCTGAATGTAGTAAAATCAAAGAACTGCCACATAAAGAAAAAATTGACTTTTTAAAATCTAAAGGTTTATGTTTTCACTGTCTCAAACAGGGGTACCTTGGTAAGAACTGTAAAGAAAGAATGAAATGTCAGACATGTTCTTTTCAGCACCAAGAGATCCTGCACATCAAAAAAGACAGTGGAGCAACATCTAAATCTACAGCTAGTGTGGCAACACCTACTGAAAGAGAAATCGAGACTGGAACTGGTGCCTTTACTGGGGCCGGAGAAGAATGCACACTGCAAGTAGTTCCTGTTATGGTAAAATCTAAGAAAACTGAAAGGTATGTAGAAACATATGCCTTTATAGACCAAGGCAGTACCGTAACAATCTGTACTGAAAGGCTCCAGAGACAATTAAGCCTTCAAGGGAGAAGAACACAAGTATTTCTCAAAACTATAAATAACTATGATGATGATTCAAAGATGCTAACCCAATGTTCTATCTTATCAGATTTACAAGTCTGTGGTATCAATGATGATGAATATATTGATTTGCCAAAAGTCTTCACACAGGTCTCCATTCCAGTGGACAGAGAAAATATTCCACTACAAGAAGATATCGATAAGTGGGCATATCTTAAAGAGGTACGTCTAACTCATATTGACTCTGAAGCTGATCTTTTAATAGGAATCAACTACCCAGAAATCTTCGAGCAATCACGAATCATACCTAGCCAAGGAGGTGGACCCCATGCTATGAAGACTGCACTTGGATGGGTAGTTGGTGGACCATACAAAGAGATTGATGACCTCACAAATAAAAGCTGTAAGCTGCCCAAACATTCAATCAATCGTGTGTCAATAACAGAGATTGAGGATAATGTGCTGCAACAGTATAACACAGATTTTCCAGAGCGCAGCTGTAAAGAAAAAGAGGAGATGCCAGAGGAGGACATCAAGTTCATGCGCATAGCCTCAGAATCTGCGAGTCTGGTAGGTGGCCACTATTGTTTAAATTTGCCTTTGAAGGATGAAACACTGAAAATTCCAAACAATCGCTGTATTGCTGAACAGCGTGCTACTGGACTCAGAAGAAAACTGAACAAAAATTCAGGTTTCCACAGAGACTATAAAGCCTTCATGAAAGACATTATAGACAATGGTTATGCTGTCAAGGTACCCAAAGAAAGCCTAAATTGCAATGAAGGCAGAGTGTGGTACATCCCACATCACGGTGTGTATCATCCAAAGAAAAATAAAATTCGAGTAGTCTTTGACTGCACTGCCACCTACCAGGGAATCTCACTTAATGAGCAATTATTAAAAGGCCCGACCTAACTAACACACTCATTGGCGTCTTTACAAGATTCAGAAAGGAGCCAGTAGCCCTAATAGCAGACATCAAGTCAATGTTCTACCAAGTTGAAGTACCAGATAAAGACACTGATCTTTTACATTTTTTATGGTGGCCTGAAGGTAATCTAAGTAAAGACCTTGAAGAATACAAAATGACAGTCCATCTTTTTGGTGCTACTTCTTCACCCAGTTGTGCTTCTTATGCTTTGCGTAGAACAGCCGAAGACTCCAGAGATACATTTCCTGAGGAAGCTGTTAACACCGTTCTCAATAACTTCTATGTGGATGACTGCTTAAGGTCAGTGACAACAGAAAAACAAGCAATAAAGCTGGCAAAGGACCTCCAAGCTCTATGCCTCAAAGGGGGATTTCATTTGACTAAGTGGGTGAGTAACAACAGAGAAGTTTTATTGTCTATACCTGAAGAAGACAGAGCTCATGAACAAAAAGACTTAGACTTGAGCCACAGTCTCCTTCCCACAGAGCGTGCCCCGAGTGTCCAGTGGTGCACAGAAATGGACAGTTTCAAATTTCAGATTAAGCTACAAAACAAGCCCGCTACAAGGCGTGGTATTCTGTCTGTTGTTAGCTCAGTTTATGATCCACTTGGTTTTTTAGCACCTGCCTTACTGCCAGCAAAACTTATTCTAAAAGACTTATGCAAAGAGAAATTTGGGTGGGATGAAGAAGTAGAAGTCAAACACATTCAGAAATGGAAAAAATGGATGGATGATTTGCAGTTACTTATAGACTATAAAGTGAACAGATGCTTCAAACCTACCGGGTTTGGAACCATAAAGAGAGCACAAATGCATCATTTTGCAGATGCTAGTGAAGATGGATATGGCACTGTCACTTACCTTGTCTTAACCAATGAAGAGGGCAAAAAGCATTGTTCACTCCTGATGGGCAAGTCAAGAGTTGAATTGAATTGAAACAGGTCACGATTCCAAGATTGGAGCTGACAGCAGCCGTTGTGGCAGTTAAAATGGACAAAAAGCTTAAAGGTGAGCTTCAAATGCCCTTAGAAGAATCTACATTTTGGACTGACAGCACCACAGTGCTAAAATACATTTCAAATGAAAGCACTCGATTCAAGACTTTTGTTGCCAACAGAATGTCCGTGATCAGAGATCATTCACAGCCTTCACAGTGGAGGTATGTCACATCTGCCCTTAACCCGGCTGATCAAGCATCCAGAGGGCTAAGCATAGAAAACTTTCTCAAAAGCACCACATGGTCACAAGGTCTAAGTTTCTTATTGAAGCCCGAACGGGAGTGGCCAAAAAGACCAGATCAACTGAATGATTCACTCATTGAAGATGATCCAGAAGTTAAAACTTGTGCAGTTAACATGACAAGAATAGAGGAAGCAACCAAGCCCATCAACAAACTAATCACTTACTTTTCAGATTGGCTACGCTTGAAGAAAGCAGTGGCTTGGCTCCTCAAGTTTAAAGACTTAATGCTGCACTTAAGAAATGAAAGAAAAACATTCCAACTAGAAGTCAATCAATCTAAAAGTAATCCAGAAGAACAAATATCACTCATCACAAAGCACATGAAAAGGTGCAAACTGACTTTAAAACCAAGTCAGATTTCTCTAGAAGACTTAGCTAAAGCTGAAACAGAGCTTATCTGCCTCAGTCAACAGCAAGAATTTCCAGAAGAAGTAAAGGCTTTAAAGAAAAAGACTTGTGTAAAAAAGAACAGTCAAATCTATAAACTTGACCAGATCATACAAGATGTAATACTGAGAGTTGGAGGAAGACTCTGTAAAGCTGCAATGCCCGAAGAAGCTAAACATCCTGCAATCCTTCACAAGCATTCACATGTCGCTTCTCTCGTATTGCAGCACATTCATAAACAAATCGGACATTGTGGGCGCAACTATGTGCTCGCACAGTTATGCTAGAAATACTGGATACCTCATGCAAACTCAGCTATCAGAAAAATAATTTCAAAGTGCACAACGTGCAGAAGATACAAAGCGAAAGTAGGTGAGCAAGAAATGGCAGATTTGCCAGAAGATCGCCTAGCACCAAACCAACCACCATTCACTAATGTTGGAGTCGATTATTTTGGCCCCTTTCTAGTCAAAAGAGGATGAAGTCTAGTCAAGAGGTGCGGAGTAATCTTCACCTGTTTAACAACCGCACACATAGAGATTGCACATAGCCTAGACACTGATTCTTGTATCCAAGCCATACTCCGATTTATGAGTAGAAGAGGACAAGTTAAAATCATGCGCTCAGACAATGGTACAAATTTTGTTGGAGCAGAAAGAGAGCTACGAGAAACTACTAAAAACTTGGAACACGTGTGGGAAAGACAAATCAGAAGCATAAAAAAATTGTTAAATTCAACAGTAAACCAACAAACACTCTGATGAAAACCTTCATACAATGATGTGTGCAGTAGAATCAATACTCAATAACAGACCCCTTACAAAGACATCAGATGACCCAAATGATTTAGAACCACTCACACCCAATCACTTGCTGTTAATGAAGACACAACCTGAAATACCACCTGAACTCGTTTCAGAAAATGGACCATACCCAAGAAGACGCTGGAAACAAATTCAATACATGGCTGATTTGTTTTGGAAAAGATGGACAAAAGAGTACTGTATTTGCCAATACTTCAAGAAGGTCAAAAATGGCTTGCACCAAAAAGAAATTTCAAACCAGGAAACGCTGTTTTAATTGTAGACAAAGTACACCTCACAATTCCTGGGTAATGGGTCGAGCCATCAAGACAATGCCAGATTCCAAAGCTGCAGTCAGAAGAGTTTGTGTGCAAACTAAAAACAACACACTGGACAGACCCGTCAATAAACTGTGCCTGCTTCAAGAAACAGCCAATGTTTGAAATAGGAAATTTTTAAAATGCTTGTTTAGTGTTATTGCTAGTGATTTGAAAACAATAGTTAATGTAAAAGTAAAGTTAATTGGCTCATATTGAAGTAAAGTATAGTAATTGTCTCCGCTCCTGCATAGCCAATTAGGGGCTGGAAATGTAAGAGCCAACATTAGAAAGTTAAAGTTTTGAGTAAAACTCACATTAATGTTTGCTTAATTTGAACAAAGTACAAATTTCTTTCATAGTCACAGACAATGGTATAGTCTTTTCCCCCTAGAAGTTAGTAAGTGATAGACCCTTCTTACTATAACTGAGAAATTGTGTAATAATAAGCTCAGTTGTTGTTTAGAACAGGTCCAAGTACATAGAGACTTAAAAGACCCATTTTCTACTCATGAATGGAGTAGGCATAAAGTTTTCTGAATGTCGTAGTTTTGAAATGGTTCAGAAATGTTAAGTAAATAGTAACGATTTGAGATGTAACAAGATTAAAGTTTTGAACTGAAATTATCTTAACATGATTTTTTTCTTTTTTTTTGGCTATTTTCTTTTTCTTTTTTGTGTGAACTGTTTTACTTTGAAATTTAACTAAACTTTTAAAAACAAAGATATTTTGTCTCTGGAATCATTTCTGCGCGTCAGGCTTTTGATGAATCCCATTTTTGAGTTAGAGCTGTTGAACTTTGGTAATTTTGGAAAAATGCAGCTATAACTGTATAAGAACGTCACAGAAATGAGACTGACGGCGTCCTGCACTCGTGTGACCAGATGGACTTGTCACAGGTGACCATGTGGTGAGGAAGACAAACTGGAATTCTTGTCTGTCATTTACCACTCAGGACTGGCAGCTCTAGTGGTGACCAGCAGCAGGTCTGTTTGTCTCCGTCTTTCTTGAAGTTTCTTTTTATTTTTATTATGAGTTCAATTTCTGAACAGGAATAAAGGAATATTTGTGTCCCTGAAGTGTTATGGAGTCTCCTCTTTTATTTGTTTGTATTATTTTGTGATACTTTTTCACTTCACTTGCTGTTGTCCCGATGCATCTTCTATTCACCTGAGTGATTCAGTTCAGTCAAATATAAATACAAAATGGGAGACACTGAGCTACAGGAGGAGACCTCTGAAGAGCATTTAGGGGTTTATGTTGACACAACATTTTCATTGTCTAAGTAATGTACAAAAGCAATTGAAAAGATAATATAAAATGTGAGGTTAAATCATAAAAAATGTTCAATTAAAATCAAGGGACATTCTACTCTTACTTTATGATACACTAGTGAGAGCACATCTGGAGTACTGAGTGCAGTTCTGACATAACAGCACTTGAAGATATGAAGAGCAGAGCAACCAAGTGAATTATGGGACGTCATCATCAAGTTCTTCCATGTGAACCCTGAATACCACGAGGACTGACTGAGGTCATTGATGTTAGGTAGAATGCCTAGAGGGGGCTGGGTGGTCTCGGACCAAATGCAGATTTAATTTTTTTTGCATTCGTCTGGAGTTTTTTATGTTTTTTCTGTCCTCCATGGCCATTGGACTTTACTTTTACTCTATGTTAAATAGTGTTCCTTAATTTAAATTCTTATTTATTTGTCTTTTTTCTCTTTCTTTATCATGTATAGCACTTTGAGCTCCATTATTTGTATGAAAATATGCTATAGAAATAAATATTGTTAGGCAGGTTTTGAGTCAACTATTAAATTTCAAGTCCCAAAGAAGTGTGTTTGTGTTTTACACCAAATTTACATTTGCTATTTCTTAAATTGACAGGAATCATTTACTACATTTATTGTTACATTTCCAAACTATCAACTCTATTTTAATACAAAGATGAAAAAAAATGAAGTGGAAATAAACATGTAATGAGAATCAAATCTCAAAGTGCCGCTGAATACAACAATACAAGCAGTGCAAACAAATGAGCGGCCAGTTCTATGTATTGTCACACATGTGTGCCCACCTGGAGATGACCTTCCTGTCTCTGTGAGGTAAGTGATACCACTCTGAGACGAGAGGGGGCGCTCACACTGACTGTCTCTCCTTATCCACCTGCAGCTCTGAGAAGAAACCAAATGAGGGGAACTGACTCAGCCGCAGTGCCCAGAGCTGCCCCTGTCCTTCTGAGTGGGGGTCTTAAAAATCTGCTCTCCCCCCAGAGGATGGAGTCTGCTGTTGGACACAGAAACTCGACATGAAGCAAGCGCCATCATGTTCATACAACTGCAAAGTAAATTTGTCTATTGGACTGAAAAGGTGTGTTTCATTGGGGTCATTGTGTCCACTTTTGTTTTGTTTCATTTGACTTCATTAAAGGGGGACACCCAGTGTAATCAGAATAATAACTTTAATGTCAATGTGCTCTGTAAAAAAAATATTTTATAAATCCACTCACATGTACAGGCCAGGCCAAAGTTAGCACACAGGGACTCTCATCATTTAGAACTGCTAGGCAAGCATTTGAAGAGAGAACGTTACAACTACAAAAATGGCCATTGTACTATTTCTGTGTGTTAGATATGAAATTGAATCCTCTCCTTGCCTTGTTTGGAACCTAAGTAAGGGCCTGCACGTGGAGAAAACAGTATGAAAGACATGGAGAGCAGCCAAGTCTTTGAAGCCGACGGATGGATAGGTGATAACGTCATCCGTCCTGAAAATCCTTCCATCGCAGCGATGGAAAATGGCAGACTGCATACATTGAGATCCCACCTTGATAAAGTATGGTCATTTGGCTTCCTCTGTCTGTTATGCGGTGTAAATCATCATTAAAGAAAGATAAGTTATTTTCTCTTATGTGATTTCTTACCGCCATTTCACTATGGGAGAGATATCACCTTTTAATATTATCTCTATATAGTTTTGGGTTACTTAAAACGCAGCAATTAAAAGCAACTTATTTCAACTAGGGAGTTAGTGACCCCTACAGGAAATACCCAGTTGGTGCCCCGACATTACAAATCAACTTGTGCAGGTCTGTCCTCCAGTCACCAGATCAGCAGACCAATACTGTCTGTTTAGATTATGTGTATTGTCCTTAATTATGTCCATTATATCTGTTCACGTTGCAATTATCTATCACTTTATATATGGTGAGCAAGTGCGGTAGCTTGAAGAAGAGAGATGATGAGTGTATTGACAAGCTGATCAGGTGACCAGGATCTGTGGCTGGTATGGAAATGGACACTGTGCAAGCTGCTATCTGTTATGGACAATGAACATCACCCACTATACACCACCATAATTAATCAGAGGAGTTTGTTTAGCAGTAGGCTGCTATCACAGAACTGCAATATGGACGGATAACCACAGATAAGTCACAGAGGCGACTCCAATTGGTTTCACTTTCCACTCAGAGCCTCGCAGCTCAAGACAAGGCGGCGGGCTGGCAGTAATTATCAGAAAAGACTTAAACATTAAAAGAATCCCAATTGACTGTCCATTGTCTTTTGAGTGCCTGGCTCTTAAACTAATAACGGAATCAGGTCCTGTCACACTCATTGTTCTCTATCGTCCCCCAAAATACAATGCATCCTTCTTATCCGATCTGATTGAACTTTTCACCCACCTAAGCTCTTACTCTCAGAGAATTATCCTTCTTGGTGATTTCAACATCCATATTGACACCCCCACATCTAAACTGAGGAATGAATTCCTATCCTTACTGGACTGCTTTGACTTGACACAACATGTTGATTTTCCAACCCATTCTGGCAGTCATATATTGGACCTGATCTGCTCTTCTGGACTATCTGTTGCCAACATTTACAGCACTGATTTAGGACTCTCTGACCATAAAGCAGTATTTTTCACTGTCTCATTACCTCTCCCACCTCTTACCTGTAAACGACAAATTTCTTACAGAAACCTTAAAAATATCTGTCCCTGTATCCTTTCTGGATCCATTTCTGATCTTTTACTGTCTGCACCTATTCCATCAACACTAGATAGTTTTGTTGACCACTATAACTCAGCCCTTCACTCAGCATTAGATAAAACAGCTCCTTTAAAACATAAGGAGGTTTCCTTTAAACATTCAGCTGCTTGGTATAACTCAGAATTGCGATCTATGAAAGCAGCTGGCCGACGACTTGAGAGAATGTCACGTAAGACTGGCCTCACCGTGCACATCCAGGCTTTCTCTGACCACCAAAGAGCTTACAGAGAAGCACTAACTTCTGCCAAGAACACCCATTATGGCAGAATAATAGAAAGTGGCCATGATAACCCAAGGGTTTTGTTCTCTGTAGTTAATAAACTACTCGAACCCGCATCTGGTCCAACTACCTCTTCTACTGAAGTCTGTGAGGAATTCCTCCACTTTTTCCGTAACAAAATTAAAGATCTAAATAATTCAACTAACATAAATACATCATCTGTTTATATCTCTCCCTGTTTTCCCATTCCATCCAGCTCCTTCTCTAAGTTCTCACCAGTCACTTCTGCGTTTGTTAATAACTTGCTTTGTAAGATGAGGCCGACTACTTGTGTACTGGACCCCATCCCCACCACACTACTTAAATCCTGCCTTCATGCCATAATCCCGACTGTTACAACAATAATAAACTCATCCCTTGACACCGGCTCTGTGCCGCTCACTTTTAAAATTGCTTCTGTAACCCCAATGTTAAAAAAAGTCTGGCCTTGATGCTGACAATCTTAATAATTTCCAGCCTATTTCCCACTTACCTTTCCTGTCAAAAGTTCTTGAGCGTGTTGTAGCTTCCCAACTCACCAATTACCTAACCTCTAATAATTTAATGGAACCCTTTCAGTCTGGATTCAGGGAGCGGCACAGCTGTGAAACTGCTCTGCTACGGGTAACCAATGATTTGCTTATGGCAGCAGACTCTGGACAAACTAGCATATTAATTCTGTTAGACCTCAGTGCAGCATTTGACACAGTCAGACATGACATCCTACTGTCCAGAATGGAGAACATGCTGGGTATCTCTGGCACTGCCCTCCAGTGGTTCAAGTCCTATCTGAGTGATAGGCAAGAGTTTGTTAGTCTTGGCAACAGCAGATCCAGCTCAGCGCCAGTCACACAAGGAGTCCCTCAGGGCTCTGTCCTTGGTCCTCTGCTTTTCTGTATTTACATGCTTCCCCTTGGCCATATTATCCATAGTTATGGATTGGGTTATCATTTTTATGCAGATGATACTTAGCTCTACTTCAATGTTAAAAGTGGAACTTCATCAGAGCTTTCTCAGCTCACAACCTGCCTTAGTGAAATTAAAACCTGGATGGAGCAGAACTCTTTAAAATTAAATTGCAATAAAACTGAACTCCTGCAAATTGGGACTAAAATGCAACTTAATAAAATGAGCTCCTTCCCAGTCTATCTTGGCAGTGATCTCATCAGACCTGCCTCTACTGTAAAAAATCTTGGTGTCATTTTTGACTCCTCCCTCACTTATTCCGCCCACATAAATCACATTAAGAAGCTTTCTTACTTTCACCTCCGTAACATATCCCGTGTTCACTCCTTCCTCTCCTTCTCTAACGCTGAGAAACTTGTCCCTGCTTTTATCACATCCCACATCGATTATTGTAATTCCCTACTGGCAGGTGCCCCTTCTAATCTTATATCACAGCTCCAGCTTATTCAAAACTCAGCTGCAAGAGTCCTTACTCGAGCCAGCAGCAGCGAGCACATCACACCCATCCTGCTCCGTCTCCACTGGCTCCCTGTGTTTCACAGAATCGAATATAAAATCCTACTAATAACTTACAAAGCTTTAAATAACCTCGCGCCAAACTACATCAGTGACCTTCTCCATCACTATGTGCCTGCCCGCCCACTAAGGTCCTCTGATTCTGGTAATCTTGTTGTGCCCCTCACTAATCTACACTCTATGGGTGACAGGGCCTTCAGCTGTATAGCGCCAGACTCTGGAATGACCTACCAAAATTAATCAGGTCAGCTGACTCCATGAATTGTTTTAAAAAACAACTCAAAACTCATCTGTTCATGAAGGCTTTTAGTTCTATTTGACTTTATTACCTTTCTCTCAGTTTACTTCTCTGTCAAGATGCTCATGTAACCTGTATGTGTGTGCGAGACCATTAATTATGTTGTCTGTTTCTTTTTCAGAATTCACTGTCTTAATCTTCTTTATTTATTTATCTGGTTTGTACAATGCTATATACTGTATATTCTGCCGTTCTCTATTATATTCTGTAAGTGCCTTGAGCATGGGAAAGGCGCTATATAAATAAAATGTATTATTATTATTATTATTATTATTATAACAGAGATCTTTAGTCCTCAGAGCCATTAGACTCTTTAACTCTTCATAACAGGGGGTGGTGGTTGAGTTCTGGGCCTGACGCTCCTTCTCTCCTCCTAAGCTGTATTGACTGTATTAGCTGGGCACCACATCTGATATCTCACTATTGTCTCACTGCTCTAGAAGTTTTATTTTTTTTTTTTTTTGTTATGGGTCACTTCAAACATGTTATCCTATAAGCATAAGTCACGTCACTTTATTTTATTTTACTTTAATGATTTGTCACTTTAGTATTTGTCACATTAATATTATGTTTAAAATCATGTGCCACCTGTCACTTTGATAGTAGTATTATTTGCACAATTCTCAATGCACTGGCATTATTGTATGTAAAAACAACAAGAGTTTCTGTGCCACCTAAAACTGACATATCCTCTGCTTACCATTTAAGTTCTCCTCAGCAAGAGAAGAGACCACCGGCAAGGGCAGTCATCCTTCACATCGCCTTCTGCCCCACCCACCTTAGCTGTCACCGCTGAGTGTGAGTTACAAACACAAGAGGGCGCCACTCCTCACACTGGAGTATCTCACTGACACACGCACTGAGGTCACTTTCCCAGAATCCTCTCAGTGTCTCTGGATGTCTACTGTACATGATGTGTGTGTCCACCTGTCGGTCACTAAGCCCACTTACAGATTTATGTCGATGTCCTGTGTAGACCTGGGGGTTATGTCTTGTAGAATGATGTCGGCCTGTTCAGTCCACTTGGCTATAATGGCAGTCACTTCCTGTGTCCCCCACCTTACTGTCCACAATGACTTCAGTCCTAATCCTCTCCTCCCTGTCACCTTCTCTTTCTGTGTATGGCTGGCTGGTCATTTCTACTGCTGCTGTCCACCTCTCCTCCTGTTCCTCTGTCTGTCCTCCTCTCTCTCCTTTTCCTTCTCCTCTGCCTTGTCCTCCTCTTTTATTGTATTTTTATTTTATTAATTTTCATTGTAATCATTCCATACAAACAGATCAATTTATACCCCAACAAATTTGAAGACAAATCAAACCCCACCCCTGAGAAGGAGAGCTTAGCTAAAGGAAAATTGCTTAAGGCTTTTCAATAAGGCAACATTAAACAAAAGAAAGGGAGAAGTAAATATATATGTAAATAAGAGATGGAGAAGGGAGTTAAATGCGGTAAAAGTTATTTCTCTTATTCTAAAATAATACTGATTAAATCCTTCCAGGTTTTGAAAAAATTTTGTACAGATCCTGTGACTGAGAATTTGATTTTTTCCAATTTCAAATAATATAAAACATCGGTTTCCCACTGACTTATAAGAGGAGAATTAGGATTCTTCCAATTTAACAAAATAAGTCTGCGTGCCAAAAGTGTAGTGAATGCAATCACCGTTTGCTTGTCCTTCTCCAATTCAAGTCCGTCTGAAAGAACACCGAACACAGCAGTTAATGAGTTAGGAGGGATTGTGATACCAAGGCTGTCTGAAAGGAACTTAAAATTTTTTGTCCAAAATGATGTTAGTTTGGTGCAGGCCCAGAACATGTGACCCAGTGAGGCAGGAGCTTGGTTGCAGCACTCGCAGGTTGGATCCTGCCCTGGAAACATTTTGGACAGTTTTAAGCAAGACAGATGAGCTCGATATATAATTTTTAGTTGAATAATTCTATGCTTTGCGCATATAGAACTCGAGTGAATTCTCTGCTTTGCTACCTTCCACTCCTTTTCTGATATATTGATTAAGAGATCTTCTTCCCAATGTCCTCTTGGATCTTTGAAATGTAGGGACTCTAATAAGATTTTATATATTGCGGAAATAGTGTTTATTTCTTCGAAATTGAGTGGTATTTTTTCCAGGATTGTGGAGGGTGCAAGGTGGGGGAAATCGGGCAATTTCTGTTTAACAAAATTTCTAATTTGAAGATAGTAAAAGAAATGTGTAGCTGGGAGGTTGAATTTTGAACGTAATTGTTCAAAAGATGTAAATATGTTGTCTATATAAAGATCTCTGAGCATTTAAATCCCAAAACTTTTCCAGGTATTAAAAACTGGATATACTTGCGAAGGTTGAAAGAGGTGGTTCTCTTGCAGAGGTGCCACTGATAAAAGATTTTCCATCTTAAAATGCTTTCAAAATTTTGTTGATAAAGAGCTTTATGTTTACTTGTGATATTTACCCCGAGGTATTTAAACTGATCTGCTATGGTAAAAGGTAGGGTGTCTAATCTAATATTATATGCTTGTGAATTCACTGGAAAGAGTATACTTTTATTCAGATTAATTCTAAGACCAGATATCTTTTGAAATTCTGTTAATGCTGTTAAAACAGCAGGGACAGTGTTTTCTGGGTCTGATATATATAAGACCATATCATCTGCATATAGAGAAATTTTCTGTTCCAGTCCTTCTCTAACAATCCCCTTTATCTGATAAGAATTTCGACAGTGAACCGCCAGTGGTTCAATAGCGATTGAAAACAACAGTGGCGACAAGGGACATCCTTGTCTGGTACCACGTTATAGTTTAAAGTAGTCTGAGCAAATGTTATTAATACAAACTGAAGCTTCTGGATTGGTATACAGTAGTTTGATCCATGCACAAATATTCGGGCCAAACCCAAATTTCTCCAATGCAGTGAAATGGTAATTCCATTCAATCATATCAAATGCTTTTTCTGCGTCTAATGATAGTAATATCTCTGGGGTGTTTGATTTTGCTATTGAATATATAACATTAAACAAGCGTCGGAGATTTGAAGATAGGTGTCGGCCTTTAATAAATTCAGTTTGATCTTGTGATATTACCGAGGGCAGCACTTTCTCCATCCTTCTAGCTAGGATTTTTGAGAGTATCTTAACATCATTATTCAGGAGTGAAATTGGTCTATATGATGCACATTGTAACAAGTCCTTATTTTGTTTAGGAAAGACGGTGATTAATGCTTGTCAAAATGTTTGAGGTAGTATTTGGTTGTCTCTAGCTTCTGTAAATGTTGCCAATAAGAGGGGAGCTAGATGAGTGGAGAATTTCTTATAAAATTCTACGTGGTAACCATCAGGGCCTGATGATTTCCCGCTTTGTAGTGACTTTATAGCATCTAGTAATTCTGTGATCGTTAGAGGTGTATCCAGTTCCTCAGCGCTTAAAGCATCTATTTGTGGTATCTGTGATGTATCCAGAAATGCATTAGATTGTGTGTTGTCTTCTTTGGGCTCAGTAGAATATAAAGACTTATAATAATCTCTAAATGTGTGCATTATTTTATTATGGTCGATGATTTCTTCTCCATTCTTGTTGGTGATTACTGGTATTGCATTGTGAACTTCTTGTTTGTGAATTTGTTGAGCTAAAAGCTTATTAGCTTTTTCTCCATGTTCATAGTAATGCTGTCTAGACTTATAAATAAGTTGTTCAGTTTCTTTAGTTGTTAAGATGTTACGTTCTGTATGCAGGGCCTGCCTTTTCCTGTGGAGAACTTCATTTGGACGCCTGGCTTGTTCTTCATCTATTCAAGTAATTTCACTTCTTAGCTCTGACACTTTCTTGGTTTCTAATTTATTTCTGTGGGAAAGATATGAAATAATCTGTCATCTTAAGAAGGCCTTTAGAGTTTCCCAGAGTGTTCTTGCAGAAACCTCTGTGGACGTGTTTGTCTCGAGGAAGAAGCTGATTTGTTTGGATATAAATTCTGTGCAGTTCTCGTCTGCCAATAAAAGAGGATTAAGACACCATCTGCGAGGTGAGTGTGAGGTGCTTAATGATTTTAGCTCCAAGACTAGAGGGGCATGGTCAGAGATAACAATTGTGTCGTATTTGCATGATTTAATTGTAGGCAGGAAATTATTATCTATAAAAAAATAATCAATTCTTGAGTAGCTATAATGCACTGGTGAGTAGAACGAATATGTTCTTGAGTTTGGGTTAAGAAACCTCCAGGGGTCTGATAAGTTGTGATCATTTAAAAACTGTGTAATTGTCTTTGCAGTATTAGATGTCGTCCCCCCTGTCACAGGAGTCCTATCTAAGAGTGGATTTAGAACACAATTAAAGTCCCCAGACATTATAATTTTATGAGTGTTCACATTGGGAATGGATGCAAATAGATTTTGCATGAATTCCTTATCACCAACATTGGGTGCATAAACAATTATCAAAATCATTTTACTGTTATATAAGTTGCCCATGACCATCACATATCTCCCTTCAGGGTCCGACACTACATCTGATGCTACAAATGGAACTGTTCTATGTATGAGAATTCCCACCCCTCTAGTTTTCTTTATAAAGCTAGAATGGAACATTTGGCCAGTCCAGTCTTTTTGCAGTCTGAACTGATCCTTGGTTAGTAAGTGGGTCTCCTGTAGAAATACTATTTTAGCGTTTAAGCCTGTTAGGTGAGAGCATACTTTCTTTCTGTTTAATTCGTGATTCAGGCCTTTAACATTCCAGCTCACAAAGTTAACTGTCCCATCATGGAGACTTTGATTCTGAGTTTTTAATGTCATTTTATAGTTTTAATTGGTAATATGGCAGTTTTAATCTTAGTTTCAAGATTCCCCACGAGTTATTGCATTTTAGCCTAATTATAAGGATTACAAGAATAGATTAGATATAACCTGCTCTCCTTCTCTCCCCCCCTTTATCCCCCCACCCCCCCATTTTGCCTCCCCACATGAGGCTAGATCCCACTTCGCGATGTCCCAGTCCTCTGACATACGAAGAGACAGAGCATGTCCAAAACAAAACAAACCCCACCCTGCAGCGGCGTTAGAGAATTAAAACAGAGATATCTTTTGCAGCTAAATTCTTAATACTATCTGCCGAAAATATTATCATTAACAATATTTAAGCTTGAAATAATCTTCAGCGCTTTTAAGTTAAGATATTAAGATTAAAAAAAAAAAACAAAAAAAAAAAAGAGGAATCAACCCTGGGAATGATTTTAAAAAACTAGTCTAGGATAAACCTGGTAATTCCTACTGTAATAGTATAATGGTAATTGTATAAATAGTAGAACAAGCAATAAACCAAGGGTATGATATTAAACAGTCTACTTTAAGGTATAGTAGAATAAAAAAAAAAAAAAAAAAAAAAAAAAACAATCCTACTTTAATTACTTCCACATTTTCACACTCATGTCTATAACTCTATAATTCTGATTAAAACATAAACATATAAAGTCCAGATAAAGAAAAGGATGTATAATTATAATACCAGTTTTTTTAAACATGGATCCAGAGAGCAGATCATAGGTCCTTCCCGTGCCTTGACAGAATACGGCTCCTTATTAACTTCAAAAAAGTGTCGGAAACAGCTTCTTTAGTTCCTTTTCAGCTTCTTCTTTGCTTAGGAAAATATAATATTGATCTTGAACTTCCACTTTCAGTTTGGCGGGATACAAGAGGCTGTATTTGATATCGGCTTTCCGTAGCAACTTTTTAATGTCAATGTAGGATCTGCGTTTTGCAGCTGTTGATGGTGAGAAGTCGGGGAAAATACGAATAAGATTATTTTCGAATATAATCTCTTGCTTGTGTCTGAGAAGTGCCATCACATCAAGCTTACATCGTAGTCACTCGAAGCGGACAATAAAAGACCTAGGTTTAAAGGTGCTTGGTCTGTTTGTGCGATAAGCCGTGGCTATGTCAATGTCGAGTTTAAAGTCATCTCCAATTATTTTAGACAGTAATTCTACTGCAAATTTCACTGAGCTTGAGCTTTCTCGTTTCTCAGGTATACCCTCGATTCTTATATTATTTCTTCTGCACCCATCCTCCAGGGCTGCAAGTCTGTCTCCAAGTTTTTTGCATTCGGAATTCGCAGCTGTGGCTTTTTCATCGGCGTTAGACGCCAGTTGTTCCGCTATTTCAACTCGAGCCGTGAGTCCCTGCTTAACGTCTGAAATGTCATTAATATGGTCAGCAAGCATTTTCAGTTTGGAATTAGTTTCTTCGATGTGTTCCACTAATTTCTCCAACATGCCTTTAAAGTTCACGTCAAAACGTTTAAATAGACGCGTTTCCTTATCTTTGTTATCCTTCTTGAGCTCAATGGTCGCCTTCTTAAGATCATTCTTGTTATCTTTTTTAAGCTCATTCATGGCCGTAACCATGGCAGTGGCCAGTGTAGCGATCATCTCTTTCAGTTCGGACAGTTCGCTTCGGCTTTCGTGCTCCGCGAGTGGAAATGCAGCTCCTGTTACAGCAGATGCTGCAGGCTCGCGATGAGTAGATGAGAGCACATCCTGCAGGGCCTTTTCTAGTCTCGAATGATCCTCAGAAATCGGCGATCCTGTATCACTTGCACCTTCGCTCCCATTTTCAATCTCGACTGGAGACGATACAATGGAGCGGGGTCCCAGGAAATCTGCGCATTCGTCTGCCTGTTCCAGGTCAGTCCCCGTGAGGCCATACCTTGCACTTGCACTCAGGCCGGAAGTCTGTCCAGACTTTGATGCAGCTTTAAGTTTCTTTTCCGGTTCTTTCTGACTTTTCTTCTTGTTACTCATGCTTGTATATTGTAGTGGAAGTTCCTTGGTCGGGTTAAATACAGGATACCTCTAAATAATATGAAATATGTGGGAAAATAAAGCCTCTGCTAGCGGAGCTCTGCTTCAGACCTCCATCTCCTATAAACGGACGAGACCAAAATCTTGTCCTCCTCTTTTATTCATCCTTTTCTTCATTCTGTTCATTTCCTTCTCTTGTCTCTCCTTATCTTTGTTATTCTCTTCTTCTTGTCCTTATCTGTCACTTCAGTCCAGCTCTAGCTGTCCACTCCTCTTTGTCTTCTGTCACTTTAGTCATCTCTTCTCCTCACACTGACTGTGTTTCTCCTCCTTATTCTATTTTAGTGATTTTTAACAAACTTTAGTGAGGACATCAGAGGAGTGTAAGGGGGAAAGTGACAATGGAGGACAGGAACAAGTATGAGATTAAAATAAAGAATGGACAGCGTGAACTTGTGGGACAAGAAATAAAACAACAGTCTGGACAGAGAGGATGAGGAGAGTGACCAGTGTGGTGGAGGTGCTCAGGGTCACAATGCTGTCTTTATGAATTGAATTATTAAAAGGAAATCTGCATCTGGTCCATCAGTCTGTCCATAAGGGAAACTGCAGTCTGTCCTGATTAAACACAACGTTTGTGTTGTGGGAGTGGAAAAGTCAGAGCCATAATGTGACAAGAAATTAAATTCATGAGACACACACAGACACACACACACACACTTGTTGTTCACTTACTTCAGTTTCTCTAATTTGCAGTTTTCACTCCACAGCCCCTCACACAGCTGATCCACTCCTGAATCATCCATGTTGTCGCCGCTCAGGTACAGTTCAGTCAGTCGTGAGTGTGGAGCAGAAAGAGCTGAGGAGAGAGCTGAGCAACATGTGGAGGTGAGACCACAATGAGACAGGCTGTGAAGAAGAAGAGAGAGAAATGAGGACATGAGGAGAGACAGACAGACAGACAGACAGACAAGGACAAACAACACAAAGGTTCAATGGCCACTTGTATTCTGACTTTTCACTGGCCTGCAGTGTGAACACAACACCACTGCCATTCTTATAAAGTAAGGCGCTATATACCTGACAGGGTCTCCTGCCTTCACGCTGGACTGACTGGTGCCAAGTCATTCAGACTGGCATGTAAACATCAACACTGGATAAGAACGTCACAGACATGAGACTGACAGCGTCCTGCACTCATGTGACCAGATGAACTTGTCACAGGTGACCATGGGGTGAGGATGACAAACTGGATTTCTGGACTGTCATTTACCACTCAGGGCTGGCATCTCTACTGGTGACCAGCAGCAGGTTTGTTTGTCTTCGTCTTTGTTGAAGTTTTTCTTAAATTTTTTGATTTATTTTTATTATGACTTCATTTTCTGAACAGGAATAAAGGAATAAACAGTCATATGAAAAAGTTTGGGAACCCCTCTCAGCCTGTATAATGATTGACTCTACTTTCAACAAAAAAGTTAACAGTGGTATGTCTTTCATTTCATAGGAACATCTGAGAACTGGGGTGTTTTCCGGACACAGATTTTTAGTGAAGCAGTATTTAGTTGTATGAAATTAAATCAAATGTGAAAAACTAGCTGTGCAAAAATGTGGGTCCCCTTGTAATTGTGCTGATTTGAATGCATGTCACTGCTCAATGCTGATTACTTGGTGTGATGAGCTCGTGAAGCCTTGGACTTCATAGACAGGTGTGTCCAATCATGAGATATAAAGGTATTTAAGGGGGTCAATTGCAAGTTGTGCTTCCTTCCCTTTGACTCTCCTCTGAAGAGTGACAGCATGGGATCCTCAAAGCAACTCTCCAAAGATCTGAAAACAAAGATTGTTCAGTCTCCTGATTTAGCAGAAGGCTACAAAAAGCCATCTCAGAGGTTTAAACTGTCAGTTTCTGTAACTGTAAGGAATGGAATCAGGAAATGGAAGGCCACAGGCACAGTTGCTGTTAAACCCAGTAGGTCTGGCAGGCCAAGAAAAATACAGGAGCGGCATATGAGCAGGATTGTGAGAATGGTGACAGACAACCCACAAATCACCTCCAAAGACTTGTAAGAACATCTTGCTGCAGGTGGTGTATCTGTACGTCGTTCTACAAATCAGCACAATTTGCACAAAGAACATTTGTATGGCAGGGTGATGAGAAAGAAGCCCTTTCTGTCGCTTGTTGTATGCAAATGATCATTTAGACAAGCCAGATTCATTTTGGAACAAAGTGCTTTGGACTGATGAGAAAAAAAATTGAGTTTTTTGGTCAGAACAAAATGCACTTTGCATTGCAGAAGAAGAACATCGCATTCCAGGAATAAAAACCTGCCACCTACTGTCAAAGTTGGTGGAGGTTCAATCATGTTGTGGGGCTGTGTGGCTAGTTCAGGGACTGGGGCTCTTGTTAAAGTCGAGGGTCGAATGAATTCAACCCAATATCAACAAATTCTTCAGGATACTGTTCAAGCATCAGTCACAAAGTTGAAGTTACGCAGGGGTTGGATATTCCAACAAGACAATGATCCAAAACACAGTTGGAAATCTACAAAGGCATTCATGCAGAGGGAGAAGTACAATGTTCTGGAATGGCCGTCAAAATCCCCTGACTTGAATATCATTGGAAATCTATGGGATGATCTGAAGCAGGCTGTCCATCAAATTGAACTGAACTGGAGAGATTTTGTATGGAAGAATGGTCAGAAATACCTCCATCCAGAATCAGACACTCATCAAAGACTATAGGAGGACAGCGTCTAGAGGCTGTTATATTCGCAAAAGGAGGTTCAACTAAGTATTGATGTCATATCTTTGTTGGTGTGCCCAAATTTAAGCACCTGTCTAATTTTGTTATGATGCATATTGCATATTTTTTCTTAATCCAATAAACTTAATGTCACTGTTAAAATACTACTGCTTCCATAAGGCATGTCATATACTGTATTAAAAGGAAGTTGTTACTTTGAAAGGTCAGCCAATGATAAACAAAAATACAAAGAATTAAGAGGTGTTCCCAAACTTTTTCATATGACTGTATGTGTCACTGAAATGTTATGGAGTCTCTGCTTTTATTTGTACTTGTTGTCGTCTCAATGTTTCTTCTATTCACCTGAGTGATTCAGTTCAACCAACTATAAATACAAAATGGGAGACACTGAGCTACAGGAGGAGACCTCTGAAAAGCATTTAGGGGTTTATGTTGATACAACATTTTCATTGTCAAAGTAATATACAGAAGCAATTAATAAGATAATATAAATGTGAGGTTATATCATAAAAACTGTTGAATTTAAATCAAGGGACATTATACTCTTACTTTATGATACACTAGTGAGAGCACATCTGGAGTACTGAGTGCAGTTCTGGTCTCCTCAGTACAAGAAAGACATAACAGCACTTGAAGATATAAAGAGCAGAACAACCAAGTGCATTATGGGACCGTCGTCATCAAGTTCTTCAATGTGAACCCTAAATACCACGAGGACTGACTGAGGTCATTGATGTTAAGTAGAATGTCTAAGGGGGCTGGGTGGTCTCGTGGCATTGGACCCCCTGCAGATTTTATTTTTTTGCAGCCGTCTGGGGTTTTTTTTTGTTTTTTCTGTCCTCCCTGGCCATCGGACCTTGCTTTTACTCTATGTTAATTAGTGTTCCCTAATTTTAATTCTTATTTATTTGTCTTTTTTCTCTTTCTTCATCATGTAAAGCACTTTGAGCTACATTATCTGTATGAAAATATGCTATATAAATAAATGTTGTGAAGCAGGTTTTGAGTCAAGTCTTAAATTTCAAGTCCCAAAGAAGTCACAATGTGTTTTACACCAAATTTACATTTGCTATTTCTTAAATTCAAAGGAATCATTTCTTACATTTATTGTTACATTTCCAAACTATCAACTCCATGTTACTACAAGGATGAACAAAAATGAAGTGCAAATAAACATGTAATGAGAATCAATTCTCAAAGTGCTGCTGAATACAACAATACAAGCAGTGCAAACAAATGAGCAGGCCAGTTCTATGTATTGTCACACATGTGTGCCCACCTGGAGATGACCTTCCTGTCTCTGTGAGGTAAGTGATACCACTCTGAGACGAGAGGGGGCGCTCACACTGACTGTCTCTCCTTATCCACCTGCAGCTCTGAGAAGAAACCAAATGAGGGGAACTGACTCAGCCACAGTGCCCAGAGCTGCCCCTATCCTTCTAGGTGGGACTCTGAAAAGCTGCTGGCCCTCCAGAGGATGGAGTCTGCTGTTGGACCTGAAAACTCAACATACATCAAGAGCCATCGTGTTCACACAACTGCAAAGTCAATTTGTCTATTGGACTGAAAAGGTGTGTTTTATTGGGGCCATCGCGTCCACTTTTGTTTTGTTTCATTTGACTTCATTAAAGGGGGACACCCAGTTGGTTCCCCTGACATTACAAAGCAACTTGTGCAGGTCTGTCCTCCAGTCACCATATCAGCAGACCAATATTGTCTGTTTGGATTATGTGTATTGTCCTTAATTACGTCCATGAAAAGCGCTATATAAATGTAATGAATTATTATTTTATTATTATTATCACTTTATATATAGTGAGCAAGTGGGGTAGCTTGAAGAAGAGAGAAGGTGAGCGTATTGACAAGCTGATCGAGTGAGCAGGATCTGTGGCTGGCATGGAAATGGACTCTTTCACTCTTCATAACAGGGGTGGTGGTTGAGTTCTGGGCCTGACGCTCCTTCTCTCCTCCTAAGCTGTATTGACTGGATTAGCTGGGCACCACATCTGATATCTCACTATTGGCTCACTGCTCTAGAAGTTTTATTTTGTATATTTTTTGTTATGGGTCAATTCAAACATGGTATCCTATCAGCATAAGTCATGTCACTTTATTTTATTTTACTTTAATGTTATGTCACTTTAGTATTTGTCACATTAATATTATGTTTAATATCATGTGGCACCTGTCACTTTGATAGTCGTATTATTTGCACAATTCTCACTGCACTGGCATTATTGTATGTAAAAACAACAAGAGTTTCTGTGCCACCTAAAACTGACATCTCCTCTGCTTGCCATTAAAGTTCTCCTCAGCAAGCCAAGAGACCACCGGCAAGGGCAGTCGTCCTTCACATTGGATTCTGCCCCAGCCACCTTAGCTGGTCACCGCTGAGGACCCCAAACTCAGCTTGTGTTCCCACCACAATCCCATGGCCTTCAGCAGGGTGCCTCGTGAGACCTTCTCCTTTCTCCTAACGCCATCCCTCAGCCTTCAGCAGAAGCCCACTCGGTACGGTTGGTCACTCTTGCTCCTTGGGCACAAAGTAGGCTTTGACCTTACCCCTTGAGTGCCGTGTGCTCACTCCTCTCACGGCCACTTCCTCACCTCCACTCCACTCCTTCAGCTCAGGCACCATTTTGCATTTGCTTCATTTCTCATTTAACCTCCATCTCCATCTTTTAATTTTTCTTTCCTGTTCAGTTTTGTTCTTGACTGTCCTGCTCAGCTCATTTTAAACTCACTTGGGTGCAGGTGTCTAATTCCACACCACAGAACACTAATGAGGACACTGGCTGAACCACACGTGTCTGCAGGTGTAAAGTGCGCTCCACCAATTCACCACCAACACTCCAGGGCTGCTCTGCTCCACCACACTACCACATCCACCTACGCCCCTCTGAGTCCACCATTTTAATTTATAAACCTGCACACAACCACTGACCACTGACATGTGTCACCACACAGCTTTGTATTTAGTAGTAAAGAGAATCACGTAGTGACCAGAGTGACCAGTGGAGCACACAACTAGTGTGACAGGTGACCTTAGTGACAGTCAAATTATTCACATCTCCAGTTGGCCATTTGATTGTCAGCTGACACTGAGGAAGACCCTGACTGAGTGAACTGACAAAAGAAGGATTTGTGAGGCAGAGGGTTTGGACCTGTGATGACATCAGTGAAGACCATGTGTGTATAAAAATATTAAAAAGGCGCTATATACTGGACTATTGAGAAAGTCATGTGACAGCCTACGCTTATCATGTGTTGAGATTCTTGTTTTAATGTCCCACAAGAGACACAAGTGTGAGTTACAAACACAAGAGAGCGCTACTCCTCACACTGGAGTATCTCACTGACACACCCACTGAGGTCACCTTCCCAGAATCCTCTCAGTATCTCTGACGTCTACTGCACATGATGTGTGTGTCCACCTGTCGGTCACTAAGCCCACTGACAGATATATGTCGATGTCCTGTGTAGACCTGGGGGTCATGTCTTGTAGAATGATGTCGGCCTGTTCAGTCCACTTGGCTATAATGGTGGTCACTTCCTGTGTCTCCCACCTTACTGTCCACAGTGCCTTCAGTCCTATTTCTCTCCTCCCTGTGACCTCCTCTTTCTGTGTATGGCTGGCTTGTCATTTCTACTGCTGCTGTCCACCTTTCCTCCTTTTCCTCTGTCTGTCCTCCTCTCTCTCCTTCTCCTTATCCTCCTGTTTTATTCGTCCTTTTCTTCATTCTGTTCATCTCCTTCTCTTCTCTCTCCTTATCTTTTCTATTCTATTCTCCTTGTCCTTATCTGTCACCTCAGTCCAGCTCTAGCTGTCCACTCCTCTTTGTCTTCTGTCACTTTAGTCATCTCTTCTCCTCCCACTGACTGTGTTTCTCCTCCTTATTCTATTTTACTGATTTTTAACAAACTTTAGTGAGGAGATCAGAAGAGTGTAAGGGGGAAAGTGACAATGGAGGACAGGAACAAGTACGAGATTAAAATAAAGAATGGACAGCATGGGCTTGTGGGACAATAAGTAAAACAACAGTCTGGACAGAGAGGATGAGGAGAGTGACCAGTGTGGTGGAGGGGCTCAGGGTCACAATGCTGTCTTTATGAATTGAAATATTAAAGGAAATCTGCAGTTGTGTCACCTCACGTCCATCTGTCTGTCCATAAGGGACACTGCAGTCTGTCCTGATTAAACACAGCGTTTGTGTTGTGGGAGTGGAAAAGTCAGAGCAATAATGTGACAAGAAATAAAATTCATGAGACACACACACACACACACACACACAGACACACGCACACACACACACACACACTTGTTGTTCACTTACTTCAGTTTCTCTAATTTGCAGTTTTCACTCCACAGCCCCTCACACAGCTGATCCAATCCGGAATCCTCCATGTTGTTGCCACTCAGGTCCAGTTCAGTAAGTCGTGAGTGTGGAGCAGAAAGAGCTGAGGAGAGAGCTGAGCAACATCTGGAGGTGAGAACACAATCAGATAGGCTGTGGAGAAGAGAGAGAGAAGTGAGGACATGAGGAGAGACAGACAGACAGAAGGACAAACAACACAAAGGTTCAATGGCCACTTGTATTCTGACTTTTCACTGGCCTGCAGTGTGAACACGAGACCACTGCCATTCTTATAAAGTAAGGCGCTATATACCTGACAGGGTCTCCTGCCTTCACGCTGGACTGACTGATGCCAAGTCATTCATACTGACATATGGACATCAACTCTGGATAATAATGTCACAGACATGAGACTGATGGCGTCATGCACTCAGGAGACCAGATGGACTTGTCACAGGTGACCATGGGGTGAGGATGACAAACTGGAATTCTGGTCTGTCATTTGCCACTCATGACTGGCAGCTCTAGTGGTGACCAGCAGCAGGTCAAGTTTTTAAAATTTTTACAGTTAATTTTTAATTATGAGTTCATTTTCTGAACAGGAATAAAGGAATATATGTGTCCCTGAAGTGTTATGGAGTCTCTGCTTTTATTTTTTTGTATTATTTTGGTGATACTTTTTCACTTTTCTTGCTGTCGTCCCGATGCGTCTTCTATTCACCTGAGTGATTCAGTTCAGCCAAATATAAATTCAAAATGGGAGACACTGAGGTACAGGAGGAGACCTCTGAAGAGCATTTAGGGGTTTATGTTGACACAACATTTTCATTGACTAGGTAATGTACAGAAGCAATTAAAAAGATAATATAGAATGTGAGGTTACAGTAATCCCCCCTCCATCACGGGGGTTGCGTTCCAGAGCCACCCGCAAAATAAGAAAATCCGTGAAGTAGAAACCATATGTTTATATGGTTATTTTTATATTGTCATGCTTGGGTCACAGATTTGTACAGAAACACAGGAGGTTGTAGAGAGACAGGAACGTTATTCAAACACTGCAAACAAACATTTGTCTCTTTTTCAAAAGTTTAAACTGTGCTCCATGACAAGACAAAGATGACAGTTCCGTCTCACAATTAAAAGAATGCAAACATATCTTCCTCTTCAAAGGAGTGCATGTCAGGAGCAGTGACTGTCACAGAGATAGAGAGATAAGCAAACAAATCAATAGGGCAGTTTGGCTTTTAGGTATGCGAAGCACCGCGGCACAAAGCTGTTGAAGGCGGCAGCTCACACCCCCTCTGTCAGGAGCAGAGAGAGAGAGAGAGAGAGAGAGAGAGAGAGATAGAGAGTTTGTTTTTCAATCAAAAATCAATACGTGCCCTTCGAGCTTTTAAGTATGCGAAGCACTGTGCAGCATGTCATTTCAGGAAGCAGCTGCACAAAAGATAGCAACGTGAAAATAATCTTTCAGCATTTTTAGACAAGCGTCCGTATCGTCTAGGTGTGCGAACAGCCCCCCTTCTCAATCCCCTTACGTCAGGATCAGAGAAAGTCAGCGCAAGAGAAAGAGAAAAGTAAGCTGGGTAGCTTCTCAGCCATCTGCCAATAGCGTCCCTTGTATGAAATCAACTGGGCAAACCAACTGAGGAAGCATGTACCAGAAATTAAAAGACCCATTGTCCGCAGAAACCCGCGAAGCAGTGAAAAATCCGCGATATATATTTAAATATGCTTACATATAAAATCTGCGATGGAGTGAAGCCGTGAAAGGCGAAGCGCGATATAGCGAGGGATTACTGTATATCATAAGAAGTATTGAATTTAAATCAAGATGATATTATAATCAGACTATATGATACACTAGTGAGAGCACATCTAGAATATTGCGTGCAGTTTTGGGGTCTCAAGTATAAACGGTGTGTACGTTCAAAAATGTTGCATACAAATGTTTCCATGCTCAAATCGCAATTTATAAAACCTAAACTTGCCGTAAAGCCACGCACATTTCCACGGTAGCTCCAACCCTGTCGTATGCAAGTTCTCTGCTCAGTTTTACAAATTGACGGCACCCAGCGTCAAAGCAGTGCTACTGTTCCTGTGTGGGTAACCCTTTCTTTTTTAGATCCACATCCCTGACGCAGCATTATAAATACACCAAAAATAATCGCATATTGTTGATTAGTTTAATGCATCTGATTGTAATTAACCTGTAACAATATAATGGTCCAGGGAATAGCCAAACTGTTCCAAATACCATAACTGCTTTAGCATTGTTAGTCTCACTGCACCTTCTTCTTCTTCATTCAGCTGCTCCCATTAGGGGTTGCCACAGCGGATCATCTTTTTCCATATTACTCTCACTGCATCACTCTTAGTATTTATATCACTGTATCTGAGTGGGGAATCACAGCTGTTCAGCAGCTGAGCAGAAACAGAATTATCGGCATACAGCATGAAGCACACGCTGCCTCAGCCATGCTGTCTATTAAACTGCTCTCATACTGCAAATGCTTTAGAGCCTTTCCTGTACAAACCTTGCGGTTCAGAAACAGTTTCATCTCAAGAACTATAAACTCACTCCATCAATCCATCAAGTGCTCCTTGTAGAACTGTTTGTACTTATAAGTACAATTACCTCACTGTACACTTGCGATAGTTATAATATTGCACAATCTGAGCCACTTTATAAAGCGCGTATTTACATATGATAATGATATTATTTTTAAGATGAAATGCAGCAAAATATGTTGATTATATTATACAGATAAAACTTTAACTTCATTTAAATAATCTATATTGTTAATAATTAAACATGCCAGGACAAGGTGCCGCAGTGCTAGCTAGTTCAGGGATTGTTCTTGCCTCGCGCTGTATTCTTGCTTGTGCTGGCACGACACTGGAAGGATAGATGGATAGAATAATTAAACACGTACTACGAAGATATTTCAATGTTCCGTAAAAGTTTTGAAGAATCAGCGTTCTAAGCTTACAGATGGCTTAACGTCTATTACAGAGCTGATTGTGTGGAAATTGGGTATTTAGAGAAAGAAAAGTAAGGACAGGAATTGGGGGTTAGTACGTTTGAAAGAGACAGTACTGCTGCAAGTTTTTGATGTTTGTTTAACTCAAATCCCTGATTGCAGACTCACATTCAACCATGCTTCCATTTTCCACACCTGCTTTTTCAGATCTGAGACTCTGTGCAGCAATGAGCGTCATCATACACCATGTCAGCCTTTCCTTATGAGCTCCACAATCTTGTTAATGTATTTTATTCACTTAAAAAGCTTTTTCTTAGCTACTGTATATCTTCCAACATTAACACACCACACCTATTTAAATATTACACGTCTGATGGCCACATCATAGACAAAGCGTTATTGTAACAGGGACCCTTGTGTACAGTGGGTGAGAGGCCTGTGGGAGTGCAGGAGTGAGTGTTAGTGCAAATGCAAAGGGACATGGCCACTGTGAATTCGACAAAGGACAGCAGATCTGAGTAGCATCAGTGCAAAGTCCTCAAAGACGTACGTTTCAATCAAAAAATTAATGACATTAGAAATAACATCTGTGGTGGGTTGGCACCCTGCCCAGGATTGGTTCCTGTCTTGTGCCCTGTGTTGGCTGGGATTGGCTCCAGCAGATCCCCCGTGACCCTGTGTTCGGATTCAGGGGTTGGAAAATGGATGGATGGATGGAAATAACAAGTATAGCTCCCCAACACTAAGGATCCTCCTGAACTCCAGCATTTCGTTATAAACAAATTAAACGCTTTCACTAGGACAGATTTACATAAAATAAATTTCTCAACTGAGACCCTCTACCTGCGTCCTTGACCCAATACCAACAAGTTTTTTCAAAGAAGTATCGGGCGTGCTAATTGATAATGTTCTTGACATAGTAAATTCGTCATTAGATACGGGGGTCTTCCCAGACTGTCTTAAGACTGCTGTAGTTAAACCCCTACTTAAGAAAAATAATCTCGACCCCTCTGCTCTTGAAAATTTTAGACCCATCTCTAACCTGCCTTTCTTAAGTAAAATTCTAGAGAATGCAGTCATTATGCAGTTAAATGACCACCTCAATAAACCTGCTATTCTTGATAAATTTCAGTCAAGTTTTACAACAAATCACAGCACAGAAACTGCACTCATTAAAGTAGTAAATGATTTGCGGGTAAATGCAGACAGAGGCCATTTATCTGTTCTCATCCTCTTAGATCTGAGTGCCACATTTGACACCATTGACCACAATATTCTTAGAAACCGCATTAGTCAATGGGTGGGCCTCTCTGGCAGTGTCTTAAATTGGTTTGAATCCTACCTGGCAGGGAGAGAATTCTTTGTTAGTTGTGGTAATTACAACTCAAAGACACATGATATTCTATATGGTGTTCCACAAGGCTCTATCCTGGGTCCACTGCTCTTCTCAATCTACATGCTTCCATTAGGTCAGATTATCTCAGGGCACAACGTGAGCTACTACAGCTATGCTGATGACACACAGCTGTATTTATCAATAGCACCTGATGACCCCGATTCTCTTGATTCACTAACACTATGTCTTACTTGTATTTCTGAATGGATGAATAGTAACTTTCTCAAATTAAATAAAGAGAAAACTGAAATCTTAGTGATTGGCAATAATGGATACAATGAGGCTATTAGAAATAAACTGGATACATTAGGATTAAAAGTCAAGATGGAGGTAAAAAGCTTAGGGGTAACTGTTGACTGTAATCTAAATTTTAAATCGCATATTAATCAGATCACTAGGACAGCATTTTTTCACTTAAGAAACATAGCAAAAGTTTGACATCTTATATCATTAAAAGATGCTGAGAAATTAGTTCACGCGTTTGTTTTCAGTTGACTAGATTACTGTAACGCACTCCTCTCAGGAAGACCCAAAAAAAGACATAAATCGTTTGCAACTAGTGCAGAATGCAGCTGCTAGAATCCTAAACAGGAAAAGGAAATCCGAAAACATTTCTCCAGTTTTGATGTCACTACACTGGTTACCTGTGTCATTCAGGATTGACTTTAAAATTCTGCTTATAGTTTATAAAGCTTTAAATAATCTCGCCCCATCTTATATATCGGAATGTCTGACACCTTATATTCCAAATCGTAACCTCAGATCCTCAAATGAGTGTCTCCTTAGAATCCCAAGAACAAAACTTAAAAGAACTGGTGAGGCGGCCTTCTGCTGTTATGCACCCAAAATCTGGAATAGCCTGCCAGTAGGAATTCGCCAGGCTAATACAGTGGAGCACTTCAAAAAACTGCTGAAAACACATTACTTTAACATGGCCTTCTCATAACTTCACTGTAATTTAATCCTGATACTCTGTATATCCAATTCATTATAATAACTATTCATGGTGGCTCTAAAATCTGTACTAACCCCTACTCTCTCTTCTGTTTCCTTTTCCGTTGTCCTGTTGGTGAACCCCTGCAGATTTTTTTTTTTTTCCAGCCGTCTGGAGTTTTTTTATTTGTTTTTGTTTTTTCTGTCCACCTAGGCCATCAGACCTTACTCCTTTTCTATGTTAACTAATGTTGTCTTACTTTAATTTCTTATTTTGTCTTTTATTTTTATTTTCTTCATTATGTAAAGTACTTTGAGCTACTTTTTGTATGAAAATGTACTATATAAATAAATGTTGTTGTTGTTGCGAGCGAGTGGAGCCTCAGGGGACACTTTATTAGACTTTCCAATGTGATACCCTCACCTTTCAGCTCTGTGCCAGCTGGAATTCTCTGAAGGTGTGGATTCAGCAGGACGTCTGAACGACTCCTTATGGATTTTGGGACAAGTCACTGTTTGTCAAGTAACAAGTACGTCTCAAGTCCTGAGTCAAGTCTCAATTCAAGAAGGGCATATTGCTAGTCAAGTCTTAAATGTCAAGTCCCAAACAAGTCATAATGTGTTTTATACCAAATTTAATGCTATTTCTTAAATTTACAGGAATCATAAATAGTTTTTAAACATTTGTTACATTTATAATTACATTTCCAAAGTATCAACTCCATGTTATTACAAGGATGAAGAATAATGAAGTGCAAATATGTATGTAATGAGAAACAATTCTCAAAGTGCCGCTGAATGTCACAGTACAAGCAGTGCAAACAAATTAGCAGGCCTGTCTACTTCACATGAAATTAAACAGATTTCTGTTCAAAAAGTATGAATATAACATGAGCACCCAACACACTCAAACAGAAACACAGACCTAAAAAAAAGGAAGAACAAAAAATCTATAAGTGTGTTAACATAAATGTACATGTATGTGTAATAAGTCTGACATACACAACACAAATCATTTGAGTGTGAGATCAGAGATCTGTCCATCCATTTGTCTGTTCTCTCAACCTCTTATCCCGGGCAAGGCAGCTGAGGATTTTATTTTTTTATCATTTTATTGAATTTATTAAAATCAAACAACATTCCATACAAGCAAGTCAAATTTTACAAAACTACGTTCAAGTCAAGTTTTTCCAGTAGTTATGACATGAAGCCTATTGGTACATTGGCACGTATCACTATAAGGATTAAAAGGATAGATAACAAACAGCTTGCTCTCTTTCTTTACCCACCAATCCCCCCATTTTGCCTCCCCAAGTGAAGCTAAACCACACTTCCCAAAGTCCCAGTCCTCTGACATACCTAGAGACAGAGCACATCCAAAACAAAACAAGCCCCCCAGCAGCGGCACATGAGGATTAAAATAAAGATATTTATTGACAGTTTAGTCCAATTACTATAAATATAAAATGTAATCTTAAAACAGTCTGAGAGAGTAAACCCAGTGAACAATGTTAAACAGTAGACCTGGATAAGCAGATAACGTTTGATAGTAAGCCCTAATACAATAAGCCAAGGGTATGATGTTTAACAGTCCACATACATACATACATAGACTCATATAACTGTAACTACAACATAAAAGATGAAAGATAATGAAATAGAATGCATAATTATGGAATGAGTTTCATTGCGAATGGGTCCTACAGCTGGTAAGATCTTCTTTGCCATGCCAGGACACGATGCGACTCCCGATTGTCTTTCAAAAAGTGTCGGATCAGTTTTCTTAGTTCTTAGAACTTGCCTTGAATGTCCACTTTCTGTTTGGCAGGATACAAGAGGCTCAATCTGATCTTGGCTTTCTGTTTAATTCTGTAAAATGTGACACGTTTAGCAGTTGTTGAGGGTGAAAAATCAAGGAAAATACGAATGTGGTTATTTTCAAATATAATCTCTTGTTTCTGTCTGAGAAGTAACACTGTATGTAATTTAAACTGTCATTTTTCAAAGCACACAATGAGAGTCCTAGGCTTTGAGGTATTTGATCCCCATATGAGGTAAGCTGCTGTTATCTCGGTGTCTGATTTAAAGTCCTCTCCAATTATTTTAGAGAATAGTTCAGCTACAAATTTCACTGGGTTTGGACTTTCACGATTCTCAGGGAGACCTTCGATTCTGATATAATTCCTTCTGCATCCATCTTCCAGTGCAGCTAGTTTGTCTCCAAGCACTTTGCATTTGGAATTTGCTGCTGCTGCTTTTCTGTCAGGTTAGATGCCAGTTGTTTCCGCTATTTCAATACGAGTCGTTAACGTTTGCTAAAAGTCTTCGAAGTCAGTCAGTCAGTCATTGTCCAACCCACTATATCCTAACACAGGGTCATGGGAGTCTGCTCTAAGTTTACTCTCAAATTTAGACATATTTTCCTGTATTTTTTCCTCCATTTTTTCTAGCATACCTTTAAAGGCTGCCTCAAAGTGTTTATTTAAACGAGTTTCCTGGCCTTTAATAGCCTGAAGCAGCTTCTCATTTATCTTGTTTATGTCCTTTATTTCTTTCCTTATATCATTTATATCCTTCTTTGTATTATCCTTGAGCTCCTTTACGTCTTGAGTGGTGGCCATTTTGTTGATCATTGTCTTCAGCTTGGACAGGTCGTTTTGTTCTTCCCCGAATTCTGTGGGTAAAGTAGCAAGCCCAGTTGCTGCCGATGTTATTGGCTCACGAGGGATAGTACTAGTTTTACTGAGCCTTCTAGAATCGACGGGTTCTCCTGGCCCGATTCACTTGCACATTCACTCCCAGTTTTGCTCTTGGCTGGGGATGATCCAGCAGTGTCAAGTCAAGAAATCTGTGCTTTCGCCTATCCATTCCAGGTAAGTCTCTGACAGGACGTACCTTGAGCTTGAACTTTATGTTGATTAGATTTGGATGACGCTTTAGCTGTCTTTTCCATTTCTTTTGGAGTCTTTTTCCTGCACACTCATGCTTATATATGCTTGTATAAACTAGAATTGAACGCCCCCTGGGTTGAGTAAATATGGGATACTTAGGAATTATTAAAAAAACAAATTGAAAAAATAACACCACTGCTAACGGATTCCATCTCAGACGTCCATCTCCCATAGCGGACAAGGTTTGTCATATCAGTCATTGGGTACAAAGCAGGATCATCACCTGAACAGGGCGCCAGTCCATCACAGGGTGAACATACACACACACACACATGCACACACACGCACACACACACACAGGTCTACTTCAACAACACAAAGTCCCATAACCTTCATGTTCTTTGACTGTGGAAGAAAACCAAACAGAGAACACGTGAGCTCCACACAGAGAGCACTGGGCTTGAACCGTCATCTCCATACTGTAAGGTACCAGCACTGGTACTGTGCCACCCAACGACAGACAGAATAAGTGAAATGAACACAAATGAAATTAGAATAACTCATAAAATGCAGTGGTATCATAACAAAATTCTAAAGAGTAATAATTAAATAAGATTGCAAAAAACATAAAATAGATATTAATTATTAAGGAGAATGCATATACATGTAAAGAAATAATAAACCAAAAAGAATACAATATAAACAATCATGAATATTTTTTAAATAATGAAGAAGAACACAGTTATATTACAATAAAAACTTCCAGATAAATGCAACAATAAATAAAAACATATATAATGAAAAAAATTATGAAGAATACATGTGAACATAACAGACAGTTATTTATTTTGTCCGCATGTGTGCCTGGAGATGACCTTCCTGTCTCTGTGAGGTAAGTGATACCACTCTGAGACGAGAGGGGGCGCTCACACTGACTGTCTCTCCTTATCCACCTGCAGCTCTGAGAAGAAACCAAATGAGGAGAACTGACTCAGCCGCAGTGCCCAGAGCTGCCCCTGTCCTTCTGGGTGGGACTCTTGAAAAGCTGCTGACCCCCACAGAGCATGGAGTCTGCTGCCTGACCCGTAAACTCAACATGAAGCAAGCGCCATCATGTTGACACAACTGCAAAGAAAATTTGTCTTTTGGGCTGAAAAGGTGTGTTTTGTTGAGGCCATCACATCCAGTTTTATTTTGTTTTGTCTTACTTCATTAAATGGGGACACCCAGTTGGTGCCCCAACATTACAAAGCAACTTGTGCAGGTCTGTCCTCCAGTCACCATATAAGTAGACCAATATTGTCTGTTTGAAATACATGCATTGTCCTTAAATACATCCATTATATATCTTTACCATTACATTTATCTATCACTTTTTAGAAAGTTTAATATAACTTTACTTTTTACCTATTTTTAGCTTTCTTCATTATCAGGTTAAAAGTGTTTTCTTTCTTTTTGTTTATTTCTTTATATATCTATGTATTTCGCTTTGCCAATAAATTTCTATATACAGATGGAACTACTATGGAAATAATGAAGTTTAAGCTGTGGGGTTCAGATGGGACTTTAGTTTAGTTTGGATGTCTACTGTATGAGAAGAGGTTTTAAAACATTATAATAATAATAATAATAATTAGATAGTGGTATTCGATACAAAATATTTGTTAAAATTGCTGATTGTGAAGGGATCCCCATAATAGGGCACAAAAAATGTAGGTTTGTTACTGATTATATTTGCTTTTTTTGTTGTATTACTTTTGTTTTATCTAATCAGTACTCTTTACATTTTAATATGCTAGAACTCTGTGTTATCATTTAATATTTTCAAATATCTATCTATCTATCTATCTATCTATCTATCTATCTATCTATCTAAGATTAGATGCCTAAGTACTTAGTAGTCTTATTATACAACAAAACAAAGTATTCAAAACCAAAAGAAAGTGCAGTGCTTCTTCAATAAAGAAATTATTAAATAAATAAATAAATAAATAAACCCGATGCAAACAGTGTTCTTTGGTGTAGGTTAAAATCACAGTAAACAGTCACTAAATAATCCATAGATAAAAATAAGGGGAACATCACATTCAGATTCAGTCCATTAACACTAGAATTACCAGAGCCTACGAAAAGACTCATAGATCCGGCCCACCTTAAATCCATTCTCCCCTCTCCTCTAAATGTGCCGATAAAGACAAGCAGCCGGCTATTCCATCCCCCCAGTGACTTAGAACGTGCACGAACTTCTCCCAACTCATGCCTTTATTGATTATCTGGGAGTGAAGTGGAGTTTTAGAGTGGAAATAATAGATCTTTATTTGGAACACACGCATTTCATGTGTGTTCCATTTCTACAATAATCTGTGTAAACACATTTTTAAAACAGAAACATTTTTTCATATTTTAGTAGTAAATAACAAAATGTAGGCATAAACTAAATAATGTATGAAGCCTGAAGTCCAACAATCAAATAAACACTTTCACAAAAGGTTCAAGGAAAAGACAACAGCTTCCGTGGCATAGCGGTAAGATTTGCTGACTTGTAGTCAAGAGTCCCCGGTTCAATCCGACTCACTCCTATATTTGCCATTTTCAGTAGTGAGCTGCTCTTATTGTTAATATTATACAGTACACACATACACTTGGTTTGTGTCTGTAACAAACGGTGTACATTTATAGGACTTGTAAAAGTTAACTCTAAATCACGATCACGATACATACTACCACCCCCATCCCCAGGGATCTGACGCTATTAGTTTTTATTTGAAACTGGGAATAACTGGAGATGTGAGTGGCGTTTTGAGACAATGGAACTGGACATTCTCTCATCTGGAGGGATTAAAGCTGAAACATAAACACTGGCGAATCTGCCTTCTTCGTATCTCACCGTCACTTGATTTTTTTTTTTTATTCAGTTTTATTGAGTGTTCGTGCTCACGCTGAATTAGTATGCACCTTATGGTTTATGATGTCAAAAAAAAAAAAACAGAGACGTAGGTATATATGATATTTGGAATTATTCATTTTATGACCTGTATAGTACATTTTGGAAAACTTTGTGGCATGGATGCAACACTATTTATATTATTCATATTCATTCGTCTAACATCTTGCGATTTGTAAACAGGGGCCGCGTGTTTTTTTCCCCCGATCTTGCCAGTCCCCACATGTTGCTGTTTCTTTTGTACTCCAGGACATGCAGAAGAAAGAATAGTACAGAGCAGTAACTTCAGCGCTATATGCAATCATCAGATTCAAATGTTATCAGTTCACACACATACAAGGATCGTCCTTCCTACATTTACAATGTGTGTACCTGTTTCAATGTACACACTTCTCTCTATGCTGTGGTTTCTATTACACACCTGAAAGAAAGAGACAATATATGTGAAAACATCATCACACTAATGTAATATTATTTGAAAACGAACAGCGTCAGATTGGGTGTGAATTTATGCTGGCGCTGTTACATAGAGCCATATCAGGAGGGGCGGGGTGGGTTGACACGGATTCAGTTTACTTTCCTGGGGAAAGCGGCTGTCTGGAACAGAAGCTTGTCGATGTTGAATCCTCCTTTTCTTTTTTCATTGCCTTTTCTAGTAAGATGCGACGACGAAGTTCCTCTGCAAGGCTGAGCCATGAACACTCTTCTTTTCTCAGTGACCCCATGCATGTCTTGCACAGTACATGTGCGTTGATCACCGCCAGCATGTTGAAGCACACAGCAACTGGCCACCTGCATGTTCTTGTGCGCAATGAATAAGCTCCTGATCTGACTATTGTGAAAGTGTTTATTTGATCTTTGGACTTCAGGCTTCATACATTATATAGTTTATGCCTACATTTTGTCATTTACTACTAAAATATGAAAAACGTTTCTGTTTTAAAAATGTGTTTACACAGATTATTGTAGAAATGGAACACACATGAAATATGTGTGTTCCAAATAACGATCTATTATTTCCACTCTAAAACTCCACTTCGCTCCCAGATAATCAATCAAGGCATGAGCTGGGAGAAGTTTGTGCACGTTCTAAGTCGGTGGGGGGATGGAATAGCCGGCTGCTTGCTGCTTGTCTTTATCGGCACATTTAGAAGACAAAAGACGCTGATGGAGAGGTGCGAACAGATTTAAGGTGGGCCAGATCTATGAGTTTTTGTGTAGGCTCTGGAAATTCTAGTGTTAAACACAACAAGAGTTTTGTGCCACCTTCTAAAACTGACATCTCCTCTGCTTGCCATTTAAGTTGTCATCAGCAGGCCAAGAGACAGAGAGTTCATTTGTTGGACATCAAATGTGGTTATGACGCTGTGTTGGGAAAATCTGTGGAGACTCAGAAAAGTGTGTGTGGTCTAATAGATGTGCCACTTTACTGGTATAATAAAGTCGAGGAGGTTGTGTTGAAGCCGGGTGGAAATGTGGCACAAGTGGATCCTGCAGTTTTTTACTGGTTAAATGAAGATGGTACTGTGAATGGAATTCTTGCATCCCATGTTGATGATTTTATATGGGTGGGCACACATAACTTTTCTATCTCAGTCATTCCATACTTCAGATCAACTTTCCAGGATGGTGATGAAAGGTATGAGCACTTCATCTATGTGGAACTGGAAGTTCTAAGTGTCAATGGAGCAATATGTATACACCAAGAAAGCTATATTGAGAATCTGCAGCTCACTGCTGTAGTCTCCTCTAAATCCTTAAAAAGGGACGTTCACCTCAGTGCACCTAACTGGAACAGCTAAAAACAAAAACAGGGCAGACTCTCTGGGTTGCCAATCAAAGCAGACCTGATGTCTCATTTGACGGACACTTTTTAGCATCCAGCACAAAACATGTTACTGTTCAAACAATACTCAAAGCCAACAAGGTCATTAGGGAAAAGTGGCCTTGAAGTTTCAAAACCTGGGAAGAGACGAGTCATTGAGATTTGCTGTTTTTGGCGATGTCTCACTTGGGAATCTTCCTGATGGTGGCACACAAGGAGGATGACTGATTATTTTGGCAGGAGGTGGAGGACAATTCTCACCCCTTTGTTGGCAGTCAGAAAGAATCAAAAAAGCAGAATTAAGTACTTGGGGAGGAGAAACCCAAGCAATGTCTGAATGTATCGTGAGAGCAATCTGTCTTTGTAAACACTTTTCAGAGCTCACAGTCAGTGCCTCAAGACACAAAGGTCTTCAGGTCTTTTGTGTTACAGACACCTACTGCTTACTTGAGGTGATTCAATCCATCGAGTCTGTGACAGAGAAACGACTTCATCAAGAGTTAAGTGGGATAAAAGAACTTCTTCAAGATCAAAAAGTCCAATGTGTTTTGTGGTCGCCTGCAAAGGACCAGCTTGCTTACTGTGTTAAGAAAAAACTGATGTCTCCTTTTGTACATTTAAAAGCATTAAAGACAGAATATATCACAGTAAGTGACTAGCATAGCCACATTTTTTTTGACTTGAAGAAGAGTAATCATTACTTCTGTGCATTTAAATGGGTATTTGGTGTGTTAGGCCATTTACAGTAATTGTTTTTTCTTATCCAAAAGAGATAATGTTGTTAAGTTCTTTATCTTGCACTCCTATTTGTAGCATTGTGGTGTTGTGTCCCTATTGGGAGTATTATGGCCCTTGTGAAGAGTACGTGGGCTTTTTTGGTAACATATGTCAGCGTGCTGATAAGTGAGTAATAAAAGTTTGTTTCTAACATCAGTGGTGTTTAATCTTTGTCACACAGCGTCCAAAGGACTTCTCTGAATGGTTGGTCGTGCCTGCCTACCTTTGTGGCTCAAAAACGGGCCGATTTCACTTACCACCAGGCTTCCTCTCCACTGCACCAGCTCTGCCTTGAACCTGACATTTCTTTTTTCTTTCATCTAATATCACCTCCCTCCATTCTCTTTTTCACTCTTCCTCCCAATCTAACCTACTCAGGCTCCTTTTATTCCAGTAGGCACAGGTCCCCGCCAAACAACCTGCATAATTTCAAAAGAGCTGAGCTGACTGTGCCTGCATGTAATAAACAATCAGCTCATCTCATCACTTCACATAGGAGCTGCCATGCCCACCAGCCTGACACACCATTTTAAACTAAAAACACTTAACACCAAGTACCCCATAATGCACTTTACCAAAACAATCAGAAGGAAGGGGAGGGCTTTCTTAAAATCAGGAATCACATTGTATGCAAGGCGCTTCAATCCCCCTAATGACAAAGTCTCCAACTATCACAACCTCTTTCTTTCCAGGAACTGTTATTGAGGTGGACTGTTTGGGATCCTCATGCCTCTCTACCACCTTAGAGTCTTCAGAGGCACCGTCTAGCTCTGCAAGGCCCTGAAAACAATAGTTCTGGGGTTGATGCCCCCAGACAGTGTGCACTCTTTTCCTTGCACCTTGTGACCATGATCCACCTTTCATTACTTCTCTGGTCTGTAGTCTCCTCCAGCGTCACCTAGTGCACATTATCTCTCTAAAGGACACCTGGGCCAGTGCCACCAATTCTCTACTACAACGCAGGCTAGCCATCTCCTCCTCCAGTTCAGCGACCCTGAGCTTCAGGTGCTGAATCAGCTGGCATCCCCTGCAGACTATAGCACACGGCTGGGGGTGGTACCCAGCCGGGACGCCCAGGAGGATAGGAGGAGGGCTCATGCCTCCTCTGGACCACGAGGGGGCAACTGCCCTGGTTATATTGGGGGCCACGGGTACAGGGCTTGGAAGCTCAACCCTGTAGGGGCCCGTGGTCACCGCCAGGGGGCGTCCCCATGCCTGGAGGACTCGGGAAGAAGAGAGGAGACACCCGGAGTGCTTCCGGAGAGACAGCCGGCACTTCCACCACACAGGGGCGTGTCAGTGGAAGATTGCCGGGAACCACCTGGAGCACATCCGGGTGACTATAAAAGGGGCCGCCTCCCTTCATTCGAGGCTGGAGTCGGGTGGAAGAGGACGAGGTCTGAGAGAGAGAGAAAGAGAAGGAGGCGGCCTGAAGGAAGGAAAGGCATTGGGGTGATTGGTGCTGCGGCACTGGGTTGTGCACTTAAAAACTTTGTACATAGTGTAAATAAACGTGTGTTGGGACTTTAACATGGTGTCCGTCTGTCTGTGTCCGGGCTGCTTTCCACAAGATGTAGCCATCATAGAAGACTACAGGATCCTCCAACCTTTCCTCTAAAAATTTCACATCCAACAGGGGTTACACTGCGCTGGCCTCATTATTAAAATTTGACTGTGGATTACTAATTTTTTTTTTTACTTTTCCCCATCTATTGTCTTAACTTTGCGCTCCTCTTATTACTCACTTACAAGCTTCCCCACTTTCACTATTTGTATTCCTTCATATTTCTTTGTATTAAAGAGTCCTTAAACTGTTGCCCTCTTAACTGCTCTACTTTGACTGCTAAGAACTGTTCAATTTAGAAAAACACACTTACTGAATATCCACTGCTTGTTTATTTCTTATTGTCTTATCTACTCCTACAACCACTTGTGTCTGATCGATGTCTTAATGCTACTCACCTGTCAGCTGAGTTCTTCATCGCTTTCAAGTCAGCCATTGCCTTTTTTCCCCACTAATGAATTGTTTCTTCTATTATTTATAAGACACCGGTTATTTACTTACAGAGATGTCAGTGTCAGCTACTGCTGCTTACTGCCCTGCCTTGCTGACAGAAGTTGGAATACAAACAACAAGAACAAGTACAAGTAACTTTTCCAAATGCTCCTCCAAACTCTCTAGCACTTTTTACTCCTGTGCGGGTGAAAGAAAGGCATAAATAAACCTTTTTACAGGGAAAAAAAACTTTTAAAACTCCTGCATGGCTCCTTAGTGGAAACCAAAACACAAAGTGTTTAGGGTCAAAATGTATTTTTAATTAACTCTCACACCTCAGAGCACAGATTTCTCAGCCACTTCTCATCCATTTATCCATTTATGATATCAGTACATCTCAGTCTCAGCGTTACATGACATTAAATGACAATTGGACTGAACGTAACAACACACATGTGTGGTACAGAGCAAACTACATTGTGAAATTCAATGTCCTCTCCGCTGGTGGGACAACAGGGCATAAATTACACTGACAGGCCATCCAGATTTTGAGAGTCCATCAAGCCATTGAGCTCACAATCAGCAGTTGGCTCTTTGAGTTTCTAAATCACTCTTCTTTCACGAGGATTACTTTTGGTAAATTTCAGACACATTTTGACATTAGTATCAAATAGTGAGAAGTGAAATGATTTGAACAATTGAATTTCGAGCAAATTTCAATGTTTCGCTTATAACAAAAAAAATTATAAATTGTGTTTTGCTCTCAGCTAAATTCACTCCATTCACACAAGAAGAAATACGTTTAGTCCAACTGGTGACCTTTTCTTGCATTAATTCTGAATGTTTCTGCCTGTTATTTACTTTTTAATTAAAAGTTTCTAAAAAAAATGAAAAAGTCTGCATATCCTCAGCTAGGTGATTGCTTGTGGTTGAGAGGGTTGTTGTTTAATCAACGACTTTCCATGTTCTGTGTTTACTGAGAAAACCCAGTAATGTGCACAATGGGGAGTTTTAGTGGTGGGTGTTGAGGGACAAGTATCCTTGTGTCAAAGAACTGGAGATTCACCAACCTGGGTAATTTATGCAACTACTATGGCAAGCCAAATTAACGTCTAGAAATAACTCTAAATGCTTTGTAAGAAATCTGCAAATACATTTTATGACATCTTAAATAGGTTTCAAGATATCTTGAAGTAATATGCTGTGTAATTTGAGATATCTGAAATGCATTTCAAGATGAGGGTAGCACGGTGACACAGCGGCAGCACTGTTGCCTCTCAGTATGGAGACCAGGGTTTGCTCCAGGGTCCTCCCTACATGCAGTTTGTATACTCTTCCTGTGTCTGTGTAGGTTTCCTTTAGGTGCTCTGGTTCCCATCCCCAGTCCAAAGACGTGCACGTTAGGTGCATTGGTGATACTAAATTGGCTAGTGTGTGTGGTTGGGGTGGGTGGTGTTAACCCTGCAATGCACTAGCATCCTATTCATAGTTTATTCCTGCCTTGTGCCCTGTGCAAGCTGGCATTGGCTCCAGCACTCCCTGCAATCCTATTCAGGACTAAGTGACTTGCCAAGCGACTGACTGATTTCAAGGTATCGGAAATGCAATTCAAGATATCTTAAAATACATTTGGCAAGCTATATTAACATTTAAAGATATTTGAAAATTAATTTCAGATATCTTAAAATGAAATTTACTTTATAAGATATCTAAAAGTCATTCTGAGATATCTTAAAATAAATTATTTAACACTTTAAGAGAGCTGTAATACAATTTAAGATATCTCACATGCCTTTCAAGATATCCAAAATACATTTTCAAATATCTTAAAATAACTCCTTGTGCATTTCAAGAAATCTCAAACTCACTTCTTGTACAATTTCTTATTCTTTCAATGGGACTGTCTGTCTATTTTAATATGGCAAGCCAAAATAATATTTAGGGATATCTCAAAATACATTTCAAATATCTTAAAATGCAATTTACTTTTTTAAGATGTCTAAAACTCATCTTGAGATATCTTAAAATAAGTTTCTTAACATTTTAAGATATCTCTAATAAAATCTGGGATATCTGAAATGAATTTCAAGATATCTCAAATACATTTTCAGAAATCTCAAAATAATTTCCTGGATATTTCATGACATCTCAAAACCCTTTCAAGAAAACTCAAAATCGCTTCCTGCAAAATGTCTTATTCTTTCAAAGGGACATCCAGTCTATTTTAAGATATCTCAAAATGTATCTAAGATATCCTGAAATGCACAGAAAATTATTTGAGATATCTGAAAATGTGTTTCAAATATTTTGAAATGCGCAGGATGTCATTTTGAGATATCTTGAAATGTATTTCAGATATCTGAAAGTGGACAGGAAGCTCTTTCAAGGTATCCGTAAATTTATTTCAGGTATCTTAAGTTGTATTGTAGATATCGGAAAATGCTAATGAGATATCCATCCATCCATTTTCCAACCCGATGAATCCAAACACACGGTCACGGGGGTCTGTTGGAGCCACTCCCAGCCAGCACAGGGTGCAAGGCAGGAACCAATCCTGGGCAGGACACCAACCCACTGCAGGACAAACACTAGGAACAATTTAGGATTGCCAATGCGTCTAACCTGCATGTCTTTGGACTTTGGGAGGAAACCCACACAGACACGGGGAGTACATGCAAACTCCACGCAGGGAGGACCCGGGAAGCGAACCCAGGTCTCCTTACTGCGAGGCAGCAGCGCTACAACTGTGCCACCGTGCCGCCCGCTATTGAGATATCTGGAAGCAATTTAATGTCTTTTTAAAGATATCTCAAATAATCTCAATTTGAAATATCTTGAAATGCATTCTAAGACTTCTCAAGAGGAGCAGAGACCCAATTTAAGACATCATGAAATGAATTTGAGATCTCTAAAAATGTATTTTACGTAACTAAAAAACAACAGTGAATTTCAAGATTTCTCAAATGCTTTTTTAAGATATCTTAATTATATTTTCAGATATCATAAAATAATTTCCTGTGCAATCTGCGATATCTCAAATACAATTTGAGATATCTTAACATAGACAGGAAGTCCTAGTGAAAGAAAAATAGAAGGTGACTTTGAGATCTTTCAATGCATTTCAGATATCTTGAAATAGATGCTGTTGTGATGTGAAATTTTGTATACAAGTTGATAAATATTTTGTATGTCTTTATTTGTAACTAAGACAAAGCAATGGAATATTAGTGTTACATTACTGATAATAACAGCAGTGGTTTGATGGTTTAAGAACCCCTTCTCCCCTTTTAGGAATTTTACAACAGGTTTGGGGGAAGTGCCTCAAACATGTTTATCAGAATCAGAATATCTTTATTGTCATTGTAACAAATACAATGAAATTTGGTGCAGTCCCTGCAGTGTCAAAATATATATAAACATAATCACAAAAGGATAAGGAAAGGATAAGAAGAAATAATGTAGAACACAAACATTCAACATAAGACCTTAATTGCACATGAACGCTATTGCACAAGATGTCATCTATTGCACTGATGCATTGGAGGTGATGAGGTGGCATTCAGTGCCCTAACAGCAACAGGGTAGAAACTGTTATTCAGTCTATTAGTCTTTGTTTTGATGCTCCTATATCTTTTGCCTGATGGCAACAGTTGGAACATGTCATGAGTGGAGTGTGAGGAGTCTTTTAAGATGTTTTCTGCTTTCCTGAGGCAGCGAGAGCTGTGCAGTTCATCCAGAGAGGGTAAAGGACAGCCGATGATCTGCTGGGCAGTCTTTACAATCCTCTGAAGTGTCTTCCTCAGTGCTGTTGTGCAGCTGGAAAACTCCACGCAGCAGCAGTAGCACAGGATACTTGCAATAGAGCAGTGCTAGGACGGACACTAGCAGTTTTTGGGGGATTTTATTTTTCCTGAGGACTCTCAGGAAATAAAGTCTCTGCTGAGCCTTCTTCGCCAGCTCAGCTGTGTTCACACCCCAGGACAGGTCTTCCATGATGTGGACTCCCAAGAAGCGGAAGTCTAACACCCTCTTCACACAGTCCCTTCCGATGTAGAGTGGTTTGATGTCCGTTTTCTTTTTCCTGAAGTCCACAACGAGCTCCTTGGTCTTAATTGTGTTCAGGAGCAGGTTGTTGTCAGTGCACCACGCTGTCAGCCACTCCACTTCATCCCTGTAGGTGGACTCATCCTCCCCAAAGATGAGCCCCACCACAGTGGTGTCATCTGCAAATTTCATGATGGTGTTGCTGTGGTGGGTGGGGGCGCAGTTATGTGTGTACAGTGTGAAGAGCAGAGGGCTCAGCACATAGCCCTGAGGAGAGCCAGTGCTGATGCTGATGGCCAAGGAGATGTGATGGCCCACCCTAACCCTTTGCGTGCGGTCTGTTAGAAAGTCTTTAATACATATACAGGTGGAATACAGGAGTCCCAGGGCTAGCAGCTTGCACACCAATCTGTGAGGAAGGATGGTGTTAAAAGCAGAGCTGAAATCAATAAAGAGGAGATGTGCGTAGCTCCCCTGGTGCTCCAGGTGGGACAGGGTAGCATGAAGAGCAGCAGAAACAGCGTCCTCAGTAGACCTGTTAGTCCTGTAAGCAAACTGGTGTGCATCAAAGGTGGGAGGGATGAAGGACATGATATGACTCTGGACCAGTCTCTCAAAACACTTCATCAACACCGGGGTGAGCACTACTGGCCGAATAGTCATTCAGGCATGTTATGGGTGATTTTTTTGGTAAAGAGAGTAATATGGAGGATTTCAGACAGGGAGCAACTGAGACCTGGGACAGTGACAGGTTAAAGATCTTTGTAAAGACCCCAGCCAGCTGCTCTTCACAGCTCCTCAGCACATGTCCAGGGACACCGTTGGGACCTGCTGCCTTCCTAGGATTGACAGCCTTGAGCGTGCATCTCACCTTGTGTTCCTCCACATTAAGGGTGGAGTGTTTCTCTGCTGAAGTCTCTCAGTCAATCCCCACAGGAAAGCCAGGCTGCCTAACTGGCAAGTTTCACGTTGGTAGGTGTTAAAGTGTTCTCTGCCCCATTGTTCTGAAGTGATGGTGTTTGGAACTGGATTGTATCGAAAGACTTTAAGTACCCTGCGGTGGGCTGGTGCCCTGCCCAGGGTTTGTTTCCTGCCTTGCGCCCTGTGTTGGCTGGGATTGGCTCCAGCAGACCCCCGTGACCCTGTAATTTAGGATATAGCGGGTTGGATAATGGATGGATGGATGAACTTTAAGTACCACAATGCCCTACTGGCTGTAGGGTGTGGACAGACAATCTATAAATTTGCTTGCTTTACTCCTCATTCTCTGTCTTACCAAACTGATGAAAGACCATCTCACACACCATGAACTGAAAAGGACAACACAATGAAGAGCACAGCTCAGCAGCCATATTGAGACAGGCATGCGACCTGTTCTGAAGAAAGCTGACCACAAATGAGGACTTAACTAGATACTTAAAGTAACTAACAAGTCTGTGTGCCGCCTGAAACTACATATCAGCATTTATCAGGTTGTATGGTTGCCAACATTACTCTACCAAGACAAAACAGATGCATTTCCATATATCTTTAATTCACTGTGAGATATCTAAAATGGGGAGCACGGTGGCGCAGTTGTAGTGCTGCTGCTTCGCAGTAAGGAGACCTGGGTTTGCTTCCCTGGTCCTCCTTGCATGGAGTTTGCATGTTCTCCCTGTGTCTGCGTGAATTTCCTCCGGGTGCTCCGGTTTCCTCCCACAGTCCAAAGACATGCAGGTTAGGTGCACTGACGATTCTAAATTGTCCCTAGTGTGTACTTGGTGTGTGTGTGCCCTGCGGTGGGCTGGCCCTGCCCTGCCCGGGAATTGTTCCTGCCTTGTGCCCTGTGTTGGCTGGGATTGGCTCCAGCAGACCCCCGTGACCCTGTGTTAGGATATAATGGGTTGGATAATGACTGACTGACTGACTGACTGACTGATATCTAAAATGCACTTCCAGATATCTCTAAATGTTCATTTGGCCCACCATATGGGAAGTTATTTTAAGATATCTTGAAATTCACTTTTATTTGAAAGACCTAAAATACATTTTTAGAGATCTCAAATTCATTTCATGATATCTTTAAATGGGTCTCTACTTCACTTGGGATATCTTAGAATGTATTTCAAGATATCTCAAAAACAACTTGAGATTTAAAAAGACATTAACCCTTTGCAGTCGTATTTAATTTTCAACGTCACGCTACATTAGTCGTAATTAATTATTGAAAAAACGGCAATAATTACAGCAGTTATTTTTTTCAAGCACGTAGGAATAACACAGGCCACTTTTCTCGACCAGGCGACTGTGCAAATCGGTCAGAAACTTGCAGGGCCACCAGCGGTGGCCTGACGACCTATAGCGCACTTTTTACTAAGGCCAGTTTTCTGGCCTAACGACCGCAAAGGGTTAACTTATTTCAAAGTATCGGAATAGCATTTTCACCTATCTATAATACAAATTAAGATATCTGAAATACATTTCAAGATACCTTATAATAGACAGGATGTCACTTTGAAAGAATAGGCAGTTTTACAGAAAGTGATTTTGAGATATCTTGAAATCTTGTCATCACATTACAATTACAATATCCTTTTGTTCATGACTTAACACTAGAATTACCAGAGCCTACGAAAAAACTCGTAGATCCAGCCCACCTTAAATCACTTCTTAAAACTGTTCTCACCTCTCCACCAGCGTCTTTTGTCATCTAAATGTACAAGCTGCCAGCAGCCGGCTATTCCATCCCCTCACCGACTTAGAACGTGTACGAACTTCTCTCAGCTCATGCCTTGATTGATTATCTGGGAGTGAAGTGGAGTTTTAGAGTGGAAATAATAGATCATTATTTGGAACACATGCAGTTCATGTGTGTTCCGTTTCTACAGCAATCTGTGTAAATACATTGTTAAAACAGAAACTTTCATATTTTAGTAATAAATGTTACAAAATGTAAGCATAACCAACCAGGACATGTGGACACTTGAAGGTAACATCCAGAGTAGACAATGAGGACACTCTATCAGGTCTTTTGTGACACCTTGATTAGAACAGACTAGACTAGTTAAGACTAGACCTACACTTTAGATCAATGACATAACGGACACGACTAATGTGACACTTCTGTCCTCACCCATTCAGACCTGACATACTGACTGGTGCCATTGACCAGCTGACCTCTGTCAAATAAAGGCCTCAGTGGTGTTGAGCTCAGTTTTCTTACTCTTTCTACTAATGGTCAGCATTTCAAAGTCCAGCACAAAGATGGTGTGAGGGTCTCTTTGTCTAAGTAGACTGTGAAGTGACCCCCCATGACTGCTGACCACTGCTGTCCATTCCCAGCTCTGCACATTCACTTAAAGTGATTTGATCAAATGAATGGGTGATGTGCTGGCATCGCCATCTGCTGGCTGAGACTGGAAATACACAGCACTTCATCACATGACTAGACAGGATGTTTGGGGGTCACATGACTGTCATCTTTGTGTCCTCACTGTTTGAATTTCTCACAACAGCTGATCATTTATTCAGGACTGACTTTTGTCTTTTTTCTGATGTCTTTTTCAGTAAATCAAGCTGCTCAGGACAGTGGACACAAAGAGGATGGACTAAAGATGACAGGGGCTTTATGAACTTTTACAAACAATATAGCTATTCAGATACAATGTTAAAAGACATTAAATCAATAGACATGGGTTCAAATTGTGAGTGCAGACCAAAGGCCATCAGTCATGGAGAATTCACATATTTGACAAAAAAGAGAGGATTTAGGATCATGTGCTGATACAGCGAGTTTCCACACCCACCACCTCAGGACACCAGATTAGGATGTGAGTGCAGGGCAACTCAGCACCACACCAGTTCAGTTGGGATAGAGCAGTGTTAAGTTTTTTTACAGTTGCTGGAGTGCCAATCCTGCCACCAACCCCCAAGTTTCCCCAGCAGGTTGGAGGACCTACTTGTACGGCTGGATGCAGGATAACGTCATACGTAGGATGGAGCAATTGTAGGTTAAGGGCCTTCCTCATGGGCCCAATGAAGTGGATTCACCTTTAGCATTTATTGGATTTTAAGCAGCAACCTTCTGATTGCCATCACAGATCTCTAACCTCAGAGCCACCACACCGCCCTATTTGACAAAGACAGGAGACAGATGAAGAACGAGAGCGGACTGAGTGTGAAGGAGCAGCACAATCACAATGTGAGGGGGCCTGTCATGTCAGTAGTCATCATTATCTATATTTATATATAAAGGAGAGTTGGGATCCGTGTGGCTGTGTTTGTGGAGGGACGGAGAGTTAAGGCGGGTATTGGAGTCACGTGATCATCTCCCCTCCCATTCACCTCATTTCATTCTCTTCATTTCGCTCCGAGCTGAGCTCCACATCTGACGTGGTTAGTCCTTTCTCCTTTACTGATTTACTGTTTAGTAGACGCGATACTTACTGAATAGTATTTTTTCCTTTAGTGTTTCTTAGTGTTTAGTAGACGCGGTGTGCCGGTGTTCCGGTTTAGTGTTACTTTCTACTTCGTTTTTGTACTTTAGTGTTTAATAATAAATAATAATAATTCATTACATTTATATAGTGCTTTTCTCAGTACTCAAAGCGCTAAAATAGTGAGCGATACTTAGCTGATAGCAGTGTAGAAGCAGCACAGCACAACGCAGCCGGTAGGACAGGCGGGTGTGGTAGCGTAGGTGAGCTGCGATAGCAAGCAGCAGAAAGAGGAGGAAGCAGGATTTGGATGTTCCAATACACAGCCATAAACAGTAACACTTGGTAATTTCAGGTGTGATTGCCCCGGAGCCATGAGCCATAAACCAGGTTAGTATGAACATCAGATCAGTTCCCGGTCGTAGAGTACTGTAAGATGAAATGGGAGCAGATCAGCATAGCGAATATAATCACGGAGACAGATCATCCCGAGGTGCTAGATCGCCAGGTACAAAGAAATGTTCATAGGTCTCGTCCCGTGACCCACAGACTCAGCTGTCCCCAGTAAAGTGGAGTCCATAAAATCTGTAAATATTAAGCCAAATCCATGCAATTCGAGTCAGCTGTATCCACGATCTATACGTACAATAAAGGAAATAAAACAAGCATAAGAAAGTGCAGAATTAAGGCGAATTTTGCGAAATGTGTTGTTAACAGGAAGGAGCGGCGACAACAAGCATGCGCCAGCGTCACCTCACCTGCTACAATAAAGCAGTTATAATAAAGAAGTTTAGTAGACTTTTACTTTATCTCATTTAGTGTTCTTCCCGGCGGTGTTGTCGTTTTTTTAGTGTTAGTGTCTACTTAGTGTTTGTGTTTAGTGTTACGGAAGGAGTGATCTTACCACTGTCAGATTTTGCAATGAATGAGTTGGTAAATAATGATTATTTATCAACAGATCACATGAGCAAATTCAACGAAATTTTAGCTGCGCATACAATTTTCCAACCTCAAGACGTTTTGCTAATGTGGACTCCTGACATACCTATAATGCCCATTCCACAAAATGCAAAACATATTCAAATATTACCTTCTGCAGCTACTGAACGAGTGACTCACTGGGTGTGTACCTATTATGATGGTGCTGTAATTCATGTCTATGACAGTTTAAACGCTGATAAAAAATTCAACCTCACCGAAGAGCAGCTTCGTTTCCTTCATGCTTTGTTTCCTTACAAACCTCCCATAGTTTATGAAGACGCACAGCAACAATTAAATCATACAGATTCTGGTGTATTCTCAATTGCATTTGCTGTGTGTATTTCTTTAGGTATTGACCCAAGTGATCAAGTTTTAACTATTTCTTCAATGCGAAATCACTTACAAATAATTTTTGTTACTCGACAATTGCTTCCATTCCCTGTCGAAAGTAGCCGACGGGCGACACCACTTACAAGTATTCAGTGCGTTCAAAGACCTGTACGAAGTACGGCCACTAACACAGTCACTCATAAAAGGGGAGATGACTCGGTGCAGGAAATGGGGATTGAAACTACCTTGGAAGACATGCAATCAACGAGGCGATTAAACGGATCTCAAGAGACGTCTTCTAGGTTGGAAAAAAAGCGCTTGGCTGCCAAAACCATATATATACATCTATATAAATAAAAATGTAAATGTTCGTTTGTTCAAAACTTTAAATCTCCGAAAGTTCTTTACCGATTGCTTTGAAATTTTATCACAACGTTGCATTCGAATACGCGCGTGTTTTTATATACATATTATATAGATGTCACACCTGTGACAGGTAAAAACATACTTTATTTGAAAACACAGCGCCATCTGTTGGATGTAAAAGCAACACACTAAATATTTTACGATTCTATTTCAATGTTTCAATCAAATACATTTGTAAGTACGTGAATAAAGGCAGCGACATGGCAGTTTTTGGCGTGCAACCAGAAAGAAGTGATAGGAATGCGGTCATACATATCGATGAAATCGCACAGTATTAGGCTGGAAGATACATAAGCAGCAATGAAGCTGTATGGCGAATTCTTTCATTTTCCATACATGAACGAAGTCCAGATGTTGTTCACTTAGCAGTACATCTAGAAAATGGACAACACGTTTATTTCACAGCTGCAAATGTGCACCAAATAGCCCTCAATCCACCGGCTACAATGTTAACTGCTTTCTTTACGTTATGTCAAAATGACGCGTTTGTGAAAACACTGCTGTATTCGGAAGTGCCTACGTATTACACATGGAATGCGAGTAGAAAATCATTTGAACAACGCAAACGAGGAGAGCAAGTCAATGGACAACCTGGCATATTCAAAGAAACTACGATAGGCAGACTGTACACCGTGCATCCCAATCAAGATGAATGCTTCTTTGTTCACATGCTGTTGGTAAATGTGCCCGGTCCAACGTCTTTCCAGCAATTGAGAATTGTCAACGGCGTTACACATGACACTTTCTGAAGTACATTTCAAGCTCTGAATTTATTGGAGAACGACCGACACTGGGATGTATACATTAATGTCGCGTGCAACACGTCACATCCAAATCAAATTCGTGCATTGTTTGCAATCATACTGACCGCCTGCTCTCCTTCATCTCCAACACAGTTATGGGAGAAATATAAATCGCGCATGGCTGAAGATATTTTCCGTCGAATACGCAAGTAAAATTCAAATATAAACATGGATTTCACAGCAGAAATATACAACTAAGCGGTGATAATGATTGAAGATTTGTGCTTAGAAATCGTGAACAAAGTTCTCAATCAATTGGGAATGCCATCACCGAATCGATCTGCTCCTGCTTCGTTCGATGTAGAATTGCGTCGTGAACAAAATTACAACACGGGTGATCTTTTGTCGTATGTGCAATCAAATATTCCTAAGCTAACGCTTCAGCAAAAAGGCATTTACGATCAAATAATGCAAACTGTCAATAACGGGGTTGGAGAAATCTGGAAACTGGGAACGGAAAGGTGCCGGTTGATCTGACCTCAGGACGAATTTCATTGTCTCATAACTTCTGCAATTTAGTGACGTCAAAAGAATTGGTTGAAAAGTATTTCCCAATATTCAAACCAATTATAAGAATCACGATTGGCTGAGTGAACGAGCTATTCTTGCGGCCAAAAACAAAGACGTCTGAGAACTTAACAATATTATTCAGTCTAACATTCTGCACAGACAACGGAACAACAAAAAATATTGTATACCCACAAGCATTGTGAAATTAAACATATTAGAAACGTGCGCTTTCTCTTTTCTTTCTTTTCCATTTAACCAGACTGAGCCACAGCAACGCCTGGCCAGGTACACCTATATATATATATATATATATATATATATATAGGCCTATATATATATACACCTATATATATATATATTTTATATATATTTTATATATAAATACATACACATACTGTGTATATATATATACACACACACTCACACACACACATATATACATACACATATACATCTGTACTAATAAAAGGCACAGCCCTCACTGACTCACTCATCACTAATTCTCCAACTTCCTGTGTAGGTAGAAGGCTGAAATTTGGCAGGCTCATTCCTTACAGCTTACTTACAAAAGTTAAGCTGGTTTCATTTCGAAATTCTACATGTAACAGTCATAACGGTCGACAAAGTACACCATGTTAAACTTTCTTATTTATGGCCCCATCTTTAGCGAAATTTGGTAAGCGGCTTCCCTGCGCTAACCGAAACCGATGTACGTACTTATTTCAGTGGTATGACACCACTGTCGGCCGCCATGTTGAACTTTCCAATGGTCTTTGTTACTCAATGGGCCCATCTTCAAGAAATTTGGTACGTGGGTTCCCAACGCTAACTGAATCCTATTTACATACATATATACGTCCATAGCCTGCAGCTCGGTCCACACTCTGAATCCTCCAGGCACTCCTGAGCATAATCTAATTTTGAAGGTTAGGGCACCAATAATGTTACTGAGAAACTTACAGCCACCGAAACTTTGTAATGGCATGAGACTTCAGGTCACATGCCTGCAAAAGAACCTAATTGAGGCAACTATTTTTACTGGCGGTGGCTCAGGGGAGAGAGTTTTTATTCCTCGCATCCCCGTTATACCCTCTGATCTCCCATTTCAATTCAAACGCCTCCAATTTCCAGTAAGGCTCTGCTTTACAATGACAATTAATAAGTGTCAGGGACAGACCCTACAAAAGGTTGGCACTGATTTGTGGCAAGATTGCTTTTCACATGGCCAACTATACGTTGCATGCTCAAGAGTAAGCTCAGCGCACAGCTTGGTCATATTACAACCGGAGGGGCGAACTGACAACGTGGTATACAAAGAGATCCTTAACAAATAATTATTGGTACATTTTCCCTCAGTTTATTATTTAAAATTTTAAAGCAGTACTTCGCCGCTGCGAAGCGCGGGTATTTTGCTAGTTATTATTATTATTACTCTTGGCTCTGTGATGGAGGACATTCTTTCCAAGATGACAGATCAAGTGTGTTTGTCCAGGACGTCTTATAAGACCCCTGAGTATCTGACAACACGCCATCAGTCAGACCTGCTGGGTGTTATTCCACAAAGAGCGTTTGTGAAATTGAGACTTAGCTGATGACGCCTTACTTGAAGAGGCCTTGTTTTACAATCGAGGTTCAGTAAGTTCCCTGAACGCCAAATGTTTCCAGTTAACTCAGAGGTGTAAAATCATGAAGTACGACTACTGTGTTACTTTACTGAAGTACATTTTTCAGCTATTTGTATTTTACTTTTACTTTAGTAAATTTCTTTCATAGCTACTTTTATTTTTACCCCACTACATTTTGAGCTCAAATAGTGTACTTTTTACTTTGTGATATTCTCCAGCAAGTCCTTGCTACTCGTTACTCAGACTAAAATGTTATTAATATAAATTCATACAGGAGACCAATCAGGTGTATTGTATATCATCTATATATATATAATTCACTAAGTCGCCGACAAGTAGACACCCATGGAAAGCACGCAAGATAGCCACGCCCACCAACTCTAAGACCATTGGATACGACGACAACTCGCAGAGCCACGCCCACCAACTCGGACGCAGCAACTCACAAAACACGACGTCATTAACGTTCTTCCTTGCTACAGTCCACATGCACCTCTGAGCCACGTTGACTGTTCATAGAGGCATGTTTCTCGTGGATGTGAATAGCTGCATGCAGCGTGTAAAACAGTGCGAGGGTTATCCCATGGGATCCTTAAAACAATCCTTTAAAACTGAGGTTAAAACACAATGAAGGAAGCAGTCTTTAAAAACCAATAAGTCCTGTGCCTCTTTTTCATTAGCGTCTCACCTGCTTCACCGATGCAGTCCCTGCAACAGTCGAGACGCTCTCTCAGCAACTGACCTTCTCTGTGCCTGACTCCACTACTGTCAGTCGCCTGATTAAAAATGGCCTTTTGAAGGGGAGCTATGGACCCGCTATACCGTGGTCTCCATCGTCACAGACGATCTCGTTTTCAGTCATGGACAATTGTATGTTGCTCTCTCCAAAAGTCCATCTTTTCATTCACTCACAGTGGTATCCTTAAACCCACCCCATTTGGACAACTGTGTCGTTCAGGAAGTGTTCACCCATCAATACATAATTATGTGGTGTATGCTACGCTGCGGGTTGGCTAGTTTAAAATAAATTCACTATAGCACCTTCCTCTGCTCATTCATTATGCTGCCTTCGCATTCACTGTTGAGACATGGAAACTGGTTGTGCATTTTCCCCACAGTCGTATTTGAACACTTCACTCAAAGATGTAAAATTCAGAAGTGATTCAAATATAATGCAGTGCCTTCTGTGCCTACCGGCATCTAAAGAAATCTCTGCTCTCAAGAATTCACCTTTAAATCTAAAGAATCCTGTTGAGATGAGCATTGTTTTCTCTTCTTATACTGTGTTATATGGAGCTCCTGAAGTTCCAAAAAGCAAAGTCTTTTCAGTTTTGTGTAAACAACATTTTATGTGCACTAGTAATATCTGGAGAGCTCAAGTTGTATATTGTGCACATCATAATATTCATATGTTGTACACACAACATATTGTGGTGGAATTTTACATACAAACTGAAAAGCTAGCGTGAGCTCAGTGAGTGATACTAAAGTTGAATTATTGGAGTGTAATATTAATGGAAGTTGGTTATAAGTGTGGGAAATTGCTATTCTGTAGACTTTAAATTGTCTATTGGAGGGCATTAATAATATAAAAATGCATTGCTGTTTGTTTATTATTTTTTAACTGATCATACAATGAAATGAAATAAAAAATCAGTGAATAATTTATAACATATCTCATTAATTATAGACAATGTGGATGTATTACAGTGTGATTTGTCACAAAGAGAGTCTTTTTTAAGTATTACTTTATCAGTTAAGTTCATCAATTCATTTTAATTCACAAACCAATTTCATGTACTCGTCCTTGAGGGAACAAGAAGCACATTTTATCAGCTTCATGCCACATAATCATTGACTGCTCAAGTACAGTGTGCAGCTTTAAAGTGAATACTGAGGAGGGCACAACTCACTCAGGTCACATCATGGCGGGTACATAAGGATACCGCTGGGCAAAATCATAGCAGTTAAAATGTCACAGCAGCTGTGAGAGAGCCAGTGTCGGTGTTAGCACTTTGTTTGTGTCAATTAACAGACATCCTCTCTGTGGCACACCAACACTGAGGACTTTCAGCCAATGAATCATTGAGCAGAAATGTGTGAAAAAACGAGACGGGGGTCCTTAATACCAACAGCAGCACGTCTGTGTAGAGCCTCACAGGGATTGGGGCTGCCAAGTCAGAAGTTTTCTTTCTTTTTCATTTTCTTGCTTTTTAACTCATTCTGGAGTGTGTTTAGACCACAGTGTGTGTGTGCACATATATTCATTTATCTATTTATGTATTCATTTATTTAAGAGCTTCTGCACAAAGCCACATTTCCCCCCTTGGGGGTGTAGGGGTAAGTAAGTGAGTGAGTTCATTCGTTTGTTCCATCTATCTATGAGTTTTTATTGGTGTCAAATCTGGCTGTCAGGACTACTTTCATACTTTTGAAATAAGCGAAGCTCAAATCACCAAAACTTATTTTCAACATTTTATCTTTTGCATGAACCTCCACCATTTTTCCTTTTACATATAAAGTCACTGTGTACAGAATATAACAAGTTCATTTTTTTCTTTTTAATAACATAAGACTGTAGTGAAATGTAACAGTTTTTTCAATATAACTGTCTAAAACTACACATTTAATTTTATTTATTTAATTTAATTATGGCTTTTTCTCATGGTAGTTTTCTGAAGACACACCTGCTTGTTACTTTTTTGTTAAAATTCCCACAATTTGTCGACTTGAATTCTTATCGTCACTTCATGAACATCTTCAGTGCTGTTATCTCTCCAATTACCAGTCCACTAATAAATGTCTTGAAATTTCTGTGAAATCCTGAAGCTCAAGAAGCCTTTGACTGTTTAAAGATTGTCATCATTGTCTTGAAGATGCTGTGTGTCCTTTTATTATACACACTGATTGTTGTGATGTGAAATTTTGCATACAAGTTGATAAATATTTTGTATGTCTTTATGTGCAATTAGGAAAAGCAATGTAATATTAGTGTTACATTAGTGAGAAGCATTTGTGTTTAAACCCTAAGACAGGACAGTGAATTTTACGACAGGGTTGGGAGAAATGCCTCAAACAAGTTTGGCCAGTAATTCACCGCAGGACTCTCTCAGTCAACCCCCACAGGAAAGCCAGACTGCCTATCTGGTAAACATCAGCTCAACAGATGGTTTTGGGGGGTGGCAGGTGTGAAGGTATTCTGTGCCTCATTGGTCTGAAGTGTGGCTGTTTGCAATTGGCTTGTATCAGAAGCCTTTATGCACCACAACACCCTATTGGCTGTAGGGTTTGGACAGAAAATCTATAGATTTGCTTGCTTTACTCCTCATTCTCTCTCTCTCTGACCAACTGATGAAGGAGCAGCTCACACACCATGGACTGAAAAGGACAACACAATGAAGAGCACAGCTCAGCAGCCATATTGAGACAGGCATGCGGCCTGTTCTGAAGAAAGCTGACCACAAATGAGGACTTAACTAGAGACATTTTAATTAACTAACAGGTCTGTGTGCTGCCTGAAACTACATAACACCATTTATCAGGTTGTATTGTTGCTAATATTCACTTGTGCTTTGCATATTGTTATTATTTATGAATATTATCAATAAAACATTATTTAAAGTGTAACTTAACTCTTGCTTGTCTTTTACTACACCTAAGTGCCTGAGATTATAAATGTAGAAGGGAATGTGGGGATTAGTTATATGGTACAATACCTTATAAACTGTGGTAAGTCTGTTAGATTAGAGGCATTCAGACAAAGGCTACATATTAATAAGACAAAAGGGGAAAGGAGAGTAATGTAGAACTCTACCAAGACAATACACTGATCATAAAAACTTAAGAGGATTTAAAAATGCTAAACGAATAAACAACACAAAAGCTAGATGGACAATATTCTTCAGCAAGTTTGATTTCTGCATTACCTGTCACTCAGTTAATAAAAATAGAAAAGCAGATACTTTATTAAGAATTAAGATGGAGTGACCAGAGTGACAGGAGTCCTTAATGGCCGTGTAGTGACACTCAGAATATTCACATCTCTATTCGGCCATTTGATCGTCTGCTGCCACTGAGGACCTGAGATGTGTGGACTGAAATAACAAAAGAAGGATTTGTGAGGCCAGGTGTTTGGACCTCTAATCACATCAGCAAGCTGCAGCTGAACATGTGTATAAAAACATTAAAGGTGCTATATACTGGACTGATTAGAAAGACACTTGATAGACTGCACTTATTTTACAAGGAGATGTTTCTTTTAAATGTCCACAAGAAACACAAGTGTGAGTTACAAACACAAGAGGGCGCCACGTCTCACTCTGCAGTACCTCAGTGACACGTCACCTTCCCAGAATTCTTCTCAGTGTCTCCAGACATGTCACATAATGTATGTTGGTCTATTGGTCACTAAGCCCACTGACTATTTCAGTGCACCTCCTCTACAGATCTCTGGCTTATGTCTTGTTTTACTGAACATTTTTGATAGAAAGTGCTTGAATGACTACCAACCAGTTGCACTCACGCCAATCATCATGAAGTGCTTCGAAAGGTTAGTCATGTCACACATAAAGACGAATCTCCCTGCCTCCATTGACCCTCTTCAGTTTGCATACCGCGCGAACTGGTCAACTGAGAATGCTATATGCTCTGCCCTTCACCTCTCCTTGACACATCTGGATAAAAAAGACACATATGTCAGGATGCTATTCATAGACTTTAGCTCTGCCTTCAACACAATCATCCCTCAAAAACTGGTTGTAAAACTGAGCAGGTTGGGCCTGAAAACCACCCTCTGCAATCGGATCCTGGACTTCTTGACAGAGAGGCCCCAGCTCTTTAATTAATATTGTTTTTATCAGTATGCTGCTGCTGGAGTATGTGAATTTCCCCTTGGAGATTAATAAAGTGTCTATCTATCTATCTATCTATCTATCATTTCCAGCATCATCACACTGAGCACTAGTCCACTGCTCATCACCCTGCTGACTCACGACTGCACAGCCGCGCACAACACCAACCACATCATCAAGTTTGCGGATGATACGATGGTGTTGGGACTGATAAGCAGGGATGATGAAACAACATCTAGAGATGAGGTGGAATGGCTGTCCGCATGGAGTGAAGACAACAACCTATCTTTCAGTGTCGACAAGACAAAAGAGATAATCATGGACTTCAGAAAATCACATCCTGCCCACATCCCACTCAGCATCAACGGTTTAGATGTGGAGACTGTTAGGAGTACCAAGTTCCTTGCTGTGCACATAACTGAGGAACTTATGTGGATGCATAACACCTCATCACTAATCAAGAAAGCCTAGCAGAGACTACACTTCCTGAGGCAGCTGAAGTGAGCAAGTCTTCCCCCTTCCATCCTCACCATGTTCTACAGAGGCACCATTGAGAGTGTTCTGACCGGCTACATCACTGTCTGGTATGGCAGCTGCAACATATCCGACCACAAGTGCCTGCAAAGGATACTGAAGACAGCAGAGAACATTATTGGGATGCTTTTCCCTTCACTACAGGACATATTTTACAAACACAGTGTCCGCAAGGCCTGCAGCATTGTGCAGGACCCCTTACACCCCTCACATGGACTTTTCACACTTCTGCCATCCAAGTGAAGATACTGCAGCATCAAAGCCAGATCTGCCAGGCTGCAGGAGAGTTTTTACTCCCAAGCTGTCAGACTCCTTAACACCATGCTGCCTCCTGGGATCTTCCACACGGCCTCAACCACCGCTAAAAACAGAACTTTTATACATGAGAGCCACTGTCCTGTAAAGACGAGTGTGCAGGTAGAGAAGAACTGAAAATCTCATACTGACCTTTAAGGATTTTGATATCCTTCTGATGTAAAACATTCTGACCTGTTATTGTTTACACGTCTTAAACAACTATTATCATACACTGATCATTTCTGTATTATCTATATTTATTATTTATTCATTATATTAATTATCTAGTACAATATTTATGTATCCAGATTGCAAATACCATACATTGCATCAAAGTTCATATTGCATACTACATGTCAATATTGTTGCTACTTCTTTGTCTTTTCTTTGCACAATATCTTGTCTTGTTTGTGTTTTAATTTAAAATTTTAATTTTTATTCTATTTTTAATTTATTATTTGCCACTTCATGTTGTTACACTGTGGACCCTGAGCTTCGCAATTTCATGTCTGTATACTTGTACTGTATATGGTTGAGATGACAATAAAGTTCACTTTGACTTTAACTTCACAGAAGACTCACCAGTAATGATGGACACCTGCAGAGTTGTCTGTCTCCCTGTGGTCACCTCCTGTGTCACCTTACTGTCCACACTCTTTGAAATTCTAATCCTTTTGATTCTCCTCCTGCTGTGCTGAGTTTAGTTGCATTTGTGACTACTCTTGTGCTTTCGTAATTACCAGAGTTTTGATTTTATTACCATATTTTGACTTTGTGTATTGGGACGTTGTTGGCCTTGGATTCCCTTTGTTGTTTTAGCAACACTTCTTATGGTCTTTGGAGTTTATTTTGTGCCTTAGAGCAGTTCTTGTAAAAATAAGCCTTTGTATTTATAAAGATTCTTCATTGCCCTTTTTGGTGCCTACCCAGAGTTTGATTGTACTCCCCTCTTGTAGTCATTTGATTTCTATTATTTGGGACTTACATGCTTGGGACTCTCTAGTTCATAACAAGAGGATGAGGAGAAGGTCGAGACCAAAATAAAGAATGAACAACATGGGATTGTGGAACAAGAAATAAAACAACTGGCTGAACAGAAAGGACAACGAGAGGATGAAAGAGACCACTGTGGGCGAAGGGCTCAGAGTCACAATGCTGTCTTTAAGAATTTTACAATTAAATAGAAATCTGCAGCTGCGTCCTCGTCACATCCATCTGTCTGCCCACGTGTGACACTGACATCTGTCCTGATTAAAAAAATGCTTATACTGTGGGTATGGAACATAAAATTCAACACACACACATTCACACACACATACTTGTTGTTCACTTACTTCAGTTTCTCTAATTTGCAGTTTTCACTCCTCAGCTCCTCACACAGCTGATCCACTCCTGAGTCCTCCATGTTGTAGTTGAAGCTCAGGTCGAGTTCAGTCAGTCGTGAGTGTGGAGAAGAAAGAGCTGAACAACATCTGGAGGTGAGACCACAACGTGACAGGCTGTGCAGATAAAGAGAGAAAAGTGAGAACATGTGGACAGACAGACAGACAGACCATCGATGGTCTCAATAAGTGACATGATGACTACAAGCAGAGCTGGATGCTCAGATGTGTCACTGAAATGCAGGCTGCTGCTAGCATTTGAACTGAAACGCAATTTGAACTCCACACCAATGCTGCCCTTCAAGGTGCTATATACTTGAAGCACCTTCTGTCTGTCAGGTTACCCTGAGTGATGAGAGGACGTCAGCCATCACACTTGACAGGAGTGTCACACAGCAGGACTGACCTTGTCCTCCACTTGAATGTTCAGATGCTCTTCTCTGAGTTGGTGACAGCCGAGTGACAAACTCAGATTTCTGTCCATTAATCAAGACTCAGGGTGAGGACACAACTGAAATGATTGACCGGAGGCCATTTACAAATGCCAGCCTCTCCAGATTTTCAGTGACAGCAGCTGTAAATCAGTCAGCTTTTATTTTATAATAATAATAATAATAATAATAATGCATTACATTTAGCGCTTTTCCCAGTAGAGCGCTAGTTACAAACTGACAACACAAACAAGAGGACAAATACACACAATGAGCCGAAAGATAAATAAGTGACAAGGGAGAGCTGACAGGAGAGGTGATGGGACACGGGAGGACATGACAGTCCAGTCCAGGAGAGACACACAGAGGGTCACCGGCTGCTCAGTGTGATTCTCCACTCTGTCCAGTCATCTTCTCTAAGGCCTATCAGCCACCTGAGCTCAATGGACAAACTGCACTCAGCTGGATGGTGACACGGGTTCAAGGTGACGGGCTTGTTGTGTTATAGCGAGGGTCTCTCTCAGTGTCACTGCACACACCAGCTGTCACAGACATGGTGGACTGAAGAGCTTTGGTGGTCAGTAGAGAGTTAGGACCCTGGACAGGCCTCTGATCTTCATGGCCACTTAAGCACCAAATTTAAAAAACTGAATAATAAATAAGACAGAGGATAAAATAATAAGGCAAAAAATCAAAATCAAATGAAAAATAAAAATGTGTTTGAGTGTCACTATGATAAAGTGTACAAATGGACACAGTTTACAAATTATAATTTGTGTGCAAATATTGATGAAGACATTCCAGATAAAAAATATGGAAAATGACAAAGCCATCATGTTTATTTTATATAGCACCTTTCAATCTAAAGTCACCTTACATATCCAGCTCTTTCCTTGTATTCTTACTCTGAGCACAGACAGGTGACGTGACTCTCTCAGGGTCACACAGCATGCGACAGAAAGGGAACTGAACCCGCATCACTGGGATATCAAGTGCAGCACCTCAGCCACTGGGCCACAGAACTGGGAATCAGGATTGACCAAAATGACAGAGGAGGCGGGACATGAGCTGTCAGTCAGCCTGAGGAGGTATGAAGAGAAGGCGGCCATCTCAGTGAATTTGATTTATCAGGCCTTTGATCAAATGGGACATTTCAGTGTCTTTAGATGACCTAAAAATGTTGACTGACTTAAGTGTTTGATTATTGTGTTGTTAAACATTTGGTCAAAGTGTGAAGACTAAGGAGGGCTGAAGTGACACACAGACACTCAAACGTGTGACATGAATAGGACAGTGGCACAGTGGTTAGACACATTTCAGGTCCAGGGTTCAAATCTGAACACACGACTGAGCTCTCGACTCTCTGTGCTGATTCTTTTTTTCGTTTTTGTGCTGATAAGACTTCAGAGGTGTTGGCTGACTTCATAATTTTAATTCAAGTCCTCAAGGATGTGGTAACAATAAACTTTTAAATTAAAATGTGTACAAATGAGAGTGACATACAAGTGACAAGGGTCATAAATCAAATGTCATTGGTCAAACTGTGAAGTGCTGCAGATCTCCAACAAGGAGGACACACTGAGCTGAGTTTCTGTGCTCGACTAACAACTGAAATCTTTTTAATGGCAGACGAGGTCAGCCGACAAGTCAGCGCCACATTTCAGGCTTTTGTCAGGCCGCTGACCACAGGACTCGGGGAGTATTGGACTTCTCCCTTTTTCAAAAGTTTCAAGGGTGAGGTAAGCTGCTTAGTGGTCTTGTACCCCATGCTTGTCTCAATCTGTTATTGTTATCATTTGCATTTATTTTTTTAACATGTTAATATTCCAAATGTAACCTTTTTTTATTTTTACTGAATAGGTGTTATTTGTGTTATTACTTCTTCTGAATTCTTTACACTCTGAGGTAACTGAAGCTATTTTACATTTTCCTGTGACAGTATCTTCACTTCTTGTGTGTCACTATTTTGTGTGTCTGTTGTAAAGGAGTTGCTACAAATTAGCAATCAGGCCACTCTATGTGTTTTGTCAAAGTTCAAGGAGTACAAAGTTCAGTCCATTGCACTTCTGCATTATCTGAGTTTGTGGATGTGACACAAAGAATAAGCACACGTATGTTTAAAAGTCAGACGTCACAACTGGTGCTTTGTGTTTTGACTTCGAGTTTGGATTTCACTTTCAGTTTTGACACTCAGCGTTTTCATCTTTCCAGTTCTGATCTCCTCTTCTGGCTCTCGATTCCCATCTTTCTCTCAGTCCCTTTTTTTCTGCTGTTTTTATTGTAGTCCTGATTTAAACTCGGATCATTTAAAATGAGTGAATCAGTGAGAGAAGCCAGGTTTACAAAGATATGAAGGACCTCCAGGGAGAGGTTAAAGATTTAAAGACCCCAATGACGCAAGTCACAACTACTTTGTGACAAACTCTAACTGATCTTTCTACTTTAAGCGCTCATGTAAATCAAGGCACTGGTAGTCTGCCAGTAGCTGGTGGGAGTCACGTAAAAGACCAGCCAGACCTCATGTGATTTTTTTTTTACTGGAGACCTTATTGTACTTTTACAAGGGGCAAGCTTTGGAGGATGTGTAAGAAAAAAATGGAGACAAAAGAAGGAGAGAGGCCATGATGTATAGAATGTCATGGCTATGAACACTCCTAGGAAGGATTTTAGTCAGATAAAGCAGATGAAAGATGAGCAAAGTTTGGTCTTCAATGAGCATGAAAGGATCAAGAATGGCTGAAAGAGGTACGTTGAAAAGCTGGTGAATGAAGAAAATCCAAGGGTATGCATTTGGAGAAGGGTTAGTACCAAGAATAATAAATGGGAGAAATAAGGAAACACTAAAAGAATTAAAAATGGAAAGGCAACTGGATTGGATGAAATATCAGCAGAAGTGTGGAAGAGTTTAACAGAAGAGGAAGTAGACATGTTGTGGAATCTAGTGCAGAAGATCTATGGACAGAACAGAGTACCAGATGGGTGGAAGAGCAGTGAGATTCTGCACATTTGTAAGGAGAAGGGTGACATTCAGGATTGAGGAAGCTGTAGGGGGATAAAGCTAATGTCATATAAAATTAAAAGTTGTGAAAGGGTTAGAGAAGAGACCACCACAGGGGAATAGCAGTTTGGTTTAATGCCATGGAGAGGAGCTAACTGATGCAGTTTTTGCATTGAAACAGCTGATAGAGAAACATTAAGAAGAGCTGAAAGGCTTGCATGTTGTGCTTAATGTTTTGGAGAAGACTTATGATAGAGTGTCACATCAAGAAGTCTGGAGGTGCATGAGATAGAAAGGAGAACCAGAGAAGTAAGTGAGGATATTCCAGGATATGTACAAGGGAGTGAGGATTCAGGTTAAAACCAGTGTTGGGGTAACAGACAGAGGAGGTGTGCACCAGGGGTCTTCTTGAAGTCCTTACCTCTTTGATCTGGTGATGGATATGTTGAGTCATGGAATAAAAGACCAATGCCCTCGTGCAGGCTTTTCGTTGATGATATTGTGCTCTGTAACACTGGAAAGGTGGATGTTGGAAGAATGGAGAAGGGAATTGGAAGAGGATATCAGGAGCATTGTGTGACTGAAGAATTAAGGTGAAGGCTAAAGGTGAGGTTTTTAAGACAATGTTAAGACCAGCAATGAAGTATGGAGCTAAGATATGGGCAGTAAAGGGAGCACAGGAGAACAAGTTACATGTGGCAGAAATGAGATGGATGTGTGGAGTTACAAAAAATGACAGAATAAGAAATGAGACAATCAGAGGTTCAATAAAAGTGGGAGAGAAATCTAAGGAAGAACAAGAAAGTTTATGGAAGTAGTATGGACATGTGAGAAGGAGAGACAATGAATATTTGGACAAAAGAGTAATGGGAATGGGAGTACAGGATATGATCAAGTGAGGGAGGCCAAAGAACATCTGAAGATAAAGGGTCTGACTGGGCAGTAGGTGAAGGACTGAAAAGGTTCATCAAGCATATCGACCACACATAAAAGTGGGAAAAGGTGAAAAAGACCAAGAAGACCCAAGGTTTTAAAGAAAAACCTTTTTATTTAAGGATTTGTTTTAAAGTGACAGCTGGTACAGCTTTTTGTAATATGGAGATATGCACACAGTACTCCAGGTGAGGCCTCACTAGTGTGTTATTTATCTTGACAGGGGAATGTGTGTATGTTTATGGCAACTCTCTGGAACGAATATGCAACACCCCTGAAAAAGTAGGGAAATGGAAGCCAAACCAGCCCAATAATGACTTGTATGCATTACTGTAATATTATTATTATAAATGATAAGAATGATTCTGTGATATGAATTATAAAAATTCATATTACCAGGCCGTTATCATAAAGTTTGTTAACATGACAAACATATTAAACCTCAAAGTGATGACTCTTGATGCAGTGATATTTTCATTACGAGAACTAGAACTAACAATATTGTTTTTCGTTTTACAAGAACGTGAACTGAAATTAAGGCAAGCAGAGAAACTGAAACTAAATATAAATAAAAATTAGGGATATGTGAACGAAATAAAACGAGAAAGAAAATTGAGTAAAAACAAAAAAATCAGCAATAGCATTTTCATTCAGTCAGGTTCAGTCGTGCAGAGGAGTTGTTTGTAGGTCGCCCTGAGCGCTCAGTTACGTTGCGCTGCTTACTATGCAGTGATCTTGTAACTTGGGCTTACTATAGACATGTGGCGCAACTTCAGTAAAGGACCGCTGTTTGTTTGTTGAGCACATTTGGCTTAGCTGGATGAAGCAGTAAGCACGTGTGGCAGACAATGGCGAGTTTTGCAGGTAGAAAGCAAGAAACCAAATTGTGGAAATACTTTAATTACAGCGCAGATGATAATAAAAAAAAATGTAGCGTGCGAGAAGAAGAGAGTCTTGGAGTTTCAGTGCAGGGCCAGCTGGATCAGAACTTAGTGGAAGTCCAGCACTTCTCTGGCACCAGCACTGCACTTCATACAAGGACATACAGTCTAGCCTTTTATCATAAAAAGTAAAAAAAAAAAAAAAAACTAATAATGATAACAAAATAAATTTGTCCACTGGTCTGTGCTATAAATTTGTTTTCTGTATGATTCCAATAATTTTGATCATTTTTATAGTCAGAATCACTGAATTGGTGTATTTCCTGTTCAAATACAGGGGAGAAACGCGAGGTGTGGCAACGACGAGCATCACCTCCCCTCGGACTGCGCTCTCCCTCACACACTGGGTCGATGCGTGTAATTGGCGCATGCCTGTTGCTGTCTCTCTCTGTGTCGCCGATATGTTTGCAGACATGTTTATTATACACCCTGACTTTTCACAGTCTGGCTAATGTCTTTAATTAATGTGTGTGACATATTTAGTCTTGCTGATCGGACATAAAACCACAGTGCAAAGGCACAAGATGAATCAGACAGTACCACGCTGCCCTGAAGGGGCACATGTGAGCCCAACAGGTGCTCGTTGCTGCTGTTCTTCTACGCAGAGACGGCGATAAGTTAGCCACATCAGAAAGTCAAGTGCACTGCAGCAGTCTGTTTATTTTTATGTTTTGTTCCGACCGACTACCAAAAAGGAAGATTAAGCCTTTTACAACTAAAGGAAAATAAGAAGGACTTTTACAAGAAAGTGGCAGAGAATTTTGTGGAGAAGGACAGGCTTCATTTCAAATAAAGGTAAGACTATAAATGGTTTTTAATTTTATAACAAATGGGATCAGACTAAGAAAAAAATCCAATATTTAAAAACTAAATTTTGACCTTAAATAAAATATTCTTTTGATTTTCTTGTTATCTTTTGATTGAACAGTCTGTATTAAAATTGATTAAAGCATCAGAATTAAAAGTTTTTAAAAACAACTAAATATTTCAGTTTAGGTCAAAATTGACATCCGTTTTTTTTGTACACCACTCTATACTTTCATTTGTATTGAATGAGTATGAATTGTGGAATTGCAACGGCAAATTTAGAACACATGGAGGGTGAGGAGCAAATGTGCTCTCTCCGCTCTCTCTCACCGCTATAAATGTAACGTTCTTTCTTATCCAAATATGTCTCTTACCTTACGTGTGTGTAATGAATGCAGATGAGATATAACACATAACCGGTAGTTACTGGTGCATGCTGCCAGTTGAATAGTGAATAAGCTACTCTTTGTGGTTCATATATTTGTAACTCTGACTCTGAAGGAGTCACCAGCCATGAACCTCACTGCTCTTCAGTACTGGCAGCAGAAATCGTCAACATGCAGTGTGCTGGCGCCAGTGTCCGAGGACCTCATCTGTGTACCTGCCTTACAGGAGCTCGTCAAGCGAATATTTTAACTGTGTGGCTATCTGTGCCACAGATGTCATTTCAACATGAACAAATCTCTTGAAATGTGTGCTTGTGTAAAGCTTAACAGCAACATGCTGCACAAATTGGTTTCTTGGGTTGAAACATTTGATCTTGCCAACTACACTCATTAGGCCTCTTCATCTGTTTGTTCATTGATAGCCAAGCTGTGTTTAATGGCATTATGAACTGCGAGTGTATTTTGTTGACTGAAACATAACTTGCATTGAAATATGTATAGGCCGGCATTTGTGGTCTTGCAACAGAAAAAAAAAAAAATAAATAAAATTGTAGTAAAATAATGTAAAAAAGCAAGAACTAAATAAAATAAAAACTAAAATTTTAAACACAGAACTAAATAAAAATAAAAATATTTGACTCCACTGAAAACTAGAACGAAATAAAAATCTATTTTATAAAATAAAAACAAAACTAAAATTACAATTAATATCAGAACTGAAATATCACTGCTCTGAGGCACAGACTCTATTTTAATTCCCTTTAAAGAGGGCCAACGCTACGTATTTGCACTGAGCTTCACTTCGTCACACCCGCAGTGCTGAAAGTCATTAGCTCACTCATGAGGCACTACATTCAGTTTGGTGTGGGTGTACATATATTAAACATAACACATTTTACCAACATAAAAAGTGAACTGGGTCTGGTTCTCCTAACGTAACTGAATCACTTTACTGCAATCACACTGCAATAAGGACATCTAGTGAGAATACACACCATTAATGCAGAAGTCATATGTGATGCCATGATGAGGCTGACAAACATCACGTCTCTATGGCCTCAGTCTAGCCAGGAACCATTTATTTTGAGGCAAACTAGCTGTAGTAGACCTCAGTTTTTCATTAGGTCTGTACTATTTGTTGTATCAGCAATCATCTTATTACATGTGCCAGGTAATAGTGGCTACCCACTAAGACCGTGGCATCTTACACCTTTCCCAGACCTCCAGAACACAGAGTAGTGCTATAATGCCGCGAGGGATCTCGATTTCAGAGCGCACAGATGCTGTTGAACGCAGGTAGCAGGTTTTTTTTTTTTTTTTTTTTTTTTAAGTTTTATAAATGAGGCCCCAGGTGATTTGTTAGATTTCAGCCTCTTTACTCTAATCAGTACATCTACCTTTTTGACTATGCCTATGCCTTTCTTTTAAGTGATTTTCCATTACTTCACATGTATAATATTGGCTATTTCACTGTCTGTATATTTTAATTCCACTTTGATATTTCTGATGAACTTTGGGATGAACTTGTCCTGCATTATATGAAAAACAATTTTAAAAATGCTCCACTGGTCTTCAACTGTCTCCATATTTAAAGTCTTATTTAGATTTTGTTGCATTGGCACAATATTTTCTCTAATAAAATTACCGTAACGGTTCAATCACCCACAATTCTATTGTGCTGTAGTCATTAAGGCTTTGGACTTTACCCCCTGAGATTGTGAGCTCATATCCCACTTATGACCAAGTGACTATGAACACGCCACTGTCAAATGAAAGAAATGTAACCCATTCTGTGTATCTTTCCCTTCTCTGTTATTTGCCACATTTCTCTTCTTTCTATTATATCATACTTATGAGCAGCTACATATAAACCCAACTCAATCATTTTATTCTCCTAACAATAAGTGAAGCATATTTTAATGTATTACTTACTTTACTTTGGATTTTTAACAGTGGACTTGTATATTTCTATTTACACTACCAGGTCTCTCTTTATGTGAAGGTCTAAACAGGGCCTGTCTTAAACTCCCTGTCCCCTCAACTAAACTATTCACACACCTCCTCAGTGCCTGTCTAGTTCAAGTGTAGAGTCCCAATACCCCATAAACCAAAGTCCTTCTGTGCAAAACCAAAATTTGAGCCATGTGTTAAACCTGCATAGGCCGACTTTCAAAGAAGACCATCTTCTCAGTTCCGCCTCTCAGCCTGGTACCTAAATCTTTAGATTTGGATTGTAGAACTGACTGCCTGACCTTACTTACAGTTAGGTCCATAAATATTTGAACAGAGACAACTTTTTTCTAATTTTGGTTCTGTACATTACCAGAATGAATTTTAAATGAAACAACTCAGATGCAGTTGAAGTGCAGACTTTCAGCTTTAATTCAGTGGGGTGAACAAAACGATTGCATAAAAATGTGAGGCAACTAAAGCATTTTTTTAACACAATCCCTTCATTTCAGAGGCTCAAAAGTAATTGGACAAACTAAATAACTGGAAATAAAATGTTCATTTCTAATTCTTGGTTGAAAACCCTTTGCTGGAAATGACAGCCTGAAGTCTTGAACTCATGGACATCACCAGATGTTGGGTTTCCTCCTTTTGAATGCTCTGCCAGGCCTTTACTGCAGAGGCTTTCAGTTGCTGTTTGTTTGTGGGCCTATCTGTCTGAAGTTTAGTCTTCAACAATTGAGTTAAGATCAGGTGACTGACTTGGCCATTCAAGTATTTTCCACGTCTTTGCTTTAATAAACTCCTGTTTTGCTTTGGCTGTATGTTTTGGGTCATTGTCCATCTGTATCATGAAACACTACCCAATCAATTTGACTGTATTTAGCTGGATTTGAGCAGACAGTATGTCTCTGAACACCTCAGAATTCATTCAGCTGCTTCTGTCCTGTGTCACATCATCAATAAACACGAGTGTCCCAGTGCCACTGGCAGCCATGCACGCCCAAGCCATCACACTGCCTCCACCGTGTTTTACAGATGATGTGCTATGCTTTGGATAATGAGCTGTTCCACGCCTTCTCCATACTTTTTTCTTGCCATCATTCTGGTAGAGGTTGATCTTGGTTTCATTTGTCCAAATAATGTTTTTTCCAGAACTGTGCTGGCTTTTTTAGATGTTCTTTAGCAAAGTCCAATCTAGCCTTTCTGTTCTTGAGGCTTATGAGTGGCTTGCACCTTGCAGTGCACCCTCTGTATTTACTTTCATGCAGTCTTCTCTTTATGGTAGACTTGGATATCAATACGCCGACCCCCTGGAGAGTGTTGTTCACTTGGTTGGCTGTTGTGAAGGGGTTTCTCTTCACTATGGAAATGATTCTGCGATCATCCACCACTCTTGTCTTCCGTGGACGTCCAGGTCTTTTTGCGTTGCTAAGTTCACCAGTGCTTGCTTTCTTTCTCAGGATGTACCAAACTGTAGATTTTGCCACTCGTAATATTGTAGCAATTTCTCAGATGGGTTTTTTCTGTTTTCAAAGCTTAAGGATGGCTTCTTTCACCTGCATGGAGAGCTCCTTTGACCGCATGTTGTCTGTTCACAGCAAAATCTTCCACATGCAAGCACCACACCTCAAATCAACTCCAGGCCTTTTATCTGCTTAAGTGATAATGACATAACGATGGACTTGCCCACACCTGCCCATGAAATAGCCTTTGAGTTAATTGTCCAATTACTCTAGAGCACCTGAAATGAAGGGATTCTGTTAAAAAATGCTTTAGTTGCTTCACATTTTTATCGTTTTGTTCACCCCACTGAATTAAAGCTGAAAGTCTGCACTTCAACTGCATCTGAGTTGTTTCATTTAAAATTCATTGTGGTAATGCACAGAACCAAAATTAGACAAAAGTTGTCTCTGTCCAAATATTTATGGACCTAACTGTAAGTCATTATTTTCAAGCATGGACAATGACAACTGAATTCACTTCTACCATGGCCAGGAGCCTATGTACCCTTCCAGGGAAGTCTCCTACCTGTGTATGAGACTCTGGAGCACACTTGTGTCTCAGCCCCCTTAATGAGTGAGTCCCCCACTATCTCTACTTCTCTCTTTCCGTAAACTGATTTTGAGATGACCCATTTGGTCTTGTTGTTCACACATATCACCTCAGAGTAATCAGACTCTCTGGCCATCTCAGGAATGTAAAGAAATCAGTTGGACAATAAAACTCTGAGGTTGATGCCCCCAGAGACCCACCTGTTTTTACCTCTCCTCCTACCTCACTTTTTAGATCCCTACTGTCTCCCTAAAGGACACCTGGGAAAATTGCACCAATTTCTAATTACAATACAGCTTAGTGATTTCCTCCTTGAGTTCTGCAGGCATCTCCTGTAGATACAGGCCTCCTGGGAGCAGACTTCAACAAAGCCAGTTTTCAAGAAGTTCAGCATCATAAAGGACTAGCATTGTGTTGGTGTAATGATTAAACACATTTGGGTGGCAGTTAAGTACTTTTAACAAAGTAAACTGGCCCTCTCTAAGCCTCTGTATTTGCTGTTTAGGATGCTCTCTCTTTTACACTTCCTGCTGCTACTTCCATGCTGCAAGCAAGGTTATTATAGTTAACAACAACTAAAATCAAAATTGAAACTATTACTAGCAATTAGGCAAACCGAAAATTGGATCAACAATTGGCTACTTCTGATTCGGCTTCAGTCTCTCCAGGTCACACTGTAGTCAGTGCGCGGCCGAAGTCAGCAGCACCAATTCAGCCACAGGGTGAGTGGGTAACAGTAAGACGGGGGTCTAAGAAGCCAAAATGTAGTCCCTCAGCACCCAGGTCACCAATTCAAACCCAGAACAGATTATCAGTGCTCCACAGTGCGCCTGTGGAAACTGAGAATAAGAAAGTGCTCATAATTGGCGATTCCATAGTGCAGAATGTTAGAATTCCAAACTATGTTAAACCCCAGTTAATGTTAAGTGCCTCACAGGGGCCAAGATTTCTGGCATAGAGGCCGCATTGGACCGTGTCGCCGACAATGAAGTATCTACCTTATTGCTGCATGTCGGCACTAATGATATTTATTTACAGTAATCGGAGGTATAAAAGAGGAAATTCATCTCTCTATGCACCAACGCTAAAAGAAAATGTCGGAATTTAGTTGTATCTGGCCCCTTACCAAGATTATATAGAGGGATGTGATTTATAGCAGATTGCATTCCCTTCACTGCTCTCAGCATTCTTCTAGCCTAAAACTCATACCAGAGCCAGGACTGAGTCTAGTAAACGTTCAGGGTCACTAAGCCACACTGCTGTCCTGCATTCACAGAAATGTGCAAACAGACACTTGAATATTCTGTTTGGGATTAGGAGAAAGTGCAACAAACATCGTAGAGTTTAAACAAAGCAGAGGTTAAAAAGAGGAGCCAAACGGATGTTCACCAAAATCAAAGCACAAATCCAAACTCAAATTCTTTCTGAACAAAGCAGAAGGCTTAGCCCAAAATTCTCACTAGCACACCTCTTAGAAAGATTTTGGAAGTATCCACAATTTTGGAAAATGTCTTGTCCACCACCTCACCCCTTATATGGTCATGTTGATGACATCATTATGCGTGAATTCTGTGATCACACTCCCTAGTGATGGATTGGTGCATCAAAGCAGCGTCTCAACAAATTGGGTTCAAAGTAGATAATAAAATTACCCAAACTCAAACAAAATAACTTTGTTAGAAAACAAAAATTTATTTGAGTTCTCCGAATTCTGAATTGAAATCTGAATTGAATTCTCCAAACCTTCATAAAAATGATTTCAACGCCAAGGAAAAGCTAATGGAGCTCAAATAAATAAGAATCAAGTTTAACGTACCTCGACTGCTGCCCTCTAGTGGTCTCCTGAGACTACTGCTTTAAATGGACTAGAACTGCTAAGAAGAAAGGCAGCCTGGCCTACCCAGGGAGTAACCAAGTCTTCCTTTTGCAATTTGTCTTTCTTTTGTTCACCATTTTCTCAGGATCTCCTCTGTTTATGACTGTGACAAGTTATGTTGACTGGACAAAGGAGTCCTGTGGTGGATGACTTGCAACATCTTGGCAGTGAACTGTTTAAATGCAGGCTATGAGTAAATTGGCATCTGAACTTTGTGTAAATAAAGGAAACACTGTGCAAAAGATTCCTAAGAACCTCTAGACCCTACAATTAACAAATGGTAACTGTACTTTTTGTAACTGCATTTAACTGTACTTTTATCCTGAAGGTGAATTTTTGTAACAGTGCTTTATTGCTGACTTGTCATCAAGTGTTTGCCCAATGCCACAATGCATTTTCACTTCAGTTTATCGTTACATTTTCAGTCTTGTGATTTTTCTTTTTGTGCCAGTCTGTGTTTCTTAAAAGGTAAAAACAGCTGACAAGTTTCTCGTGCTGCTACTTCTGCTTTGTATTGTTACTCATAAATTGTAAACTGGCAAGATTAACTTTCATTAAGAAGATGCATGCAATCTATCTCCTCTCTAGTTTCTTTGAATAGTGTGAGAACCTCAAGCTCAGGGTGAAAGCAGGAGGGAGTCAGCCTCTCTATCCTCACATAGTTCTCTTTAGATTCACAATTATTGTCTCATTAAATCATCTCAGCTTTCAAGCTGTACCCAACATGGTAGACACGGTGTAGTGGTGATGTGAGGAGAATGTTCACAACTTGGTTTACAGTTAGTATCTTTCTATAATTTAAACTCAGCTACACATGTGGCTCCCTCAGTCTCTCATCACATCAGCCCTGATTTTTTGCCTCGATGGCCATCACTCCTCCAAATTACAGTCCCATTGAGGTGACACACTGCTCATCCCTTCCATACAGCACCCATCTATATTCATTAAAAAATCAGTAAACTTACCTGCTCCAGTCAGCTTGACACGGAATAACTCCACAGATAGTTGTGTGGCCTTTCAAACCTTCACGGTGTCTCCTTAGAAGAGCAACTGAAGGTCTGAATGTCCACACGGTTGTGATGAGGGTGACCCCCTCAATGGCCTCATTGACACAGAAGTGCGGTGTGCGGGGCCGGCTCTACGCTGGGGCAAGAGGGGGGCAATTCCCCCTTAAATCAAACTTTTAGAAGTTGAGAAAGAAAATAATAGATCACCCACAAACTGAATATGGTCAAGATTTACTACAGTAGCTGAAAAATCCACTGGAAAAGGCACAAATGAGATGATAGGTTTCACCTTTTGTTCGCTCTTTCCCTCCGTACTCTGTTTGTGCGCATGCTCACACAGCACTCGGCAGAGATCCCCCACTCACCCTCTCCTCAGCTAAACATCCAATCACTGTTAGTATGCAAATGACCCGGTGTCAGGTTTCTCAGTAGGCAGGGCAGAGCAAAATGACCTGCGCAACAGCGGGAGGCTTTGAAGAAGCAGCAAATCTCTGTCGTCAAAATCATAGCGACTCGTGAGATAATTAAGAACTAAAAAATACATCTATACAGTATTTGTACAGTCAATGGGGGACTAGTCCATTGTTCTTCTCACAGTTTCAGTCTGGTAGAGAAGGGTTTCTTTCTCGATCCCACAAGCACCACTGTGAGCAGGGTTTTTAGTTGTTATAATCTGATGAGGAATATTTTATTTTTTGTTGTTTTATTTTTTCAGTTTTCCTCCTGAGGGATTGCCACCTTATCGTGGTCAAGGGGTTTGCGTGCCTCAGTGACCCTAAGAGCTACACCAGCAGAAGCTTAGCCTTCAGGTGGGACACCCAAGTTGGACAGGTCTTAGGGTAGAGGCCTGATAAAGTGCAATCCAATTACATGACAAAAACAGTTATCCAGAGCACCCCCACCCCCACCCTTTCCCGCCTCTGTCGCCACCATGTGCCCCTTTCACATTTCTGTCTGCCCCCTCATATATGCTTGTCTAGAACCGGCCCAGGCCGTGTGCTTCAGTCACGTTAATCAGGAAATGAAAACCACAGAAAGTTAAGAAGCTGTGAGGGGAAAACAAAGCAAGAAGTAAAATGTGCTTGAGCAGCCCAAGCCTACAGTTTTAGTTTTTATTCACATCTAATGTTACAAAAACATTAAAATTAAATATACTCAAATCTGCTGTAAGTAAGACAGGGCAGGTAAGCAGAAGGGAGTTAAGGTGTGTGCAGTTGTGTAATTCATCCTGTAGCTGTATAGCGCCTCTTTATACTTGCTGTTTAAAATTTGCCATTCACTTGTTGTTTTGTGTTTACTTTATTTGGCAGTTTTCAGTAATTTGTTTAGCAGTACACTATCAAATAAAGCCTGGCATTTTCTTTTTTTCTTTTTTTTTTTTTGCTGTAGTTTATTTAAAACTGGGTGCAGCTTTTTGTTGTTTCAAGTATCAATCCTACACCTGAGCTGAGTCAGTTCAAGGGCTGCACTCCTGCTCAGGTTGGGCTATCATTTTGTTTTTTCTTTATAATGTTGTGCCACATATAGGCAAACTATTGATATGTGAGTGATGTCCATCACAAGTGTATATCTGATGGGACTGGTCAGTTGAGCCTTTAATGTTATTACTTTTTGCTTTGAACTGCAAGTTCACAAAATCCTGGGTGTTCTACTAAGCTTGCAAATGTTATGAATGAGTTCATTGTGACCCTTCTTGCAATCCTAACATTGCGTTTTTCTGGTGTGTTTCATTCTTAGTATGAGCTTTGAAGCTTTCTGAAGTCAATGGTAATAAAGATTGTTTTTTTTTCATAATATTCAGAGGATGTGGCCCTACCTCACTAATTATGCCATACATCTCCTAGTTTCGGCACTGCTTCTCTCATGGATGGACTATTGCATCTCTCTCCTGGCTGGGCTCCCATCAAATGCTATCAGACCTCTCCAGCTCTTTCTTCTGTACAGGTGTTCTTGGTTCCTCGTTTTACTCCTACTTTTCCTCTAATTGTGTCTCTTCACTGCCTTCCTACTTTTCCTCTAATTGTGTCTCTTCGCTGCCTTCCTACTTTTCCTCTAATTGTGTCTCTTCGCTGCCTTCCTGTTTCTGCAAGGATCCAGTTCAAACCACTTGTCTGAATGGTTCTACTCCTCAGAGTCAAAAAGTCTTTGGTCTCTCCATATGTCACTTCAAGAAGTCTCTGTTTTGTCTCTGCCTGTCTAATTACTGTCCCTCCTCTTGCCAGACATGCCAGGACCGGACAATGCTTCTCCATTCTTGCTCCAATACTGTGGAATGACCTGATATGTAACAGCTGTTTGAACTGCACCCAATATGCTCATGTTTAGGCTCTCTTTTGACGACACCCCTTTTCATTTAAGTTTTTTGAATTGTTTAGTATCTCTTCTACAGGACAGCCAATGTTGTAATGACAGAGAGTTTAGAATGTTATGTGTGTCTCTGTCTTTTACAGGTATGACTACAGTATGTAGTATGTAAGACAGCTGTGTCTTCTTCAGTTTCCATCTTGTTCTCTGTTACATTCTAATCTTTCTTGTATATATTATGACTTGCTTTATAAGTCATCTTGGATAGAGTTGAAGATGATACGATTTTCGCTTGGAGTAGCGAGGGTAGACAGGATTAGGTATATTAGGGGGACAACACCGGTGTGACAGTTTGGTGACAAAGTTAGAGAGGCGAGATTGAGATGGTTTGGGCACGTGCAGAGGAGAGATGATGGGTACATTGGGAAAAGAATATGGAAGATGGAACTACCAGGCAAAACAAAAAGAGGAAGGCCAAAGAGGAGGTTTATGGATGTGGTGAGGGAGGACATGAAGGCAGTCGGTGTGGCAGAAAAGGATGTGAAAGACAGGGATAGATAGAGATAGATGATCTACTGCGGTGTTCCATAAATAGGAACAGTCAAAAGAAGAAGAAGAAGAAGGATAAAAGCATCTGCTAAATTAATAATAATGATAATAATAACTAGCCGACGCCCGCCGTAGCATACAGCGGTGTAAGAACAGGAACGGAAAACGGTGAGAAAGGAATTCGGAAATCAAGAAGAAATAAAAATTTCATGAAAGACGCAGTTGTGAATAGCTGTTTTGGTGCAGACGACAAATAATGAGTCGAAAGATCTAACCATAGAAAAAGCCACGAACAACTGACCGGGGTTGAAGAGTGGTTGTTAGAATTATTGTGAAGAGTAAACAGCATGTGGGCATGAGGAAGGCCGTGCTTCTGAAATTCGATTACATAAATATAAGAGATAACAACCCCAAAAAGATGTTGTTGTAGAATGTCTCTAAGTAATTCCCACAGCTTAATCCAAAAGACTCGTACTACAATATCAGGTCTGTGCTCCGGTCTTTGGCTATCCGACAGTCCATGTAGAATTTCCGGCCAAGCAGAATTACATGTGAAAGTGATAAATAAATCAGGCTTTCCGAATTTATGTACTATGGTCATGGCATCCTGATAGCTTTGTTGCATGTATCTTGGACTTCCTGCAAATGTGGACCGTAATATGATAATTTTGCCTACACATACGTTATTTTCAGTGTTTTCTTGCAGTGTGTCTGATAGTCCTTTGTGTTGTTCCACTCACAGATCTTGTTGATGTGATCTGAGATCGTTGAGACGCGCGCCCTCTGTTTTAATATACGGATTTACGACGTACTGTTGGAAGAGTTTGCCGCTGGAGTGCAAAATACGAAATGTATTCCTCATTGATAATCTGTACATGTAAAACTGGCATTGAGTAAGCCTGATTCGGTTGGCGGTTCTTTTATCAAGAACATGTTGTAAATCTTTGTGCCAGTCAATGTCTCCATAAAGGAATAAACGTGGGTAAACCAGAGGATCGATATTCATATTGAGCGTGGAAATCTGTTTACAGGAGTTGCCTCTGAGATAGATGCAAATATCCTTTCGGCAGGCAGTTCTCCGTCTTCTCCGATGAAAATCACTGCAACATCGGTGTGACATGTCGGGGCATTGTATTGTCGTAAATCCTGCCCAGGGTATTCCTTGAAAACCATTCGTACAGATGCTGTTGGATTGGACTGAGCGATTTCATGCGTGTGTTTGTATGATTTAGTGAAGGGGTTGATTGTTCTGAGCATGGAATCTAGCTGGAGAAGTAAATTTTCGCTGCATGCAGAGTTTGCTTTATTTTGTAAGCGTACTTCAGTAGCTTGAGCTCTGTCAGAAACATACAACTGTCCATATCCTGGAGAGGTAGAAGTGTTAGCGTATAGTGGAGAGATTTGATGATAAATTTGCCCGTGTATTTTAAAACAGTATGGTCCATGGCCAGGAGGTTGAGTTATTTGTGCACCCATGGAAGCAAACGCTAGAGAAGAGTTGTATTCTCGAATGTGTTCACGATAATTTTTACCTTCTGATGTTTGCTGTGTAGTAGGTAGTAAGGCTACTTTACCGTCGTGGCAGCACCTGAAGTACTTGTTGGATGTATTACGCTCAGCAGGCCAGTATAGTGCATGACAGTGTTTGCACTGCTGGTCTGGAGTTCCAATGTTGTACTCTTGGACGGGAAGACAGGAATGAGGTGAAGAAGTACCTGTGGTAACTGGAAGAGGATTGTATGTATGTCTGTTGACACTGCGTTGGTTTGGAAACATTGCTTTGCAAATGTCGCATTGCAAGACTTGTGAATGAGTTTTGTTGTGTTTAGTCAGACAATCCTGTGTAGTGAACTTCTTATTTCATTTCTGGCACTCATATATTTGTTGGGAAGAATGCCTTTTCTTGTGTTTAGCAAGTGAGGTTCGCGTTTGAAAAGTTTTGTTGCAGGAATCGCACTGGAAGAATGTGTTACTGGAGTGGGAGTCAGGTAATTTTTCAGCAGAGTGAATTTTTGTGTGTTTGTGAAGATAGTTCTGTGTTGTGAAACGTTTTGTGCAAGTGTAACACTGAAACAATTTGTCGTTGCTGTGAATTTTCTTGTGTTTGGCAAGTCTGGGTTTTGTTTTGAAAGGTTTACTACAAATGTTGCAGAGGAAGGTTGTACCAGTAGACGAAACTGTAGTATTTTGTGGAAGAGAAGAATGACTGAGGACTGATGTGTTGGTGTTATCAGACATTATATGCTGCTGTGGAGACATGATCGGAATCGGTAGGAGGGCTTCATAGTGGCCATTGTCCAGTTCTCCTAAGTACAGAAGGTAAATGAAGAAAGTATTTCCAGAATTGTAAATGCAAGGCGGGATGTTGGGGTCGTGTTTGAAGTAAATGACAATGGTAGCATGGAGAATCTCTGAAAGAGCTTGAATTTCAGCTTCACCACCATAAACTCCAGATGTTGCCATGTATTGATAATACTCCTGACTTGTTGTGATAACTCGATTTGCGTCGGAAAGAACAACAGGAAGAATGTCTCCAAATCTGTCCCAATGTGATCCAATGAAATCTACTGCCCTATGTCGTAGTGAGAGTGCATTGCCTTTGTCAACAGTTGATGTAAAAAAATAACCCACTGATAGGAACGGGCAGTTGCTGGATCCCGGAATAGAGATGACGTTGTACAAAAACCCGTCGACAGAGAAGATATTGTCGTTCATTTTATAACAAAGGCTTAGGAAACAACTGTCGCATCCATCCATCCATCCATCGTCTCCCACTTATCCGAGGTCAGGTCACGGGGGCAGCAGCTTGAGCAGAGATCCCCAGACTTCCCTGTCCCTGGCCACTTCTTCTAGCTCTTCCGAGAGAATCCCAAGGCGTTCCCAGGCCAGCCGGGAGACATAGTCCCTCCAGCGTGTCCTGAGTCTTCCCCGGGGCCTCCTCCCGGTTCGACGTGCCCGGAACACCTCACCAGGGAGGCGTCCAGGAGGCATCCTGATCAGATGCCCGAGCCACCTCATCTGACTCCTCTCGATGCGGAGGAGCAGCAGCTCTACTCTGAGCCCCTCCCGGATGACTGAGCTTCTCACCTCATCTTTAAGGGAGAGCCTAGACACCCTGCGAAGGAAACTCATTTCAGCCGCTTGTATTTGCGATCTCATTCCTTTGGTCACTACCCATAGCTCAAGACCATAGGTGAGGGTAGGAACATAGATCGACTGGTAAACTGAGAGCTTTGCCTTACGGCTCAGCTCCTTTTTCACCACGACAGACCGATGCAGCGCCCACATCACTGCGGACACCGCACCGATCCGCCCCTCAATCTCATGCTCCATTCTTCCCTCACTCATGAACAAGACCCCGAGATACTTGAACTCCTTCACTTGAGGCAGGATCTCGCTCCCAACCCTGAGAGGGCACTCCACCCTTTTCCTGCTCAGGACCATGGTCTCGGATTTGGAGGTGCTGATTCCCATCCCAGCCGCTTCACACTCGGCTGCGAACCGATCCAGAGAGAGCTGAAGATCACGGCTTGATGAAGCAAACAGGACAACATCATCTGCAAAAAGGAGTGACCCAATCCTGAGTCCACCAAACCGGACCCCCTCAAAACCCTGGATGCACCTAGAAATTCTGTCCATTAAAGTTATGAACAGAATCGGTGACAAAGGGCAGCCCTGACGGAGTCCAACTCTCACTGGAAACGTGTTCGACTTACTACCAGCAATGCGGACCAAGCTCTGACACCGGTTGTACAGGGACCGAACAGCCCTTATCAGGGGGTCCGGTACCCCATACTCCCGGAGCACCCCCCACAGGATTCCCCGAGGGACACGGTCGAATGCCTTTTCCAAGTCCACAAAACACATGTAGACTGGTTGGGCAAACTCCCATGCACCCTCCAGGACTCTTCTAAGGGTGTAGAGCTGGTCTACTGTTCCACGACCAGGACCAAAACCACACTGTTCCTCCTGAATCCAAGGTTCGACTATCCAACGGACCCTCCTCTCCAGAACCCCTGAATAGACTTTTCCAGGGAGGCTGAGGAGTGTGATCCCTCTGTAGCTGGAACACACCCTCTGGTCCCCCTTCTTAAAGAGGGGGACCACCACCCCAGTCTGCCAATCAACAGACAGCCCTACAACATCCAGAGCCTTGAGGAACTCTGGGCGTATCTCATCAACCCCCGGGGCCCTGCCACCAAGGAGTTTTTTGACCACCTCAGTGACCTCAGTCCCAGTGATGGGGGAGCCCACCTCTGAGTCCCCAGGCTCTGCTTCCTCATTGGAAGGCATGTTAGTGGGATTGAGGAGGTCTTCGAAGTACTCCCTCCACCGACCCACAACGTCCCGAGTCGAGGTCAGCAGCGCACCATCACCACCATATACAATGTTGACACTGCACTTCTTTCCCCTCCTGAGACACCGGATGGTGGACCAGAATCTCCTCGAAGCCGTCCGAAAGTCGTTCTCCATGGCCTCCCCAAATTCCTCCCATGCCAGAGTTTTTGCCTCAGCAACCACCAAAGCCGCATTCTGCTAGGCCTGCTGGTACCTATTAGCTGCCTCCAGAGTCCCACAGGACAAAAGGGTCCGGTAGGACTCCTTCTTCAGCTTGACAGCATTCCTCACCGCCGGTGCCCACCAACGGGTTCGGGGATTGCCACCACGACAGGCACCGACCACCTTACGGCCACAGCTCCGGTCAGCCGCCTCAACAATAGAGGCACAGAACATGGCCCATTCGGACTCAATGTCCCCCACCTCCCTCAGGACGTGGTTGAAGTTCTGCCGGAGGTGGAAGTTGAAGCTACTTCTGATAGGGGGCTCTTCCAGATGTTCCCAGCAGACCCTCACAACACGTTTGGGTCTACCAGGCCTGACCAGCATCCTCCCCCACCATCGAAGCCAATTCACCACCAGGTGGTGATCAGTTGACAGCTCCGCCCCTCTCTTCACCCGAGTGTCCAAGACATGTGGCCACAAGTCCGACGACACGACCACAAAGTCGATCATCGAACTGAGGCCTAGGGTGTCCTGATGCCAAGTGCACATATGAACACCCCTATGCTTGAACATGGTGTTCGTTATGGACAATCCGTGATGAGCACAGAAGTCCAATAACAAAACACCGCTTGGGTTCAGATCGGGGGGGCCATTCCTCCCAATCACGCCCTTCCAGGTCTCACTGTCATTGCCCACGTGAGCATTGAAGTCTCCCAGCAGAACTAGGGAGTCCCCAGAAGGTATGTCCTCTAGCACCCCCTCCAGGGACTCCAAAAAGGGTGGGTACTCTAAACTGCTGTTCGGCGCATACGCGCAAACAACATTTAGGACCCGACCCCCCCACCCGAAGGCGGAGGGAGGCTACCTTCTTGTCCACCGGGGTAAACCCCAATGTACAGGTTCCAAGTCGGGGGCAATAAGTATACCCACACCCGCTCGGCGCCTCTCACCAGGGGCAACTCCAGAGTGGTAGAGAGTCCAGCCCCTCTCAAGGAGATTGGTTCCAGAGTCCACGCTGTGCATCGAGGTGAGCCCGACTATATCTAGCCAGAACCTCTCAACCTCATGCACTAGCTCAGGCTCCTTCCCCTTCAGAGAGGTGACATTCCACGTCCCAAGAGCCATCTTCTGTAGCCGAGGATCGGACCGCCAAGGTCCCCGCCTTCGGCCACCACCCAACTCACACTGCACCCGACCTCCTTGGCCCCTCCCATATGGTAGATATTAACATCTTAAAGAAAGAAATGTATCCTGTAATAAGACAAGTCTGACAAAACCCTTTAATTAGTAATCAGTCAGGAGAAAAGTTTGTCCATTTGCATCATTTATTACTCTTCAGTTAATGCTGGAACAGGGAGTATTCTTTCACTGCATGGTCAGAATGGTCAAAACACAAAGGGTGGAAGTTCATTTTATAAACTATTGAAGTACCTAACATCAATGCATACATTTCACACTCTGATTGGTTGTTCTTCAGTATCTCTTAGTTTAGATATCTCTGTGTATGTGTCAACTGTCCAATTTTATTGTTTACAGGACATCTGCTGATCTCTTAATCATACATTTGGTGTATGGCATCAACCTGCTCCTGGTACATTCTTGTCTTTGTTGTTCAATTGAACTTTATTTGGTTATCCGATAGGCCTGAGCAGGGTTGTGACATTTATTTATGCATCTAAGATGAATGCTATATATTTTAATATGGAAGGCATATCAAAACACTTTATCCTAAATGACTATGTGACCTCCTAAGTCTAATTTTTCTTCCACACTATCAAGTAGAATTTTGTCTTCTTACCTTAACTGACAGGAAGATGTACAGAGAGCATAAATATGTGCATATTAAAGTATGGCTGTATACTGTATTAGTATACACCTATGTAAATGTCTGATATGTTTTTACTGAAATAAATTTACAGTGGAATAAATTAAAATGAAATCTGGGTTGTGGTGCCATTTAGTTCAATAAGGCTGTTAACATTTTACAATTCCTGCTATAGAGCATCACATTAAGAGACTGACAATGGTATAAAAAGAAATAGACAGATAGACAGATAGATAGATTAGGATCCAAAGTTTAAGTGCAAAATTAACAGAGTAGCACATTAAAAGTAGCTTGTCTTAATGCTAACAGTATCAAACGATTTCTTTTAATCTGGTTGTATTCTTGAATAAAAGCACACATCTTTTGTGAAAGTGTTTATTTGATATTTGTACTTTGGTCTTCACACATATTATACACTTCATGTCAGCATTTTGTCAATTATTACTGTAACATGAAAAAAGTTTGTTTTAGTTATGTGCTTAACATTTCTTGCCTCACATTTCCTGTCTTCCTACATTTACACAGATCATTGTAGAAATGGAACACAAATGGAATGCATGTATTTCAAATAACGACATAATATTTTCCAGTACAATTCCCTACAACTCACTGCCAGATTATAAAGCCAGCACAGACTTTGGCTGTCAGAATTTTGCAGTGTGATGCCTTCAGCTGGCTGAACGGATGATGGTTAAGTACATACAGGCTGTGTGCTGCTAACTGACACATTTGTAGAACAAAAGCTTATCGGCAGGCAGAGTGATAAGGAGTAGCGTGGAATATTAAGGTGGTCCAGGACAATGTACATTTTTGGGCGTTTCAGGGATTCTAGTGTTAAGCACATGTCTTCTTCAGATGGCTAATGAGCCTGTGACGATGCGGGTCCTGCTCCATGCTCCCATCTCTCTTTTGGGAGCCTCTTGAACCCGACACCATCGGTAAAGTAACCAGATGAGCTGGACAGTGAGGACACCAAGTGAAGCAAGTGGAATGTGCAAAGTACAAAAGTGCTTTTATTTAAAACAAAACCAAAACAGTATTCAAAAGAAAGTGCAGTGCTTCAAAGTTAACCTTAAATAAATAGTCCATTAAAACAACAAATGAAGGTTAAAATCCCAATAAATAATTCCTTTTAAAACAAGGTTAAAATCAACAGCAGACTGGAAGCTGTCCTTTAAAAGCCCGGTGCCGTCTTTTAGCTGGCGGCTCCCCTGCTTCTCCCATCCGGGGCCTGCAATAATGGAGTTGCTCTACCTGCAGGTGCAGCTGTCTTCTACACTGGTCTGGTGTAGCCTTTTGTCCTCTGACTACTTAGAGCTCATCCCTCCAAACCAAGTCTCGGGTTTCCCAATGGCCAGGGTAGTCTTCTTTGCCTGTCTCTCCAGCTCCTCAAAACTACTCATCTGGAGTGACCACTTCTTTCTGCCCCCCAAGTGTCGGCCAAACACTACTTCAGGGCTCTCTTCTCAGCTGCCTGTATTTACCAACGAGCCTGATCTTCCTGCTCACCCGCTCACACCTGCACCTGCTCTTTTCTTCTCCTTCCTTCTCCCTTTAACCTCCTCCCTGTTCTTTTCTTTTCTTTCTTTCCCCTCTGCACTCACACTCCTACTATTTATAATGGGGATGTGGTACGGGTGTGCCGATTAGCAGCTCCCGACATCAATTAAGACACAGGTGATCCCACACCTGTGCAGTTCAGTGAGGAAACGCCCATGCCCATATCACGCCAGGGAACCAATTTGGCCACACTACCACTCCCCCTCTTTGAGCTGAGAGTGTGGTGATTTATTTATTTAAAAACTGACCATCCATTCTTTTCGAGATGCGAACCCACTATATCACAGATCCTTATCTTAGTGAGGGTGTCTGGATTTGTCTGGAAAGCAGTAGGAAAAAAGGTCTTATTTTAGGAGTGTAATATTAAGTGCAGATTTTAATTTCAATTCATATCTTTCTAATAATATTAAAAGGCAAGATTAAAGGGGAATATTATAGTCATGGGGGACTACCTGAATAATAATTGGGCCAACCTTGTAAATAGCAGAGTACAAGAACAAGTTTGTAGATGTGATTTAATTATGTATTCTAATTTTTAAAATAAGAACTCAAAAAGTTCTTCCTTTGTTGCTTTACAATAGTTGTAAGAGCCATTTGCTAGTTATTTAAGTTATATAAATGTTGGCCTACATATTAGTGCTTAGTCTATTGGGAGGTTCTTACAACCCCCATGAATAGAATCGGTATATTCTAACTGTTTCTAGCCTCTCTGACTGCACATTAAACTCTGTTAGTGACCTGCCTTGCCATGTGTAAGGTGTTGAGGGCACATGGTTTTAAACTGTGCCTAATGTGCCTTGCGTACATTTGATGCCAAGTAATATGAAAGATACATGAAAGATAAAGACGTACTTTATTGAATGTGCAGCGCTATATGTTTAAAGCGTACAGAAGAACAAGTAAAGCATCTTTAAGTATAGAAACAACTAAAGTTTGACAAGAAAAGCTAGGTTTAGAGAAGAGACATTTTTTCTAATTTTTTTCCTTTTTTTCTATGTGTGTAACAACTTTATTCTTTATTCTTATGTGGATTATTTGCTTTTAATTTTCACTAAATATTTTTAAAACGAACTTTTGGACTGAGAGATTTCTTTCGGCACACGTTTTACCCGTGCTTGATCTTGCGTTACTCTCCTGCAGCTACACTAAAGTTTAAAACTTGCCTAAAATTGAAAGAAAGAAGCCTGACGTCGGTCAGCAACAGAAGTTAACAACGACAACCTGAAAAGGCTTGACAGGTACTTGTAATCTTTGTCTTTGAACAGAATTGAACATTTGGGAAAACTGCTAGTCTCCTTGTGTGACTGTATAAACTAAGATGAAGGAGCTTAAATACCTCAAAGGGAACCTGTCCTGGTGCATAATCGACATGACATCTGAACCTGGAAGCCTGAGGAAATATCAAACTCCCCATGGAAGCTTGAGAGGCTTAAGTGTATACCCCGATGATTGTGATGTAACAGAGGAGGACTAGCTTCAAGATGACAGCAAGCAGTTCAACGTACCAGAGCTGATAGGGTTTATCTCTGGAAGCATGGCAATGGCCAACCCTTCAGTAACAGTTGTTGATCTTCGATCGGAAATAGACGACAAATATGGACAGTTATCCAGCCTGATGAAGTACATAAAGGATTTACAAAAAGTAAATCTAACTGTAAAAAAATAAAAACAATTATCGAGAATAATTTCTTCAACCTGAGAATGGAATATAGAAGGTTAAGCAATTAATTTTTTCCATGAAAAGCAGCAAAGATGTACGAAAAAGGATACATAAGGGTAGTGATGCTAAATTGAAGACTTTATGAACATTTACGGGAAATATGATGGATTGGGTTTTGGAAATACGTCAAAATAAAAGCCTCAACAAGCTGCAACCTCACTTTTCTGCAAACCTATTCAAGGACTACAGATTTTTCAACGATGTCACCCCTGCTGACAGTGTCTGTCAAGTCTCCGCAGAAACTAAAAGTCAAGCAAGTTCAGCGGCTACTTCAGTTAATGTTCACAGGACTCTAGAAACAATGCACACTGGCTGTTAGCCAGAGCTGAGACTCAAAGGAGTCAACAGGCTCTAGAAATAGAGAGGAGGCTCAGTTGAAAGCCAAAACAGAATTTGAAGAAGCACAGCTAAAGGCTTAAAGAGATCAGCTGGCATTAGGACACAGTCAAAGTCCAAGTAAACCAAATCACTATAATGTTCCAAGGAGACATGAGATGTGAGATGTGAGAAATGAAGAACCATACAATTCAAGTATTTGTAACCTTTTTTATAAAAATGAAAGTAAATACAAGCCTCACCAACCGCATTATGAACAGTGTTATGAACAGCAGTACAAGATGAAAGTGCCCTATGTACCCCACAGAAAGGTTCCAGTTTTTAATGGTGACCCATTGGCTTATATGAACTTTGTCAGGGCATTTGATCGAGCTGTTGATGAGGTGGTAGATAGTCCTCGAGATAAACTAGAAAGCATGCCTAACGACATTGTGGAAAACTGTACATATCTGCCACCAGCAGAAGGTTACAGAAAGCCCATGAAGCAGCTCAAGACTTTTTATGGAAACCACTTACAGATGCCTACATGAAGAAAGCCAAGAAGTGGTCGCAAATAACTTCAGATGATGGAGAGGGTCTAAAAGTATACACAGTCTTTTTTGGTAACTGTATGAGCGTTATGTCCAACTTAATGAACGGAAATGAGTTTAACAACAATTCAAATATCCGCATTATGACATCAAAGCTCCACCAGGAACTGACAGAGTGTTGGCAAAATAATGCTGCAAAGATCAAAAGTAAAGAAGACAGAAGGCCAAGACTCGCTGACTTAGTTGACTTTTTGGAACGACAGGTTACAATAACCATGGATCCTACTGTATGTACGGCACCACCTACCAAAGTCATACCTGGAAGAAGGAAAAGGACAAGACTGATCAACAGAAGTATCCTTTGAAAGGCAGACTGATTAAAAACTATTTTGCTACAAGCTTTGCTGTCACAGCCAAAAAAAGGAATACAGACACCTCAGTCAAAAAGGCAGAGATGGCTGGTCGTACATGCAATAAGCACTGTCTATTTTGCAATGAAAACCATGATCTTGTTGAATGCAATGCAATCCAAAAACTAATTTATGAAAATAGAATTGACTTTTTGAAATCCAAGGGATTATGCTTCAAGTGCCTTAAGCAAGGACATCTTAGTAAAGACTGTGTAGAGAAAATTAAATGCCAAATATGTTCTCATGTACATCCAGTCATTCTGCATATGAATAAGGAAAAGGGCACCGACGATAAAGCTACACCTCCTAAAGAGGAGAACGCTAAGTCAGAAAAGAAGAGCATGTCTTCTTCAAATATTTCTGTGGAACCACCAGAAACTTGTATGTCTATCAGGGACGGAAAAGAGGTGTGATTCCAGTTACAGTTAAGTCTGAAAAGAGTGAAAAATGTGAAAAAAACTTATGTTCTAATAGATTAAGGCAGCACAGGTACATTTTGCACAGAAAGTTTGCAAGAGCAAATCTACATTAACACTGTAGAGAGTGACAAAGTAAATAAATGGAAACTATCAAAATGTTCGGTTTTATCAGAGTTCCATGTCTGTGGGATAGAAGAAAGCACAAAGAAGGTGAGGGTCCTTACACTGTGAAGACAGTTCTTGGATGGATTGTTAATGGCCTGTTAAAGGGAACAGACAATGAAAGACTGCAAAAATACTCAGTCAGTTGTGTGTCAATAATGGAGATAGAGTAAATGTTACTCCAGCAATACAATACAGACTTTCTAGAACACAGCTGTGAGGAGAAGGAGGAAATGTCACAGGAGGACATTAAGTTTATGCGCATAGCCTCAGATTCTGCTAGGCTATTGGATGGACACTATTGCTTATGCCGCTAAAGTGTAAAGTATTATCCGTGTATAGACCTCCTAAATATAATGCATTTTTCTTTGAGGAATTCTCAGACTTGGTGTCAATTGTAATTACTAACTATGACACACTCTTAATAGTTGTTTGAATAGTTGGTGACTAACTTTCATATCGATAATCAGGGTGACCTGAAAGAAAAAGAATTCATGAACCTCCTGGACTCTTTCGATTTGAGACAGCTCGTTAATCAGCCTACACATAAAGCAGGTATACGTTAGACTTGGTAATCACTAAAGGACTAAAAGTTGATGTGAAGCAGATTGTGGATATCGGTTAATCAGACCATTGTCTCTTACTATTTAATATAGAAATAATGAAAAGAAAAAATTTACGAGAAGCATATTGTTAACAAATGCTTCTTTGATTTATCAGCAGCTTTAAAATTTACAAACATTCTAAGCAACCAGTCTGTTTGTAGTGCTAACTATAATAGTGAGATAATGTAAATAGTAAGGTGGAAAATTTTAATACTAAGGTGAGAGCTGCTGCTGACATAGTCATACCTGAAAAGACAGTTAAGAAATCCTCCAGCATTGTTATACCATGGAAGACTCAAGGAGTGTCAGATCTAAAGAGAACATGCCGGAGAGCTCAGCATAAATGGAGAAAAACTAAAATGATTATCCACTATGAGATATTGAAGGCTTAAATAACAGAATACAACAACATAGTCCGTCTTGAGAGGTACTGTTACTTCTCTAGAATTATAAACAACAATGCTAGTAATCCCAGAGTCTTATTCTCTACGATTGATTGTCTGCTGAACCCAGGTCACTCAATGGGATGCCTCAAAAAACTTCCAGTGAAACTTGAGGCTTTTGCTGTATTTTTTAATCAAAAAATTAATGATATTAGAAATAATATAGTACATCTTCCAAATACTGATCCTCTTAAACCCCGGTAATCCATTTTAAACAAATTACATTTTTTCACCAGGACAGATTTATCTGATTTATATAAAATAATTTCTCAACTTAGACCCTCCACCTGCATCCTTGACCCAATACCAACAAGTATCCGGCATGCTAATTGATAGTATTCTTGACATAGTAAACTTGTCATTAGATACGGGGTCTTCCGAGACTGTCTTAAGACTGCTGTAGATAAACCCCTGCTCAAGAAAAATAATCAACTCCTCTACTTTTGAAACTTTTAGACCCATTTCTAATTTGCCTTTCTTAAGTAAAATCCTAGAGAAGGCAGTCATTATTCAGCTAAATGACCACCTCAATAAACATGCCATTCTTGATAAGTTATTGATATTCAATATGGTGTTCCACAAGGCTCTATCCTGGGTCCACTGCTCTTTTCGATTTACATGCTTCCATCAGGTCAGATTATCTTGGGGCATAACGTGAGCTACCACAGCTATGCTGATGACACACAACTGTATTTATCAATAGCGCCTGATGACCACAACACTCTTGATTCACTGACACAATGTCTTACTTATGTTTCTCAATGGATGAGTAGTAATTTTCTCAGACTAAAAAAGCAGAAAACATAAATTGTAGTGATTGGCAAAAATGGATATAATGAGTGTATTAGAAATAAACTTGATCCATTAGGATTAAAAGTCAAAACAGAGGTAAAGAATTTGGAGGTAATTATTGACTCTGACCTGAATTTTAAATCACATATTAATCAGATTACTAGGACAGCATTTTTTCACTTAAGAAATATAACAAAAGTTATACCTTTTATAACACTGCAAGATGCTGAGAAATTAGTTCATGCTTTTGTTTTCAGTCGGCTAGATTACTGTAACGCAGTCCTCTCAGGACCACCCAAAAAAGATATCAATCAGTTACAATGAGAGCAGAATGCAGCTTTTAGAATCTTAACTAGGAAATGAAAATCCTAGCACATCTCTCCAGTTCTGATGTCACAACATTGGTTACCTGTGTCTTTTAGAATTGACTTTAAAATACTGTTTATGGTTTACAAAGCCTTAAATAATCTGCTCCATCCTATATTTCAGAATGCCTTTCACCTTATACTCCAAATCATAACCTTAGATCTTCAAATGAGTGTCTGCTTATAATTTCAAGAGCTAAACTTAAAAGAAGTGGCGAGGTGGCCTTCTGCTGTTATGCACCTAAAATCTGGAATAGCTTACCGATAGGAATTCACCAGGCTAATACAGTGGAGCACTTTAAAGAACTGCTAAAAACTCATTACTTTAACATGGCTTTCTCATACCTTAATTTTAGTTTGGTCCTGATACTCTGTATATGCATTGAATTATCATCATCATTTATTGTGGCTCCACAATCCGTACTAACCCCTACTTTCTTTTCTGTTATTTTTCCGGTTTTCTTTGCTGGCAATCTGTGCCCCCACCACCTAATCAAAGCACCGTGATGTCCCTCCATTGATGGATTAAAGGCCAGAAGTCCACATGACTGTCCATCAAGTTCTGAACCCTGAATACAATGAGGACTGATTGAGGTCATTTATGTTAGGTAGAATGCCTAGAGGGGCTGGGTGGTCTCGTGGCCTCAGAACTCCTGCAGATTTTATTTTTTTTCTGCAGCCATCTGGAGTTTTTTTTTTTTTTTGAATTTTCTGTCCTCCCTGGCCATTGGACCTTACTTTTATTCTATGTTAAATAGTATTGCCTAATTTTATTTTTATTTTGTCTTTTTTCTCTTTCTTCATTATGTAAAGCACTTTGAGCTACATCATTTGCATGAAAATGTGCTATATAAAAAAATGTTGTTGTTGTTATAGAGGGTACACCCACCTTCTATAAGGATTTCCTTCTCAACATGAATTGATTTACATTTGTCCAGTCCAAACTACATTTATATGTATTGTGAATAAGCTTTGATTATTTCTAGTAGCTTCTGTAATTGTTTGTTCCTGCATATATACTTATTAGATTAGATAAATGTTCTTATTCCCATAGGGAAATTCAAATGTGTACAGCAACAAATATATAAAAAATCAAAGATACAGACTCACAGGACAGCTAATACACTCAATCAATCAATCAATCAATCAATAAATGTATATGGTACAGATATTTCAAAATGAGGCGGCACGGTGGCACAGTGGGTAGCGCTGCTGCCTCACAGTTGGGAGACCTGGGGACCTGGGTTCACTTCCCGGGTCCTCCCTGTGTGGAGTTTGCATGTTCTCCCCGTGTCTGCGTGGGTTTCCTCCGGGCGCTCTGGTTTCCTCCCACAGTCCAAAGACATGCAGGTTAGGTGGATTGGCGATTCTAAATTGGCCCTAGTGTGTGCTTGGTGTGTGGGTGTGTTTGTGTGTGTCCTGCGGTGGGTTGGCACCCTGCCCAGGATTGGTTCCTGCCTTGTGCCCTGTGTTGGCTGGGATTGGCTCCAGCAGACCCCCGTGACCCTGTGTTTGGATTCAATGGGTTGGAAAATGGATGGATTTCAAAATGAATTTAACAAGTACTCCAGGATGAAGCATTGAATTGCCTATGTCACACACGTGCACATGGGAGCCAGCTAAAGGGCTTGAGTAAGCTCAATTCTGAGTCATACCGGGATGTGGCAGAGTGCACTGACTCTTTTTCTCCTTTTCCTGTAGACCATTCATGGGAGATCCCACCTAGCCCTCTTGACGTCACTACCAGGACCGAGCCTATGGAAAGAGACCTTGCCGGCTCTGGCCCCTGTAATGTCACGTCCGGGCATGAACCTATGGCTGAAGACCTTCATGAGCCCAACCCCTTTGACCTCACTTCCTGTCTTCCCCTTTAAAAGCCTCCACCTTTTTCCTATTCCCTCAGTTCTGTTTTGGACCCGGTTTTGTGCACATCAATGCTGTATTCATTTGAACGACTTTGCAGCCAGGAAATCAATTATACGGGTGGCTGCCACAAACATCTGAGTTGAGTTTGTGACACCAGATAACAGCAATGCTAAACGTACTTCAAGAGTGCGCCTACTGAGGAGGATAGATGGGAATTTTCATGATGGCATCCAGTTTTGCCACCATCCTTTGTTCCACAACACCTTCCAGTGTATCCAGAGATCACCCTGTGATGGTGTAGGCTTTCCTTGTTAAGTTTGTTCAGGCATTGTGCTTCTTGTGTGCTTTGCTGGCTTCCCTAGCAGACTTCAGCAGACTGATAGAATATTTCTAGCAGTTTACTGCACACATCAAAAAACCTGATTCTCCTTAGCAAGTCCAGTCTGCTCTGGCTCTTATTGTCCAACCACACTGTGTAGTCAGACCAGTCCAGTTTGTTGTTTATATGGACCCCCAGGTACATGAAGTTCTATACCATTTCCATGTGCTCCTCCTGGATGGTGACTGGTCTCGGAGGCTCCTTGCTACTTTCAAAGTTCACCACAAGCTCCTTTGTCTCGCTGATGTTGAGTTGCAAGTTGTTGTCTCGGCATCACAAGACAAAGAACTCCACAATGTTTCTGTGCTCTGTCTCGTCTCCAGTATTAATGCAGCCTATGATTAACGAGTCATCTAAAAAATGTTGGATGACAAAATGCTGGTATTGTGCTGGAAGTCTGTTGGTGGAGGGTAAACAGGAAGGGAGACAGCACAGTTCTCTGAAGTGTTAGTTGCAGTATTACACACCATCATTTCTGACACACAGTGCCTCAGCCTCACAAACTGCTGTCTGTTGGTCAGGTAGTCCATGATTCAGAAGATTGTGAATACATCAAGATTCAAAGCCTTGGGATTTATTCCCAGTCAGTGAGGCAGCATTGTATTAAAAACACTGGAAAAGTCAAAGAACATGATCCTGTGTGCCGGCTTTGTCCAAGGGAGAGTAGGCTCTGTGGAACATGGAGGTGAGAGCACCCTCCACACTTATATGTGTCTGATTGGAAAACAGCAGAGGATCCAGAGGTTATGAAACCAAGGATGGAGCTGTTTCATTATCAGCTTTCAAAGGTCTTCAGGATGTATGAAGTAAAAGCAACTGGTTTGAAGTCATTTGGATCACTGGAATGTCCTTTCTTTGGCACTGGAACCACACCAGATGTTTTCCACAGTTGGGGAACCTTCAGCAATCTCAAGGAAAGGGAAAGGAGGTGCTGAAAGACCCCACAGAGCTGACTGGCACATGTTTTCAGCACCCAGGGGTTGATTCTATCTGGTCTTGAAGCCTTGTTTATGCAGAGTTTTCTTAGCTCTGTCCTCACTTAATCAGCAGAAACACACAGTACAGGGAGTGGAGGGGGACTGGAGACCAAAGGTAGGATGTCATTGTAGGGGAAGGTCGTGCAGGGTAGAGATTGCAGTTGGGATTCTGGAACCTCCTAAGCTTGCACACAGATGTTAGCAGTGTTGGGGAAGGGCTGGACTGACAAGAAGGAGTCAAACCTGTGGATGATCTGTCTCAGGTCATTAGCTCTGGGCTTGTTCATGTCCTCTGCATGCTTAAAAGTCTGCATGTAGCAAGTGATAGTCATCATTCATTTCCACACTTCCTTCATGTTGTTGTGTTGTAACTTGTGCTCAAGTTTGTCTCTGTAGTGGGCTTTCCCCTCACAGAGCTGCTTTTTCAGTTTTCACTGCGCCCGCTTGATTTCATCCTTATCTTCAGACCTGTAGGCTCTCTTCTTCTTATTCAATAGGGCTTTCAAGTCTTTTGTGATCCATCGCTTGCTTTTGGGAAATTTGCACACTATCTTTGTGGGGAGTGTGTTATCCACACAAAACTTGATGTAGTCTGTTATACAGTGGCTGAGTCCCTCAATGTCCTGGCCACGTGACTCACAAAGCATATTCCAGTCAGTGTTGTCAAAGGCATCCTTTAATGTCTCTGTTGTCCATTCCTGCATGGTCCTGGTGGTTTCTGGCAGCCATAGGACAATGGGTTTATATTCAAATATGAGCTGTCCCAAATTGTGGTCAGATCTGCCTAAAGGTGGCAAAGCAACAGAGTTATATGCTTCTTTAACATTGGCATTGTGGAAGAATAATTTAGAGGTCACAATAGCTAAGTATTTCGGTTTGCAATGTACGTTAGAATATATGAGAACTGGTTGCGGAAAACTACTGAGTTGGTCAAAAGTAATACACAAAATGAAATGAATGATGACTAAGAGATGACTAAGAAGTCAGCAGATGTTCTGTGAACAATCAGAATGAACAGTTGTTATATGCACAGAAATTTCAAGGGTGGTGGCTCAACACAAAGCATATAATAAGAACCAAATAATATATTATTACTGTATTTTATATAAATCAATTGGGTGTAAACCAACAAACTAATCAGAGTAAAATGTATGCATTGATTGACACTGAATGTAAATTCAATAATTTATAAGATGAGCCTGTATCCTTTTTTTTGCCCATTTTCATTATGCTGTACAAAAGAGGACTAGGTCAAGGGGTAAGAAGAAGGTGATGAGATCAAATTACATGTTAGATAAGGGCAACTGATATTGACCATGTTCTGGTTCATGCCATGACTGTAAGAGAAGCTGGCCAAGGGGTCCAGCCAAATCTAAACCACTTCTGAGTTGCATCCATAATCACCACATTCAGAGAGGAAAACAGGCAAGTCACATCACTGCCATGTACAGACGTGTGTTATTATCTCTAGTATGACCTACTTGTGTATGTCCTTTTATTGTCCCATCATTGAGCAAAGATACTAGTTTTATGTGTTGTCACAGAATGGAAAGACATCCATTTATGTAGTGTTGTGCAATGATATTTATTTACACAGGACCAGCAGAATTGCCCTACCAGCATGTGCCACCAACTGTATCAGTATGAGAGAAATACAAAGACTTATAATGGATGACAACAGTGTTTTACAAGTAATACAGTGTGGACTTGAGCACCCTTCACTATGTTTTCCAGTGTAACAGAATGCAAATGAACCAGCTTTATCACACTTCATGCCAGCACAACAGTGAAAGAGCTGTGGTTTCAAAATGTACTAGAGAGACCACCTTTACATGAACTGATTTGGTTACAGTAAACTGTAACATTGTACAGTTAGGTCCATAAATATTTGGACAGAGACAACTTTTTTCTAATTTTGGTTCTGTACATTACCACAATGAATTTTAAATGAAACAACTCGGATGCAGTTGAAGTGAAGACTTAAATTCAGTGGGGTGAACAAAACAATTGCATAAAAATGTGAAGCAACTAAAGCATTTTTTTAACACAATCCCTTCATTTCAGGGGCTCAAAAGTAATTGGACAATTGACTCAAAGGCTATTTCATGGGCAGGTGTGGTCAAGTCCGTCGTTATGTCCTTATCAATTAAACAAATAAAAGGCCTGGAGTTGATTTGAGGTGTGGTGCTTGCATTTGGAAGATTTTGCTGTGAACAGACAACATGTGATCAAAGGAGCTCTCCATGCAGGTGAAAGAAGCCATCCTTAAGCTGTGAAAACAGAAAAAACCCATCTGAGAAATTGCTACAATATTACGAGTGGCAAAATCTACAGTTTGGTACATCCTGAGAAAGAAAGCAAGCACTGGTGAACTCAGCAACGCAAAAAGACCTGGACATCCACGGAAGACAACAGTGGTGGATGATCACAGAATCATTTCCATGGTGAAGAGAAACCCCTTCACAACAGCCAACCAAGTGAACAACACTCTCCAGGGGGTAGGCGTATCGATATCCCAAGTCAACCATAAAGAGAAGACTGCATGAAAGTAAATACAGAGGGTGCACTGCAAGGTGCAAGCCACTCATAAGCCTCAAGAATAGAAAGGCTAGATTGGACTTTGCTAAAGAACATCTAAGAAAGCCAGCACAGTTCTGGAAAAACATTCCTCGGACAGATGAAACCAAGATCAACCTCTACCAGAATGATGGCAAGAAAAAAGTATGGAGAAGGCGTGGAACAGCTCATTATCCAAAGCACACCACATCATCTGTTAAACACGGTGGAGGGAGGCAGTGTGATGGCTTGGGCGTGCATGGCTGCCAGTGGCACTGGGACACTAGTGTTTATTGATGATGTGACACAGGACAGAAGCAGCCGAATGAATTCTGAGGTGTTCAGAGACACACTGTCTGCTCAAATCCAGCTAAATACAGCAGTCAAATTGATTCATGATACAGATGGACAATGACACAAAACATACAGCCAAAGCAACCCAGGAGTTTATTAAAGCAAAGTAGTGGAAAATTCTTGAATGGCCAAGTCAGTCACCTGATCTTAAACCCAATTGAGCAGGCATTTCACTTGTTGAAGACTAAACTTCGGACAGAAAGGCCCACAAATAAACAGCAACTGAAAGCCGCTGCAGTAAAGGCCTGGCAGAGCATTAAAAAGGAGGAAACCCAACATCTGGTGATGTCCAGGAGTTCAAGACTTCAGGCTGTCATTGCCAGCAAAGAGTTTTCAAACAAGTATTAGAAATGAACATTTTATTTCTAGTTATTTAATTTGTCCAGTTACTTTTGAGCCCCTGAAATGAAGGGATTGTGTGAAAAAAATGCTTTAGTTGCCTCACATTTTTATGCAATCGTTTTGTTCACTCCACTGAATTAAAGCTGAAAGTCTGCACTTCAACTGCATCTGAGTTGTTTCATTTAAAATTCATTGTGGTAATGTACAGAACCAAAATTAGAAAAAAGTTGTCTCTGTCCAAATATTTATGGATCCAACTGTATATCCAGTCAGGTAGTACTATATACATCCTGTAATGTCGCTCATTTTCCTCATTTCAGGGTCTCTTTGAGCTGGAGTCAATGGGGATGCTGTAGGAATTCAACTATATAGATAAGGCAGGCTTTACACCTGCAAAGAGGAGGAGGAAGAAGGGCTATGACATCACCCTCTGTGCAGCCTCAGCTACCATGGAGTCCAATCACTATCATGCCACCTTAACACCATATAACACAGCACATCCACTGACACTTCTCAATGACCTTAGAGATGCACTGATAGCTCATGAGCAACAACAGTAGCAGCACTCAGCACAGTCTTATGTGATTATCTAGGATAACGTCACGGTGATGGAAGTCTATGACAGACACCTCTATGAACAGGAAAATCTTCTTCAGACAAAAGAGATGGCTGATGCTGAGGAAGATAAGCACCAAGGAAGAGCATATTCTTAAAAATTTCTGAATCTCATAATTTAGGGTGGGCGGCACGGTGGCGCAGTGGTAGCGCTGTTGCCTCGCAGTTAGGAGACCCGGGTTCACTTCCCGGGTCCACCCTGCGTGGAGTTTGCATGTTCTCCCCGTGTCTGCGTGGGTTTCCTCCGGGCGCTCCGGTTTCCTCCCACAGTCCAAAGACATGCAGGTTAGGTAGATTGGCGATTCTAAATTGGCCCTAGTGTGTGCTTGGTGTGTGGGTGTGCTTGTGTGTGTCCTGCGGTGGGTTGGCACCCTGCCCGGGATTGGTTCCCTGCCTTGTGCCCTGTGTTGGCTGGGATTGGCTCCAGCAGACCCCCGTGACCCTGTGTTCGGATTCAGCTGGTTGGAAAATGGATGGATGGATAATTTAGGGTTTTTTTTGTAAAATAACTTACATGTGTCTTTTCAATGCATGTGTAACCACAAGACATGGATTATTGTTCAATAACTTTACTGACTTGAAAAATAAATGTATTTGGAAAGTTTTTAGGCTTTTGATTTCCAGTCAGGCCACTAGTCTTCCATAATAAAATGCAATTTTTTTATATTTCTAAAAAATTCTTAACTTTAGTGCACATTTCTGCATGGTATAAGCATATACAGTATTTGCATGTTTCTGAAGAAATAAGTTTGTCTTGAAAAATACAAAGCTTATCCTTTGACATATGATTAGTGAAGAACTGAAATAGACATTCAGACATCACACATTCTGAAGAAGAAATGTCATATAGAGGAGCAAAGTGATGTGTACAGTTAACAGATCCTCACACTATTTGTTGAACGGTCTAACAGCAAGATGAAAAGCAAATAAAACCGACCTAAACAAATTTAAATACATTTATAGTTTCAGAGAGCATAATAGCTGTTCTGCTCTGAACTTCAGCAATTCAATGTCTTATCAGTTGTGCCCATCAGGGGATACACCAGCTCTCCAAACCAAACATAAAAGACACCAGGCACAAGTCTCGACACAACCCACATTTTATTTGTTTTGGGAAACTCTTCCCAATCGTTTCCCTCCTTTGTAGTAAAGTACAACAAGCACCAGTTCCATTAATATAGTAGACAGTATAGTGGAACCTCGGTTCACGACCATAATTCATTCCAAAACTCCCCCATAGGATTGTATATAAATACAATTAGTCCGTTCCAGACCGTACAAACTGTATGTAAATATATATATATTTTTAATTTTTAAGTACAAATATAGTTAATTATACCATAGAATGCACAGCGTAATAGTAAACTAAATGTAAAAACATTGAATAACACTGAGAAAACCTTGAACAACAGAGAAAACTAACACTGCAATAGTTCTCGCTATAGCGCTACGAACCGCTGGCTAAAAACACTTTTTTTAATGAGTTTTAAGCACAGGGAAAAAAATGAACATTTGAAAAAATCTGTAATTTAATAAACCACCAAGAAAAGTAACATTGCAACAATGCACGCTACGAATCGATCGCTGTAAACAGAAGTGAAAACAAAAACAAGCCCAGTGCATTCTTTAACTGCCTTCCTACTTTATCTCTCTCTCGCGCTGCCTCTGTGTGTGTGTGTGTCACGCTCTCTCGCTCTCTCTCTTGCTCGCTGCACAGGAAATGCACAGGGAAAGACTGAACATGTACAAACCAAAAGGGAAACTGGCTTCTTCGTATACTGAGTGTGTCGTCGTGAACCGAGGCAAAAGTTTGCCGAACTTTTTGGTCGTAAACCGATTTGTACGTGTACCGAGACGTTCGTGAACTGAGGTTCCACTGTACTTCCTTTTCTTCTCTCTATGTCTCTGTCCTTCCGTCTACACTCCTTCTCCAGCAAGCTTTGTCCCTCTTCCTCTTGACTCTGGATATTGGAATGAAGGCAGTTGGCAACTTTAAAGTGAGACCCAGAAGTACTTCTGGTATCCCGAAGGCTTGTCCCAGGAGCACTTCCAGGTAAGGCTGGAGCACTGCTAAGTAGGGCTCCCTAGTCTCCCAGCACCCCTTGCCTACACCCACGGCACACAACAGGGCTTAGTCACAGGACTCCAATTCCCATGAAGCCCTTTGGGAAACTCTGGTGCTGCCACAAACCAGGGGGACTGCCATCTAGTGCTCCGGGAGAGGCAATACCCTATGAACGTTTCCCCCTCAGTCCTTCCAGTGCGGGGGTGTCCCAGCCGGGCAAATGCCACAGCCATCTACCTCGCAGTCTAAACAGCTACTGTAATGACGTAACCTGAACCATATTGTCCTGATGACCACCTGAACAGCAGTAGCCCTGAAAGCTGACCGAAGGGTCACATGGGAATAGTTGTCTCATTGTAAACATGTCAGTATGTGGAACATGTGATTGCACACAAAACACAAGAACATAACAAAAAGCACAAGAAACACAGCAAATAATAAACAAAAGTGACTAACACAAATCAAAGGCACAGCAATGAACAAAAAAGACAAAACAAGAATTTGAACCCAGTCCAGGTGAGGAACCCTGGCTGAAATAAAACACAATACTTACAAACAATGGGACCTAAATGAAAAACAGGAACAAGAGGAGAGGCCCGTCAGACTTTAAAGTTTGTTGTATTATGACAAACTGCAAAAAGAAGAAAGATGGTACCAAGATTGCGCTTTATTCCAACATTCTCCATGTAGTTAGGCTGTCTGTATGAGGCAAGATTATCGAACTTATGTGGTGTAATAGTTGTATTTTTATCAAGACATATAAGACCAGTAAAACCTGTAAACTGCCTGCCTTGAAATACACTGAAAGGAGAACTGCACAGGGTGGTCTGTAAACCATGCAGGCTTCAGGTGAAATCATGTGACCTGTCAGAACTGCGCTAAAATAAGACCAGAAGAACTGGAATTACAGGTAAGACACAGCTATTGTAAAAAAAGAAGGCCGCGTCTCAAGTTACAAACAGGAACATATGATCTAAAACACCGATTCTGAGCGACCGCAAAATGTTTAACGCTTTGATGTAAGGAAATCATCTGCTAGGATATGCCTTTGTTTCCCATCCTCTTCCCTTCTCTCCCTCTCCCTGTCTCTCCCAAATTCAGGAGCAGAACAGCAATGTAATCTTAACTCATCGATGTACAAATGTAGAGAACAACTTTCTTCTCTTGTCAAAATGCTACTTTGGTTATAAATCCTCTCTTTGGGAAAAGCTGTTAAAATTCAGGCATGACAGCAGACCAGGATGTTGTACTCCCTGCTCCCAGAATATTCCCATTAAAATATTAACTTGGTCCAAGTGGATGAGTAATCTGTTTTTTAAAGAATCTGAATGATCCCTAATTTACTAAGATTCTACTGTTCACATAGACAGGCAGGACCCTCAACAGCTAACTCAAGGGACCCCGATTCTCTGTCCACAACAAAATAACCGGCCTACACAAAATGAGGCGAGGGGCTCCTTTTTAATAATTTCCTATTCCCACCTTCTTGACAGAGTGTTGTAAAGTTTTCCACCAGGTACATTGTGGCATGATAGGAAAAGGTGGACCCCATAATTTACTAAACTAGAGAATGCAGAAGGTTGGAGTTCAACAAATCTACAGTAGTTGAGACGAGTCCTTTTACTAATATATAGAGTTTACAGAATGGCGAGTAGCCAAAGGTGTTCAACAGGGCACCGCTAGTAATGGTGAGTGCAGCTCATCGCAAGAGGCTTTGCCTGCTCACTAATAATTGACAGATCACCTCACAGAAGGTCAGCGTTAAACATCTTATCATCACCTCATGACAGAGCAGAGCTCGAGACCCCTGCTGATGTGCTTACTTACTCTCCACATAAGAATACGCAGCACTAATCATGGAGGCAGAGAACAGTAATTAGGCATGCAAGATAGAATTTCATATATATGACAAAATACTTAAACTAGACTAATGAATGTTCTACTGTGGGGTTGAGCGTCCATATTTTAATGCTGTGTTTAATCCCTCATTGCAACCTCAGCTTGGTTTGTGAATTTGCCTCACATTCTCATTACACAGTTTGTTTTAAAGCAGCGTTGAGGTGAAGATCCATGACTAGCTAGTTATAAGTAAAGCTGTGAGCCTTGAAATGTCATTTTACATGCAACAAAGCCTGACACAATAGGGCCTGCACAGCCCAAAGTCTCTTTATTCTGACATTTGTTTATATCCCCTTCAGCACAGACCTCTTCTCTAGTCCCACTGGCTTATCTGTGCCACACTCACCACAATTAAGGAACATACAGATTCTCAAATAAACTCGGGAACAAAAACTGAAAGACTTGACTTACAGCAGCAGCAGCAGGCACCTCGACTTTGGCAGGCGTTGTCAGTTGTGAAGCCGCACCTCAGACTGTGGCAGGAATCGGCTTGTCTGTCAGCTCCCTGGCTGCTCATTTACATTACAACAAACACGGAAGGAGGAAGGTTCAGCTTTGTGAAAAAGTAAATTAAAAAATAAACAAGATGATGGTCTGGTGAGTCTTTGGTAGCCCCACAGGTACCATTTAATCACCCAGTGATCCTCTATCACAGACATACTCTTATAATAGTGATATTTATAAGGTTCTTATGATCAGACATTAAATATAAGAGACACTTTATTCAGTACTAGCAAAATACCCGCGCTTCGCAGCGGAGAAGTAGTGTGTTAAAGAGGTTATGAAAAAGTAAAGGAAACATTTTAAAAATAACGTAACATGATTGTCAATGTAATTGTGTTCTCATTGTTATGAGTGTTGCTGTCATATATATATATATATATATATATATATATATATATACACACACACACACACACACACACACAAACATATATATACATATACAGTACATATATAAGATAAGATAAGAACTTTATTTATCCCGAGGGAAATTCTTGTCATATACAAGCTCAGTGCAACAAGAGGAATAAAGATAAGGTAGTAAAGAGTTTAAAAAGAACAGTAGTAATAGTGCAAACAGAATAACAATTCTAAACAAAGTTAACAAATAACTATAACTAATAGTTTGTATTATAACTGTATAACTAATTTGTGCAAAGCAACAAACAACTATAACTAAAACTATAACAGATATAATAAAACAACAGATTATTAGTGCAAATGGTTATGAAAAGTGACTTAGTGTTTGTGCCATGAATAAATGAGATAGCAGTATGTGATGATGGGATGAAACAAACATTCAGTAACATACAGATGAGTAAATAAAAAAACAAATGAGACCTAATGACAAAAATTCTAAAAAAGATCACCTACAGAATGAGGAAGAGTTATACAGTCTTATTGCCACAGGTAGAACGGATTTCCTGTGGCATTCGGTTCTGCATTTGGAGGCAAGGAGTCTTTTGCTGTGTGTGCTCTGATGACCCATCAAGGAGGCGTGCATGGGGTGAGAGGGGTTGTCCATGATACCGAGAAGCTTTTTCAGCATTCTCCTCTCAGACACCTCCACCAGGTTCTCCAGTCTGACACCCAGGACAGAACCAGCCTTTTTAATCAGCTTGTTCAGCCTGTTGGCATCAGCTGTCTTCACCCCACTGCCCCAGCACACAGCTGCAAAAAACACCACGCTCTCTACCACAGAGTGATAGAACATAGTCAGCATTTTCCTACAGACATTGAAAGACCTGTAGTCCTCAACCACCTCAACATCCATTCCTCTGATGGTGACAGGGGTAGGAAGAGGAGCCTGCTTCCTAAAGTCCACAACCAGTTCCTTTGTCTTTGTGATGTTTATCTGTAAATGGTTCAGCTCACACCACTCCACAAAGCTGTCCACCACACTCCTGTATTCATCCTCCTGTCCATCCCTGATACAGGCCACAATGGCAGAGTCATCAGAGAATTTCTGCAGGTGACATGACTGAGACCTGTACCTGAAGTCAGACGTGTAGAGGGTGAAGAGGAAGGGTGATAGGACAGTTCCCTGCGGCGCCCCCGTGCTGCTCAGGATGCTATCAGAGCAGCAGCTCTTCAGCCGGACATGCTGTGGTCGATTGGTTAGATAGTCCGTAATCCAGGCTACCAATGGGTCGTCCACCTGCATTTCCGTGAGCTTATTCCCCAGCAGTGATGGTCTGATTGTGTTAAAAGCATTGGAGAAGTCAAAAAACATGACCCTCACAGTGTTCCCAACAATGTCCAAATGAGAATAAGCCTGGTTCAGAAGATAGATGATGGCGTCCTCCACGCCGATACGGGGCCGATAAGCAAACTGTAACGGGTCCAGCCAGGGCTCCACCAGCAGACGCAGATGTTTCAGGAGAAATCTCTCCAGCACTTTCATGACGTGTGAAGTCAGAGCCACTGGCCTGTAGTCGCTGGGGGTCGATGGGTGGGTCTTTTTCGGGAAAGGAACCAGACAGGATGTCTTCCAGAGTGACGGGACCCTCTGCAGTTTCAGACTCATGTTGAAGATAAGATGTAGAACTCCACACAGCTGGGCAGTACAGCACATGAGCGCCCTGGGACTGATGCCATCAGGACCTGCAGCTTTACTGGGATGAAGTCTACACAGTTCCCTTCTGATGTCATCAGCTGAGAGGGACAGAGAGAGACAGGCTGTGGAAGCAGGAGAGGGGGGAGGAGAATGGAGAAGGTGAGAAGAGCTGAGTGTGGGGGGAGGAGACGTAGGGGAGTCAAACCTATTAAAGTGCAGATTTAGGTTGTTTGCACATTCCATGTCTGTTTCAAGCCAGTAATGACCCTCATTCCATTCCACACCTCTCTGGAGTTGTTTTCTTGGAGTTTGCTTTCCAGCTTCCTCCTGTAGCAGTCTTTCCCCTCTGCAATCTTAGATTTCAGCTCCCTCTGTACCAGTCTCAACTCCTCTTTGTCACCGTTTCTGAAAGCTCTCTTCTTGTTGAGTGTGGCTTTGATGTCTTTAGTTACCCAGGGTTTATTGTTGGGGAAGCAACGAACAGTTTTTTTGGGAACAACAGTGTCCACACAGAAGTTAATGTATTCTGTGATGCAGTCTGTCAGATTGTCTATATTGTCCCCATGGGAACTGCAGAGAACATCCCAGTCCGTTGCCTCAAAGCATCCCTGCAGAGTCTCCTCTGTCTCCCTTGTCCACCTCATAACAGTTTTCTTGACTGCAGGTTGTCTCTGGACAGCAGGTTTGTAAAGGGGCCGGAGATGGACAAGGTTGTGGTCAGCCCTGCCCAGGGGAGGGAGAGAGATGGAGGTGTATGCCTCAGTAGCATTGGCATAGAACAGGTCTAGTGTTTTATTGTCTCTGGTTTTGCAATCGACATATTGCTTGAATGTGGGTAGAACAGTGGAGAGGTTTGTGTGATTAAAGTCTCCCGTTACGGCCATAAACGCGGCTGGACTTCGAGTCAGGAGGTCCGCGGTCACCGAGCTGATGACGTCATACGCCTGCGCCGCGTTAGTGTCGGGGGCGATGTAAACAATGATGATAATAATGATGGAAAACTCTCTGGGCAGATAATATGGCCGGAGACCGACTGCTAACAGTTCAATGTGTTTAGTACACACAGCCATCCTCACCTTAACATGACTGGGGGAACACCAGCGGTTGTTTACTTAAAGAGCGAGTCCTCCTCCCCTCTTCTTCTCGCTCCTGCCGGTGCCCCTGTCCGCTCTCACACACTGAAACCCGTTTAAATCCACAACAGAGTCGGGGATGTTTTCGTGCAGCCATGTCTCCGTGAAACACATAACACTGCACTCCCGGAAAACTTTCTCTGTCCTTGTTAGCGTTGCCAGCTCATCCATCATATTCGCCAGAGATCTAACATTACCAGTCACTAGTGATGGGCTGCTCGATACTCAGGTTTCGACACTGTGTCGAGCTTTCGAAGCACTGGAGATCGAAGCACCGCTTCGAGGCTTGCTTCAAATGCGCCCGTCACGTGATTTTGAGTCACGCTTGCGTAATGACGTCATTGATATCTGCGCAGTCAGCAGTCGAGTTGGTCAGCCACTAGTCTGTTTGGTTGCTTTGGCTCAAAGCGTAAGAGCAGTTGTTCTTGCTACAGCGATAAGGTTCGCTAACTCGAGTTCAAATCCTAATTGGGGCTCGCATATGCAGAAATAAGAGTTTTGTATAAAACAGTTAAGAAGTACTTGTCTGAAAGTTAACTAATATATTTTGGAGACATTATAAACGATTTACATGGGGCACCTTTTTCCTTGGTGTGGAATCGTGTCTACCTAGAATCTGTAACAAATTAATGAGCATATTTTGCGTAAGGTAGCACGTATTATAACAATCCAGAATCTACTCTACGCCATGTTGATCATATCAGAGAGGGTAAGAAACGCTTCACTAAAGCCGACGTGGTCATTACACCAGTATATGCGCAAGACACTCTCATTAAACGTTTTTAGTATTCAGTGATTCCCAGATCTGTAGCTGATTTGTATTACTGATTTCCAAAAAGCAATGTGAGTAAAAGCGTGTGCTGCATGACTAATCACAACTGTCTTCTGCAATTTTAGGAAAGCTTCGGGAGTTCTGCGTTAATGAGACAAAAACGTTGTAAAGAAACTTTGCGAATTCATCCAGAGGTGAACATAAAGATCACTCGAGTACTGACAAGGAGCAGCTGGATAAGCACATCTGGAGCCAAACTTTCAAAAAAGCACCTGACTTTGTCAGCAACATCCTTTCCTTCTGAATGCATCTTATCAAAGGCTGCGCCGGGGGATAAATAAGTAATCTTCCGAACTGCAGCTCAACGGAGTAAATCATTGATGTAAATAAAATTATTGAAAGACTAAGCTTTTGTCGTTTCTGTATTCTTAAACCATCTTCCAGTCCCACAATCCCCCGCAGTCACTGTCACATTTAACGTTCCCTGCTCCTCACCTGTCGTGTTACCCAAAGTATCAACACTCAGTTTCATTCAAGGCTTTACCATCCTTCCTTTCATAGACATAAAATAAGACACACATTCCCTCTACATACGTGTCCAATAATAATAGTAAACTGGCAGGAACGAGAAAAAGCACAAGATGGGAATATTCATGACAAGAGCCTCGGCATCAGGGTGAGGATGTGCCTTGTCACCCATTACGTGAGCTCGTCTGCCACCCTTCAGTTGCACTGGCACACGTTACACTCGGGGGCAAATGCAATGGAGAATACCGACAATGTACACCTTCAGAAGTGGAATAAATCGACTGTATAAGTAGAACATTTCAGATAAACTATGAATTTTGTTAATCATAAACAATGCAACATAACTATTATATGTGTTGTTACTTTTTATTTATTCTCACCAAACGTTACATATCTACATGGGAAATGAACACGGGTAATATGTTTATAATCATTCTCACTAAAATACACTGTCAAAATATATTAATGAGCAAACTGAGACACATTGGCCTTTAGGAAATATCAAAAAGCGTATGCGCTGTCATTTAGGACAGAATGCATTGTTAACTTGACGGACTCTCTACTGACGCGATGTCACGAAAACAAAAGAAACAGCACAGTCCATGCAAACTCATCGCCTCCTTGGTTTTTGACCTTATGACTGTTAACATCAATAAAGTCATTTTAAGAAGATGACAAGTCAACTATAGTCAGTTCAATTAACGCTCCTTTTAAAAAAATTGCTTATACCGAATATAAATCAGAATCTCAATGATTCGGGACTCGCGAGTAGTAACGAATAATATATGACACTGAGAAATTGTAATTCCTAATAACGGGAAGAAGTAAAAACTACGATTTCCTAAAACGGACACTGTAAATGTAGGCATTTCAATAAATAATTTAGAATACTTGTGTGTGCATTTCAATACCAATTTAAGAACTACGTAGGCTACCTGTTGTACTATAAACGCTACCTCAAGCAGCACTTAACAGTAAATAGTCTAACAGGACAATGACTGACTGTACGAAGATGCTGCGCCGCTACAATAAAGGGTCACACTGTCATTCTGCATGTTTAGAAGGCGCTGATTGGCTGAAACTGTTTATAGCGAATTGTCTTAAATTGGTAGTGCCGTATAGCGATCAGAAACGAAAAGACACATTTAGGCATGCTGGACAGTAGTTTGTTTTTCTACAATACAAATTCAGTACGACACCAGGGTCTCCAAACACACAAATATGAAACATTACGTTTTACAGTGAAACTCTTTACATACACAATATAATTAGGGACGTATGCCCCCTGCCCGTCTACGGCGGCCCAACCTTCCCTCGACAGCTCGATTCGCTCGCTATCCGTCCAAGCTGAAAATATTGTTAAATGGAGGAATTGAAAAAAAGCCTTTCACAAGTGGAGGATCGACGACGCGAACGCCTGGTGTGTTTACCGAGAGACAGTTGCGATACCATTGAGACACCTAATCAGGATAATCAACGAGCTTCGCACAACTGAACTACTACTACTGTTCTTACTGCGGCGGATGTGGAAATATGTTGTTTGACATATACACGTTAAATTGATTTAATTGACACGAGAGTATCATTGTTGTATACTCCTAATGAAGACAAAAAAATTATATTTATAGATGTATACTGTATGATGTGCGGTTTTGAACAAAATTAAGCGTTCCATAAAAAGGTTGCACGATTTACCTAATCTTTTTATATATATAAAGTTGATATATGACAATATATCTTTGACACTATGTATCAGACAAAGGAAATCACAGCAATCCACAAGAACAATAATGAATTCTCAGCAACTACCTGAATTGTAGTTTAACTATATTAAGTGAAGTGTGTAATGTCAATACGAATTACAAAATATAACTAGAGAGTTAAGTGTCAGATAGACTCTCAAAATATAGAGGTCAATGCCTTTGAGTGTGCTGAGGCTTCACAAAGATTCAGTGACCATGTCTGCTCGAGACTTCAAAGCCCTATCATGATCCAATCTCTGTACTACGCATGTCTGAGGCTTCGAATCTGCTCGACGCTTCGAAGCCTCAGTTAACCCACTGCGCATGTCTGAGGCTTCAGAGCGCCGTCATGAGCTCAGTACTATGCATGTCTGAGGCTTCAAAGCCCCGTTTGAAGCTCGTCATGACGCAATCTCAGAACTACTGCATGACTGAGGCTTCGGATACCTGTCATGATCTCAGTACTACATATGTCTGAGGCTTCAGAGCTCCGTCATGATGCAATCTTAGTACGCATGTCTGCTCAGTGCTTCTAACCAAGCTTGATGATTCCAGTGTGCATGTCTGCTTGGTGCTGACGAGCTCCAGTTTGAAGTACATATGGCATCAACAGAGTTCAAAAACTCGATAGAATTCCCATTGAAATGAATGTTTGTGGATGATCCATACATGTTAAATGATTGTGCCCGATAATACTTTGTGGTAAAAAATAAAATTATAAATTATACATCATACAAATCTGCGGTGGGTTGGCACCCTGCCCAGGATTGGTTCCTGCCTTGTGCCCTGTGTTGGCTGGGATTGGCTCCAGCAGACCCCCGTGACCCTGTGTTCGGATTCAGCGGGTTGGAAAATGGATGGATGGATATCATTGTTTTTGTCTTCATTACATACATACATACAAAACATGCATTATATACATCCACTCTGCTGAAAATAGTAGTGGTGCAGTGATAGCGTTGCCACTTTATACTAAGGCTTGCTTGGGTTCGGGTCCCACGTCCGTG